>NC_044319.2:4242138-4597462 GCF_007474595.2 Lynx canadensis | reverse complement strand
TGCCTGGATTCTGTGTCTCCCTCTCTCTCTGCCCCTCCCCCTCTTGTGCTCGCTCTTGCTCTCTCTCAAAAATAAGTGAACGTTAAAAAAGAATGAGATCTTGCCATTTGTGATGACATGGATGGAGCTAGAGGGTATGATGCTAAGGGACATAAATCAGAGAAAGACAAATACCATAGGATTTCGCTTCTATGTAGAATGGAAACAAACGGAAACAGACCCATAAGTACAGAGGACAAACCGATGATTGCCGGAGGGCAAGTGGGGGTAGAGGGATGGGCAGAGTGGGTGAAGGGGACCGGGAGGTATGAATCAATAAGTCGCGAGAATAAAAGGCACAGCACGGAGAATATAGTCAATGGTATTGTAATGGTGCTGTGTGGTGGGCGGACGGCAGCTACGTTTGTGAGCCTCGTGTACCGTATAGCCGTGTACCGTATACCGTAGAACTGATGGAATGTTGTGTATCAACTGCACTTCAGTACAGAAATTTTTCAATACCGAAGTTTCTTAAAAAATGTTTTTAGTGTTTATTTTTCAATAAAAGTTAAAAAAAATTTTTTTTAGTGTTTATTTTGAGAGACAGAGAGAGAGAGAGCGTGAGTGGGTTATGGGCAGAGAGAGAGGGAGACACAGAATCCGAAACAGGCTCCAGGCTCCGAGCTGTCGGCACAGAGCCCGACGCGGGGCTCGAACCCACGGACCGTGAGATCGTGACATGAGCCGAAGTCAGACGCTCAACTGACTGAGCCGCCCAGGCTCCCCAATAAAAGTTACTTTTAGGGGCGCCTGGGCGGCTCAGTCAGTTGGGCGGCCGACTTCGGCTCGGGTCACGATCTCACGGTCCGTTGGGTTCGAGCCCCGCGTCGGGCTCTGTGCCGACAGCTCGGAGCCTGGAGCCTGTTTCGGATTCTGTGTCTCCCTCTCTCTGATCCTCCCCCGTTCATGCTCTGTCTCTCTCTGTCTCAAAAATAAATAAACGTTAAAAAAAATTTTAAAAAAAAGTTACTTTTAAAGAAGAGGCTTCAGAGACTCTGAAGGCTGGCGGAGGGTCAGATTGGTGACACTTTCTAACTTACTCCTCATCACTCTTGTCATAGATTTTTTTTTGGCTGTCCTGGATATATCCTTTTTACCTAGTTTACTTTATAAACTTTGCCTATGTTATTATGAGTTATAAACAGGAGAAAAATGGACTGTAAAAATTGCATGTGATTTTAATGTCTTCTGAGTTGACAGTATCTAGATTCATAATTATAACCTGGGGGAGGTGTGCCCGCTGGGTATAAAGCGATCACATCAATAACGAGATCTCTCTGAAGTTCTTTTCCTTGACTAGTGGAGGATTCTCTAGATCTCTACATCTCTATCCAATATGGTAGCCATTGGCTATATGTGATATACGTTTGGGATATGGTGACTCTGAATTGAATTGTGGTCTAAGTAAAATACACATTAGATCTTCAGGACATAGTATATGAAAAGAGAATATAAAATATCTCACGAGTAAGGTCTTTTCAGATTGAATACATGTTGAGATGATAATATTTTGGATACACTGAGTTAAATTAAATATTTAACTTCACCTTTTTCTTTAAATGTTTTTTAGTTTTTTAAAAATATTTATTTTTGATAGACAGAGACAGATGATGAGTCGGGGAGGGGCAGAGAGAGACGGAGACGCAGAATCCGAAGCGGGCTCCAGGCTCTGAGCTGTCAGCACAGAGCCTGACGTGGGGCTTGAAATCATGAACCGTGAGATCATGACCTGAGCCGAAGCCAGAGGCTTAACTGACTGAGCCACCCAGGCGCCCCTTTAAAAACTTTGTAAAAAGCTTTCCACTTACTGAGACTGGCGGTATGATTAATACTCCACTCTTAAGAGGCTAAAGAATCGGGAAGATTATCCAGAACCTTCTGAAAGGACTTTCCCTGTCGCGAGCAGAGGCATCCGGGGAGACGTAAGGGCCCTTAGCAGCCTCAGATCAGCCATACGCTTCTGTGTTCACACCTTCCCTCCAATAAACGCAAACATTGGGAAAGATAAAATATTTATTCCTAAGTGTCTATAACTGAATTTATGGGTATAACTGGCTGGATATTATTGCCTGTGTAAGCCCGTGCAACTGTGCACGTAAAGCATGGTTTTATTAGTTCCTACATAAAATTTTTATGGTAATGGCAAACAAAGGACCAATTTAGTTTAGCTGAGTTCGTTCTGATTGCCCTGGCTTCGAATAGATAAACCGCAGTGCAAATAACAGCAGTGAACAGGGAGGAGGGTCAGTTCTCTCAAGGCCGGGGCTCCCGGCGGAAAGGTGGAAACGGGGCTGCTCGCTGAGAAACCCCCAGAAGGCCTGGCCAGAGCGTAGGAGGGGTGAGGCTGGCGGGGGCTGCCACTGGCTTTCGGGTCTGTTGTGGAGCCGTTCCACTCCCCGTCGGTAACCACGAGGCATTCAAATCTCGTTTCTGAAAAGGCCTGCATAACTGCTATTGAAAGAACTCCCACATACTGTATTTCAGCTGGAGACTTGTAGAGAAAAAGGGTTCAAGTAGCTTATTGTGGGGCATCTCCCACTCTGGGATTTAGACAAAGCGCAAACAGAACAAAGTTCCTTTAAATGGGGTGCCTTCATCTGAGTCCTTCCTGTCTGTGGTTTGGCGGGCTGGCCGGACAGAGAGCGAGCCCACGCCCCTCCTTCCCACCACTGCCTTTTCATGTTTGACCCTTGAATGTGGCAAACGATCCCCGTGGTGGCCTGGAGTGGAGGGAAGTGTTTCCAGAATTTGAAGATAAAGCATCTTTCATAAATACTGCCTTTCCCTTCCCTGTGACTAGTTAATAATTGAAAGTAAGTCTGATCTACGGCGAGCGTGATTCCTGAGCCAAACTTCGGGAGACCGGATTTGACACGTAGAAATCTACTGATGGGGACAATAGCAAGAGGTAGTTTAAATTGAGGGAGGCTGAGAAGTGAAAGGGAGATTATCACCCACGTGAAACACCCGTCTCGGTCTCAGCAATCAGCCGAGACGGTGGGGAAGGCTTGGTACACGTAGGGTTCGCTCTGCACCAAGTTCAGTCTGGGACGTTGATGAAATTCCTCCCCAGTGATGGGAGGGCTGGAGTGGTTTCCATTCTAGACGTTGAAAGTACTTACCCACCAAGAAACTCCTGTTGAGAAGAGTTTTCCTGCAGGCATCTGGTTTATTGCTTCCTCTCAGTGGGTCTACACTGCCGACGCTCTAGAGAGCATGGCCTCTGGTTGTCCTCAAAGGTCTCTCGAGGACCAAGGAGCTTCCATAACTCCCGACAGCCCCCTTTGGGGATGTGCTCCTTTTAAGACCAGTCTAACGTAAAGTTCTTTATTCTATGCATTTCCTCAGTGGATGTGTTTAGTGATTGTCAGATGTGCATTGTGCATTTCCTAAGTAGTTTCTCAAAGAACTGCTTGATCAGGGTGTGTGTGTGTGTGTGTGTGTGTGTGTGTGTGTCTGTGTGTGTACTCACGTGTATTTACTTTCTTCTCATCTTAGTCTCTGGGAAGAAAACAATCTACTAAATCTTAAGCTAACTACAGAATGCATCTATGTTGGGGCGCCTGGGTGGCTCCGTCGGTTAAGCGTCCAACTTCGGCTCAGGTCATGATCTCGCGGTCCATGAGTTTGAGCCCCGCGTCAGGCTCTGTGCTGACCTCTTGCTCAGAGTCTGGAGCCTGCTTCAGATTCTGTGTCTCCTTCTCTCTGTACCCCTCCCCACTCACGTTTTGTGTGTCTCTCTCAAAACTAAATATTAAAAAAAAATTTTTTTTAATAAAAAGAAATGCATCCATGTTGTTTTGCCCTTGGTGATGTTTTCTGAACGTGCTGGTGGTTAGCCCCGTAGAAAGTCACACGGTGGAGTTTCCATACTTCCACCCAGAGGGTTAACTCAGGGCAGTAATGGAACTCCGAAGGCAAGATTTATTCCCTGCGTTTGTGGAAAGGACCTTCCAAACGGATACGTTGCTGTCCACGCTAACAAGGGGTACTACAAGTCCCGTGTATTCTCGATTTGTATTGAAAATTGTGGCTTTGGATCCCCCGCCTCTTTCCGAGACGGCCTGTCTGATTCCACGCTCCAGACCTGAGACCCTGGGTCTGTTGGTCTGATTGCCCTGCCGACTTCAGGTTTCTTTGGGTGAAGGGTAGAATCACGGTTTGGGGAGTTGAGGCTCAGACTTAGTGGAGGGGTGGAAGTGATTGCTTTTTCTCAAGAGGTTGTTTGGAGACGAACTCAACTTTGGGGGGAATTGCAGGGAGACTGATTTGTTAATACAGTTTTAGAGTCTTTTAACTCAGGATTGGATGAATAGCTTTTCAAGTGTGTATGAAAGACAAGAATCCCCAAAGATCAGTTCTATTTTAAATAGCCGACTCCAGGGACCCAAGGTTTGTAACAAAAGGGCAGATATGAAAGAGATGAACTCACAGGTCCGGCTCTTTTCGAGAATAAAGCACAGTGGCTGGGATCCCTGAGGCGTCGGGGTCTGCCAGACTTGCTCGCTCTGATTTGTTAGCTAGGAGAATCTAGTTAGATATGCTCACAATAAGTTAGTTGGTATTGACTTTGCCGGGCCTGACCCATATTATAAAGTTCTAACAAATGGAAAGTATAGCCGAGCTTTGGGAAAAGCCATAGCATGTACAATGGAAGAGAAAACCAACATCTTAATTGAACAGAGGAGAAATTTGAGCAGAAGCACCAAGTGAAGAAATTAGGACACTGGATGGAATGCTACGGCCACAACAGAAAGAGGTAGAATATTTATTTAGTGAAGACAGAACGAGATCATGCAATTCCCTGGTGTCAGCTCACACAGCAAATCTTTGTCTCTTTGCTAATTCTGTTCAGAGCAGGGGGGCGCTGAGAAAATTATATGAACTTGAAGAAATCTGACAGCAGCAAAATGAAATTTGGAGTTTAGTTTTATGACTGATAAGGTCCGGGAGTTTTCAATATCCTGAAATTTGAGAATTTGGGGTTAGGGAAGGGCTAAGGGATATCCCAACGTTGTTGAACTTCTCAAGTATGCTCCATAGGAGCATGTGAAATTTTACTAGTGAAATTTACTAATGAAATACAAATGAGAACATGCGTACATAAATAAGCGTATTTTATTAACAATCCGAATCTGCTGGGTGAACCGATTTAGAATATCGTCAGATGCCACGTCTGTCGTGAGTCCGGTGACAAGATTAGGCCTGATGAGGATCAATAATCCAGAGACTTCCGGGAAGCAACCCTACCACGCTGTTCTGTGCATCCTGGCCCTGTAGGACTAGGGTGATACAAAAGGTTAAATTATGAGCTTTGTACAGCCTCGAAGGCAGCAACCTCAGACCTCTTCGCCAGATTATTTTAGGTGAGCCCGGAAATGTTTCCTCCTCCTGCACAGGTTTTCAGTGGCAGGCTTTAAAGCACCGGCTTTGCGTCCCAAGCCTGTTGCTACTTGAGGAGAAGGACTCTGCAGAGTGTTTTTATTTAACATGCTTCGTGGCAGGTCTCTGATTTTGGAAGCGGCGTTGTGGAGAGGTTAATTGATTCTGTTAGGGTCCCACAGCCAGCCATTGTGGCCAGAACCAAGCCCCCGGCTTACAGAGACCGAGACTCTCTTTCTCTCTCTGTATTTCAGGGATTTTCAGGCGTTTTAGATAGGCTGCCGTCCTATCATTGGCTTTTGGGGCGCACACAGGAGTGCAGCAGTTGGCCACACGTTAGATGTGTGATTTTGGACAGCCCACCTCGCCACTCCTGCCCACAGTCTTTTCATGTTTACACGTGAGTGTTGGCCTAGGATACATCTAAGGACTTTTCCAGCTCCATTTAAAATTTTTTGGACGATTGCTTTTTGGACAGTGTGGGATTTGGCATTTTCTGCCGTTGGTGCGCAGAAGATGCGAGGGCAGTTCGAGCAGGAAACGTCAGAGCCCGTACCTCGCTTTGGAACAACCAGCTGACCCTCAGACAAAGTCTGCCTGGTCCACCATGGATGGTTCGAGGCAATGGTGGGGAATGTTGTTGTTGTTGTCCTTGGTGCGTTTGTATGTTTTGGTCTACAGGCCAAGCAAATGTTGAATGAGGAAGACACTCTCAAGATGAAACAGAGGAGGATTTATTTCTAAATGTCCCTGCTTTATATTTGCCCCACAGGGCAAGGGGCGCGTGGGTGGCTCAGTCGGTTAAGCGTCCGACTTCAGCTCAGGTCGTGATCTCACAGTTCGTGGGTTCGAGTCCCGTGTCGGGCTCTGTGCTGACAGCTCAGAGCCTGGAGCCTGCTTCGGATTCTGGGTCTCCCTCGCTCTCTGCCCCTCCCCCACCCATGCTCTGTCTATCTGTCTCTCTCTCTAAAACAAATAAACATTAAAACAAAATTAGAACCACAGAGCACATTCAGCTGCATTATCTCATTTCATCCCAGACATGGTCACGTGACCCCCCCCCCCCCAGCTGGGGAAATGAGGGCTAAGAAAGGCGAAATGACTTGCCTGAAGTCCGCCATGTTGCGTTCCGCCAAGCCAGGCCCCGACTTCGCTCTTACCATTCCGTGCAGCATTTCCTGAGTGCCAAATGCACCGCACACCCTTTGCTGGGCACCGGGATTACACTGGCAATTCCATTTGGTCCAGCCTGTCTCCGGGACTAGGCACCTTGCTTTTGTGGCTGTGGTTTTGAGCTGGCCGGGGCAGAGCAGAATAAATCCTACAATCTAGGATGAGTCCCAGTGCTGCCAGCTTCCTTGAGTGGGCTCCGAACGAGGAAAAGCCCCTCCCTTGGCTGATTTGAGCCCCAAACACCTCCTGTGCTCTCGCGGCTCCTGGTGTCAGGGCTCCAACAGCTGCAGGCATCACCCCCTGCCTCACTTCCACCATCCCTAGGCTCCCGAGGGGCACACGTGTGTGTGTGTGTGTGTGTGTGTGTGTGTGTGTGTGCGTGTGTGTGTGCACGCGCGTGCACCTGCGATGCGTGTGCTTGCCTCCGTTAGGTTCCCAACAACGTGTCCTCCGTTTTGCCCAAGACGCAAGGTTGCTTTGTGCACATCTTGGTGGGTCACTTAGAGCCAAGGATTGTCTACAAGGCCCCTGTTGACTTTTCCTCACGGGAGCTCAAGGAAAATATGAGGAAGTAAAAGTGCCCCCAAGGAATGCACATTTTAAATTCCAGGCCATGACGCACGGCTGGTTTTCTTGAAAGCTTTCCAAGCATTCAAGACGCATGCTGATGTGCTCTCCAGACAAAACGCAGCAGGGGGAAACTGGGTGGAAAAGGCCAGGATCCGTGTGCGAATTGAGCGCTGTGCTGCGTCTGCTCCGGGTAACCTAACGTCCAGTCTCTCACTCTTCTTCTGCTTCTCCTTGGGCGCGTGACTTACAATCCACGCCATTCTGCAAAATTACGTAATGCAGACATTCAGACATTCAACCCTGCTAAGCCCTTTTCTTTAAAGGTTAGGACTTGTTTTTGTTTTTAATGGAAAGGTGAAAGGGAACGGCTGCATCATTTTGACACGATCTTTACATTTCAGAGTTTCTTCTGCATTTTCTCATCCAGCACCTCAGGGTTCTGAAGCTCTTGTCTGGTATCGGCTTCGGGCTCTGGCCTTGACTGCTCCTCTCCTAGAAACCGTCTTGCTAGGGGGCGCCTGGGTGGCTCAGTCGGTTGAGCATCCGACTTCGGCTCAGGTCATGATCTCACAGCTCGTGAGTTCGAGCCCCGCGTCAGGCTCTGTGCTGACAGCTGGGAGCCTGGAGCCTGCTTCGGATTCTGTGTCTCCCTCTCTCTCTCTGCCCCTAACCCACTCGCATTCTGTCTCTGTCTCTCTCAAAAACAAATAAAAATTAAAAAAAAAGAAAAGAAAGAAACCGACTTGCTAGGATCACTCGCCCAACATTCCAGAGCATTCCAGCTCCCCAGCTGGGGCTGGCACGTGCTCCTACCCAGCTGACTGAGAGGAACAGTTGCTGGTTTCCTCTCCTTGTTCACCTTTTTATGTATGTATGTTTCTTTTAGCTTTTCTCTCATTCTTCTCTTTTCTCTCTTTTTTCTTTGTTTCTTTGTTCCTTCTTTGCCCCCCGCCTCCCCCAGTCATTGGTCTCACCACTATACTCAGTTAATTACATGCTGAATACCTTCATTTTATCGTAGAAAGCTTTATGTACTCTAGTCATCGTTTTTTAAACCAGGTGAAAATAACCTTCATCTCTTAAAAACAAACAGACTCCAGGCAATCCCAACCCAACTAAATTAAGTTCATTTTTTAAAAAGTATGTTCGTTTATTTATTTGTTTTTTTGAGAGACTAAGAGAGGACAAGCAGGGGAGGGGCAGAGAGAGAGGGAAGGAGAGAGAATCCCAAGCAGGTTCCGCAATGGCCGAGCAGAGCCAGATGCGGGGCTCGAACCCATGAACCGTGAGATTGTGACCTGAGCCTAGATCAAGAGTTGGACACTTAACCAACTGAGCCCCCCAGGTGCCCCTAAATTAAGTTCATTTTTTTTTTGCTTGTATTTAATGCATGTATTAATTGATGTGTTCATCAGATATATTCCGTGTTGAGACTGTCATACTGAGGTGAATGAGACCCAGTGCCTGTCCTTCCTGAGCCTGCCGTCTGGTTGGGAGAGAGAGACCAGTGACAGGCAATTATAAAACACACAGATGCTTTGGGATCGTGAGGACAGGTTTGGGGAACACACGGAGAGGGATGGCCCTGATCATTCAGTGTGGGTAACACTGCCCGGGACCTGTTGGCTCATGGTTGAGTATTTGGCGGTGGGAACCAAAGGTAACCTTCCCCCAGGAGCAGAACAGCCCCTGGGTGATTCAGTACATGCAAAAGGGGTTAGTCCTCTCAGAGTTTGAGAGCTGACCTTGAAGGAGCCTCTGGCTCAGCCGTGATGTCAGATCTGGATTTATCAGGACTGTGATTTCCTCTCGACTCCTCGGCCCGAGTTCACTTGGTTGCAGATTGCGAGTGAAAGCACTTACAGAAAGATTCAGACCATTTGGTTTTATTTCAGTTTGGTCATAAAAGTCACAAAACGCTGGATAGAACGAGCCGTTGGTGCATGTTGAAAAATTATTCAGATGATCCTTTTCTCCACTCGTTAGCAAAGTGTTTCTCTGTTGCCCCATTTCCCGACGGGCAGCGTCATTGAGGACCTGTACTTTCTCGGGAACAAGAGACACTCAAGAATAGAAACCAAGCCCAGTGGCATTACCTGTCTGGGGATTTTCCGTGTGGCAGAGTTGAAGCTCTTATTTGGTGATCATTGTGCCCACTTCACGGAATTGTTGTCGGGATTGGCTATGGCAACACGTACCTAAAGGTCTTCAGACAGAATCTGGCTCGTGGCCGGTGCTCAGAAATGGCAACAATGGTGACGATGGGGGAGGGTGCTTGCTGTTGTTCCGCAGAGTCCTCTCCGGTTGGACTCCTCGTATCCTTGTATGTCATGGAATATGTCACCCAAACCACCCCGCAACACGTAATTGGGTATTACGCGTTAAAATCATTGCGACCCAGCATCTCTGCAGGTGAGGTCAAACGCACCTGTAGAAATCTCATAAGCTCGACGGCAAGAGTTAGCCCTCGTTACAAGACATTCTTCGTAGGGTTATCTGAGCTCTGCCTTGAGCTGCACATCTTGGAAGCAAGAAATGGAAGGGAAGAGTCCAAAACCGAAATGCCGCCGGCCCATCGCGTCTTCCAGCACCCCGCTCTTTTTCTAGAACATGTGGGCTTTACCTTTTAGCAACACACAGAGTGAGCAAACAGCCAGCAGGTGCCGAGGGGCCAGATTTCAGCCCTGACCACGAAATCCTGAAACGCGACAGCCTTTTCTGTTTGCCGAGTCTCGTCGCACGGGGCAGGACCCGGGACGAAGGTGAGGCTGTAAATCGAGGGGGAAGAAGAGGCAGCTCTCCTCGGCCCTGGGCAGCGCCGGTGAATGGAATTCTCTTTTGCGAGAGGTCACGGAGTCAAATGCTGTGGATGGATAATTTTATGGCCACTAATAAAATTTATAGCCAAAGCAAGCTAAGATAATAAGGGTAATCAAACATCCAGGCCTGGGACATAAGAACCCCGTCGTGGCCCCTTGGTGCTGGCCGAGGGGGTGCGGCTGGACAGCGCAGGAAGGAGAAAAGACCAGAACCAGTCCGTGGGGAGCACCGCGTTAGGGAAAGAATCTTAGCCGACCGTTCGGTGTGATTTGGCCCGCGCGAAGGAAGGTAAAGGAGGACGGCGTTTGACTCGGGCAGGTGTGCCGAAATCAGACTCTGTGGAACCAGACCTGAGTTCAGGCGGGGGCTTTCTGTAGGCCCATCCTCATCCTGGCTTCCAGACCAAAATATTTATTGAGCGCCCACTGTTTGCAGAGCTGTAAAAACATTAAGTGACAGTGGAAACAATAGATAATAATAAAAGAGATGTTCCCCCAACAGTGAGATATCAATTGCCTGAGAGAAAATGCTATTAGATGGTATTTTCTGGGATTTGGGGGTCATAATGTCATTAGACATAAAGACAGAGGAGATGTTTGTTGTCCGTGGATGTCTCTGCTCAGGAAATAGATATCGTTGGTATCTATTCCTGGCTGCCTTGTCGGAGTCAGAGGAGGTGACTTTCTGGGTCAATAATGCCATTTAAGATGAACCCCCATGCCGACATACTCGAAGCTCTCAGCCGTTCCCGTCAGCAGGGAAGTCAAAGGTCAATGGCTTACACATTGCGATTTGCAGTGTGGAACCAACCTTGGTTTAGAAGAGCCAGACATCTTCTGCCTTGTTTCCGTGGTCAAGATCATAACCAAATGTAAGATTTACTTTTCCTGAGGGGACACATATAGTGTTCCTCATACTGAGGTATCTGTGCAAAAATTTAAATGTGGCTGAAAGACATGAATCTCACCTAAGATTAACAGATACAGAGTCGGGGCGCCTGGGTGGCTCAGTCGGTTAAGCGTTCGACTTCGGCTCAGGTCATGATCTCATGGTTCGTGGGTTTGAACCCGTGTCGGGCTCTGTGCTGACAGCTCGGAACCTGGAGCCCGCTTCGGATTCTGTGTCTCCTTCTCTCTCTATTCCTCCCCTGTTCATGCTTTTTTAATTCAAAAAAAAATTAAATAAAAAAAAGATTGTAAAAAGCACCAACCTGTACCCATGAATGAGAACTGGGAACCTCAGGCAACTGAGGACCCCACATGTGCAAGCACACACACACGTGTGCAAATGCACACACGTTTTGAAAGCAACAGATACTGTTACTTTCGTGAAATGGTCCAGTGTAACCGAGATAGAGCTAAAAGCAGGTTTTAATCAGAACTAAGAAGGGGCACCTGGGTGGCTCAGTCAGTTAAGCATCCGACTTCGGCCCAGGTCATGAGATCTCATGGTGTGTGAGTTCGAGCCCTGCGCCGGGCTCTGTGCTGACAGCTCAGAGCCTGGAGCCTGCTTCAGGTTCTGTGTCTCCCTCTCTCTCTGCCCTTTCCCTGCTCACACCCTGTCTCTCCCTGTGTCTCTCAAAAAATAAACATTAAAAAAAAAAAGAGAGAGAACTAAACAACAAAATCCGGTGGTGAAAATCTAGTCCCCTCCACCCCCACCCTAAGTTCATGATTAGGACCCTCAGCAAGCATTCGGTTTGTTGCTTCTAGACGGTGACAATGACATGTACGCTCCATGGTGACAATGAATCCCTGCCACCGGAACTTTAGGTTTTTACAAATGTGTTGGATGGATAGTTGGAGGTTTGGGAATCTGTGTTTTCACAGAAGATTCATGTACCTTTCATAGAATCATGAAAGAAAAGTTAATGCTGAACAGTCTGAAAAGCAGAGGTAAACCATATAGTCTTATAAAAATAAGGCTCCGTGGGGTGCCTGGGTGGCTCAGGCGGTTGAGCGTCCTAGACTCTTGATTTCAGCTCAGGTCATGATCTCACAGTTGGTGAGATCCCACCTCAGGCTCTGTGCTGACAGCGTGGAGCCTGCTTGGGATTCTCTTTCTCCCTCTCTCTCTGTCCCTCCCCTGCTCCCACTGTCTCTCTCTCTCAAAATAAATAAACTTAAAAAAAAGTAAAAAACAAAAATAAGCCTCCTGATTCCAAATTATGCAGTGAAGAAAGATAAAGTTTCGGGGGTCCCCACTGTCTTGGGTATTTTCTCCTTCAGTGGATTGCAGGGGCCCCGAGAGCCGCGCTGAGACAGGCTCGGCCCTGATGGGGCAGCTGGTGGGGGAGGGGGGTGACCTGAAGGCAGGGGCAGGATAGAAATCATCCCAGAGCAACATCTCCGGGCCCAGCCCTAGCTCCTGACTCACTCAATCTTTCCGACTCTCTCTTTCCTTGTGGGGAAACTGGTTACATTCTCTTAGATTGCAGTTTATTTAGGTGACAATCTCAGGACTGCAGTGAGGGCCGTGTGGGGACCCACGGAAGGTACAGCCCACCCTTCCTATCTGCCTAATGTGTCCCCATCGGCCCTGGGAGCTGCAGAGGTGGAGGCGGGGCTTAGAGAGGTGGAAGTGGGGCTGCAGAGGTGGAGGTGAGGCTTCCACAGCTGGAGGTGGGGCTTACAGAGCTGGAGGCGGGGCTGTAGAGGTGGAGGCGGGGCTTACAGAGGTGGAGCTGAGGCTGAAGAGATGAAGGCGGGGCTTAGAGAGCTGGAGGTGTGGCTTATAGAGGTGGAGGTGGGGCTTACAGAACTGGAGGCGGGGCTGCAGAGGTGGCCAGAAAGGGCCGAGTTCTCCAGGAACCTCTGCTTGCCCTTTGGAGTAGCCAGTGTTCCAGGCAGATTTTTACAAAGAGAACAGGGCGTGTATTTATGACTGGGAGCAAAAAAGGTGGGCCCTCCTAGACTCACTTTTGAATCGGGGGTCCGGGGAGCCCCCCACATTGGTAGGAGAGGTGCTTGTCCTGAGATAAAGTTGGGTACCCTGGAGGAGAATGCCCCTGAGTGGGTGACATGCCTCCAGGGGTGGGGGACAGCTCGGGAACGTGGGTGGGGGAGGTGTTAGCCTTATCACCAGACAATCATGGAGCGTAAACCCCTCCAGTCCTTAAGGACCATGGCTCCTGAGAACCGGCTCTGGGGTTCATCCCTCACGGCTGAGGGGATCCCCATGAGGCCCGAGGCGTGTGAGGAGGCCCTCTCATCCATGTTGGTGGGAGGCCGACGGGGGGCCCCGCCTCACCCCCACCTCCGAGCCCCGGCCCGCACCTGCTGCTCACCCCGCAGACACCAAGCAGGCGCACAGCGACCTTTGTTCCTTCCGGCCCCCCGAGGCCCTCTTTGACTTAAACATTTGGCTGATACCACATTTCGCAGGCTCCCCACTATCGAATCAACCACACACCCCTTTCCGTTGGAGGAAGAACACGTGTCTTTGGCCGACAGCAAGTTTTTCCAGAGAGCCTTCTTTACATCTCCCGAGGCCAATGACTAGGCCAAGTTTACTTCTCTGAATCTGCCTGGTGCTGAAGCTATTATGTAAACAACTCCTGCGGGTCTGTTTCCTCATCTGCGAAATGGGAATGATAGCCAAGCTGTCTACCTAACCCAATAATGATGGTTTCCGATGAGGCTCCTAGGAGAAGAGGTTTATCAAAGCCAGAGGGGTAGACAGATATCAGGGCATCCTTATTACTGATGATGTAATTGTCATAGATACGGGTCTTTCAACCTTCTCTGCTTGGTGGAGAACCAATCCGGTGACTGGCTATTGCCGTTTCACAGAGCCACAGACAGAATTTGAGTGGGAACAGCTCTCTCGTAGCCAAATTTCATCATCTTTCATTATTTTGTTTCTTCTGTAATGGAACAATCCACTTACAACTTACGGTATTGTCCTACGGGTAGTTGGCAGGCTTGAGGCAAAGTAAATTCTTGGTACCAAGCATGACGGAACCTCAGTAAGAAGAACTCCTGGCAACCATGTGTGTGAAAGATGATAGCTGATCTAACAAGGGGGCTCCCTCTCTCTCAGAATGCTCTAGAATGCATATGATTTTTTAAAGTTTAATTTTTGAGAGAGAGAGAGAGAGAGAGAGAGAGCAAGGGAGAGGCAGAGCGAGCGGGAAAGTCCAAAATCAACCGACTGAGCCGCCCAGGCGTCCCTAGAAAGGATATGATTTTAATTGTTAAATTAAAGCAGCCAGAGCTGCTTTTCCTAAGAACAAGTCTAGCTCCACCATTTTTCAGAATGGCAAAGATTTGGCTAAACAGAGATAATACAAGTTGCTTTAGGCCAGCTGCCTTATGGACTGTCTTTGTACAGTCTTACTGACTGCCAGTGGGTTCTAGGCAACAAGAAAAGGAAGGGAGGGAGAGAGGGAGGAAGGAAAGGGAAGGGAAGTGAAGGGAATGGAAGGGAAGGGAGGGGGAGGGAGGGGGAGGGAAGGGGGGAGAGGAGGGAAGGGAAAGGGAGGGGGTAGGGGAAGGAAGGGAAGGGAAGGGAGGGAAAGGGAGGGGAGGGGGAAGGAAGGGAAGGGAAGGGAGGGAAAGGGAGGGGAGGGGGAAGGAAGGGAAGGGAAGGGAGGGAAAGGGAGGGGGGAGGGAAGGGAAAGGAAGGGGGGGAGGGGAAGGAAGGGAAGGGAAGGGAGGGAAAGGGAGGGGAGGGGGAGGGAAGGGAAAGGAGGGGAGGGGAGGGAAGGGAAAGGAAGGGAGGGGGAGGGGAGGGGAAGGAAGGGAGGGGGAGGGAAAGGGAGGGGAGGGGCAGGGAAGGGAAAGGAAGGGAGGGGGAGGGAAGGGAGGGGAGGGGGAGGGAAAGGAAGGGAAAGGAAGGGAAAGGAAGAAGGGAAGGGAAGGGAAGGGAGCCTCGCACGGTAGCTATACGTACTAAGTACCCAATACATGGTTGTTTCCATGAAGAGATGAGCAAATGAATCTGTAGACTCTAAAGGAGGCAGCTTTTCATCCCTAAACTAGCACACAGTGGAACCAAAACATTACACTTGGGTGCTGACAGGCAAGGGGGAAAATCCTGCCGTGTCCCAACAGTCCAACAAAATAGGAAAGCCATAACAGGAAGTAAGCCTTCTTACTTCAATGACTTAAGGAAAAAAGATTTAATCAGATACATGTAGAGAATAAGTAGAAAATCAGAATCGCTCAGATTTATTCCACAAACATGTTTTAACCATCTCCGCGTGCCAGACACTGGGTTGATTTTCATGGACACAGTGGTGGGCACACCAGCCCCAGTCCCACCGTCCTAGGGTTTTGAGAAACCGTGATCTTTGGTTAAATGCATCATCGGAACCCAGGTAAAGACACTGAAGGAAGAGACCACCCTTCTGTAACAGCATCCACCAGAGGCTGGAAGGAGTCTGGAAGAACGCTTCTCTGAGGAAGTAGTTCTTGAGCTTGGATGTGAACAACACGTAGAAACATTCCAGATCAAGCGCGAAGGCATGTGCGAAGACATTGTGGCAAGAGGAGCAGTGGGTATGTTTGAGGAGCTTAAGGAAGTCCAGAACCCTGTCTGGCAGAGAGTGAGGGGAGATAAGTTGGAACGACTGTAGCTATTTGTATATTATTTCTGAAAGCTTACAATCCCTGGAGAGGCTATTGGGCATAAACACCAATGAAAACGTGAATTTACTGGTGGCCAGAGCCTAAAGGAGCAGGCATTTGGGGGGGACCCTTCTTCCCATTGTGAACAAGCAGAACAAAAACCGGAGAATGCTCGAGAGAAAGCACAAAGCGAGCTCAGCCAAGCTCTTAGAGGGGGAAGGGGATGCAATGGAAGGCATGGACTGCCCCCCACCCAGATCCTCACACTATGTCTGAAATCGGGGTGCTGGGAGGAAGGGCGGTGTGACCAGGGACCTGGACAATTTCAAGTTTATATAGCGTTTGGTTTCTTCAAAAAAAAATTTTTTTTTTCTGGGGCGACTGGGTGACCCAGTTAAGCATCCAACTGAATTTCAGCTCGGGACATGATCTCACGGTTCGTGAATTCGAACCCCGAGTCGGGCTCTGCGCTGACAGTGCTGAGCCTGCTTGAGATTCTCCCTCTCCTTCTCTCTCTGCCCCTTCCCTGCTTGTGCTCACCCTCTCTCTCAAAATAAATAGACACTTAAAAAAATATTTTCTGAGATAAGTAAAATGCTAACATTCGTTGATCATGTTACTGGATCTACCTGTATGTGTTTTATTATTATTTGATGTTTTTTGTATCTGTTTAAAAATATTTTTAATTAGGAGGAAGGGAGGGAGGAAGAGAGAGAGTATAGGAGCGAAAGAGGGGCTAGGACTGGCCTGAGCGTCAGGGTCCTGTGCTCAGTTTCACATTGTCTTGGGCGAATCACTTCTGTGCTCCTGTTTTCCTTACGTAAGAAAAGGGGTTTTGAAGGGGAGGATCTTGGCAGTCCCTTCTAGCTCTAAGTCATTCTGTGTTTCTGATTTCTAAGAACAATCGATTATTGAATAATTCTACTTACAGGTTTGGGAATGGAGTGTCCCATGTCCACGAATCCCTACTTTTTTTTTTTTTTGAAAAGAGAGATCCAATCTTGCCCGGCAAAGATGGCCAGCAGCTAGCTGTCTTTTAAGGAGGACGGTGCATTGAAGTTCATCTGTTTAGTGACATTCCTGAAAGCCGCGAGCCCACAGGATGCTTGCGTTCATCCCGGGCCAGACTCGGGGACCCGGAAGCACCTAGAAGCCTGTGCCTCTGTGTCAGGCCTCTCGCCATTCGCCGCCCACATCCTGGTGGCTTCTCTGTGGGTTTGTAGGGCACCTGCAAGGGCCTTTCTTACACAGGGAGGCAGAAGAGTTTCAGAAATGAAAAGGAAACACCGCAGGCAGAGATCAGGTGACAGCCGCGTTCGTGAGCCCACGGACGAACGTGGTAACACATTTGGCGGTGCGTTCACTCACTGCTATCCTGACTGCCTTCAGATGTGCGCCGAACCAGCGTGTGTATGGTAGATTGTAGCTACCTCATGAAGCGAGATGGTGCTGTGGGTTCTGGGCATAGTTTTGGACGTGGTTGGGGACGGCGCCCTGGACCACGGGAGCTTCATAAGTGCTATTTAGTGGCGGCAGCTGGTCGAGCGGAGCCCTCGCCCCGCGGACAGGAGCAGAAGCCCAAGGACAGGTGACAGGCCCCCAGCATGGGCAGCAGCCCTTGCTGAGTGCACGGAATGTTCTCCAGGCCATGGGCTACTTTTGCCGCCTCCTTCCTGGGCCCTCTTACGTGGGTCAGGTTTCCTAACAGCCCGTTGAATGAATGAGAGTAAGAAAGTATGTGTTGGCAAAATTTCAGCTGCAAATGCCAAAGCTTTCCAAGTAAGAGCATGAATTTAAGCAAAGTTTCAAGTGAATGGACCTCAGAGTAATGGCTGTTCTGCTAATCATGAAAAGTACAAATGTTTTTATGTTCAAAGGTTAACAAATGGGACGCTTTCACTGGCCTCCTGGCCTGCTCAGTTACAAAGTGGAAACTGTTCCTGATTTTTGCTTTATTGTACTTGTATTTTCTAGGCAATTAGAAGGATTTTCCACTCAGCATTTAAGAGGCTTGAACTGGCTGCAGACTCTTTTTTAAACTAAAGTTTCTTTCTTTCTTTCTCTCTTCTTTCTCGTTTTGTCTTCGTTTCCTGTCTCTTTACAGGCCGGGTGGGAGTGTGTCGGAGGATGAGGGCGGTCGGTCGTTAGGTGAGCAGGGTCGGGCGGGCCGGGCGGTGTGTGGTGCGGTCGTATCCCCTTGCAGGGACGTTCCGGTATGTGTGGTGGCTGTTCGTTTTTTCTTTCGTCGTGTCTTTCTTTTGGTTTTTTTGTTCCTCCGTTTCGTCCTTTTCTTTTTTTCTTTCTGTCTTTTACTTCTTTCTTTTCTCTTGCACTTCCTTTGTCTTTTTTTCCTTCCTTTCTTTTTCTTTCTTTTTCTCTTTCTTTCCTTTCTTTTCCTTTCTTTTTTCTCTTTCTTTCTTTTGTAAAACTAACATTTTTTTTCCCTTTTGTGCATGGGCTGAAGTTTTAAAGTAACAGGCTTTCCAAATAGCATGCTTAGGCTTTGCCCACATAATTATTACATTTGTCGTGGAATTAGCACTCCTTGAAAGTATATTTCTACATAAGATTCTCATTTTGCCCACAAGTATGGTTCTTCCTAGCGTATCCTGTGGGTTTTGGTAAAACAGACCCAGCCCCATCCAGCGGACCATTGCAAATAAAATGGAAGCCATTTATCTTAATGAATGAGTAGGAAAATCAAGTCTGTTGAAATGGTTGAAATCCTCCAAAAAGGGACCACTTGGTAATCCACGGGGGCTGTATCCGTTTCTCTGAGCTTCTCTTGGTGCTGTTTGCTGACTGCTCCCCGAAACCACAACAAGTGTTTTAATTAACCCCTCACTTGGTTAGCAGGCTCACCTCTCCTTTAATGATGTCTTTGCCCCACCCGTCTGTCGGCGTCTGGGCCAGCAGTTGATGTTTCTGCTCTGGTCTTGGGCCGCAAACCGTGGTAATGGCTCAGGCTTTCCTCTCCAAATGGACAGGAAACACAGGCATAATCAAAACTCAACAGTGTCAGGGGGGTGATTTTATTCCATTATTTTTAATGAAAATGAGGAGGTGCCCCGGGGCTAAAATGCTAGAAAATAGCCTCTGAGAGGCCCTGAGCCCCCACAGTGCCCCCTCCCCACCTGCCCTGGGGCCCGCTTGCCCCAGCAGAGAGGGATGCCGTCAGCGGTGCTGGGGAAGTGCAGTGAGCCACAGGTATTGAGCTCAGTGTCTGTTTTCCTTGTCAGATCTCCCAGCTGATGACGGAGACGGGCCGGGAGGGCCTGACCGAGGCGGCGCTGAATCGCTACAATGCAGACAAGCCTTCGGCCTGCGGCGTCCCGGCCTCACAGGGCTCCTGCGTGGCCAGCGAGACCTCCACAGGCACCTCGGTGGCCGCTTCCTTCTTCGCCAGGTAAGAGGGGCGTCCCAGAGCCTCGGTTCTTTCGGACGAGCCCGCCTGGTTAGCCTCTCGCGTGCGCCGCATTAGCTAAAGCACCAGGAAGAGTCTGGGGCCGCTCTTGGACTTGACTCTTTCCGCCAGGGCTTCTCAACCTCAGACTGCTGACGGGTTGGGCCAGACAGCTCTGTGGTGGGGGACCGTCCTCTGCGTCACAGGGTTCTTAGCAGCGTCCTTGGCCCCTGCTCACGAGATTCCTAAAGCATCTTCCCCAGTTGTGACAACCAGAAAGGTCTCCAGACCTTACCATGTGTGCCCTGGGTCGAGAGCCACCGCCATAAGAATACGTGGCTCTAAGGCTGTCCTCCTGGGACGAGGACTTTTGTGGGCACAGTCCTGTGGTTGGTGTTTCCAGATTTACATCCTCGTCACAGAAAACAAACTGCTTCAAAATTAACGTTTAAAGAGATAGTAGGTTTTTTGTTTTTTGTTTTTTTTTGTATGTGGATAGTTACCATATACTATCCGGCTAATCTTAGAGACTTTAGAGACATGAGAAACAAAAACCGAAAGGCATTTCAACAATGTTTTCTGCCTAATTTTAGCAGTGGAGCAGAGACAGGGCAGGAGACAAAAGACAGCTGAGCAGAAGGCACTTTTGGGATCGTCTAATTCAGTCCCCTTGTTTTATGAAGGAGGAAACTGAGGACCAAGAAAGTCAAAGTATGAGTTAATTTATAGCAAAGCCAGAAATGGAAACCAGATTCCTCTGCTTTATTTATTTATTTTTATTTTTATTTTTTTTTTTGGTTTCCTCTGTGATTCATTATTCGATCCTTGGAACTTCACTTTAGAAAACTTCTAAGATTCGCGAGCTCCTGGGCGAGCAGGAGGTAGGACACATGACCGCGGATCGGAAATCAGAAGACGCCTGCGGTTCGAGTTACGGGTCTGCCTCAGTTTCCTCCTCTATGAAACGAGGATAGCACCTCAAGATTTCCCTGGAGGCTCAGATCAATCATTGTAAATTATGAAGTGCTGTATAAATGGTGATTCAATGTGGATTCAGCTAGTATGTCGGGAAGAAGGAGTACCGTGTGGTTCTCCTTGCCATCCTTGTGCATGGTAATGTCCAAAGCACCAACATGAGGAAGGGACTGTGATTAGGACAGGAGCAATCAGAGGAGGAACAGAGGCTGGTGTCCTGTGTTAAAAACAACTACAGGGGCTCCTGGGTGGCTCCGTCGGTTGAGCGTCTGACTTCGGCTCAGGTCACGATCTCGCGGTTCGTGAGTTCGAGCCCCGCGTCGGGCTCTGTGCTGACAGCTCGGAGCCTGCTTCAGGTTTTATGTCTGCCTCTCCCCTGCTCACGCTCTGTCTGTCCCTTTCTCAAAACGAAATAAACATGAACAATTTTTTTTAAAACTACAATAAAGGCAGCGCATAGGCTTGTCAGAACACCGGTCCTGAGATTCTCATTGTAGGTCGGTGCTGTGTTTATTGTCCTGTGCACAGTGGGGCCGACCTGAGTGTATGGGAAGTAACAGGAAATACAATAGTCTCCTCTTAGCCACGGGGGGTACACTCCAAGGCCCCCAGTGCATGCCTGCAGCTGTGGATAGTACTGAACCCTACGTGTGCACTGTTTTCTCCCATACGGACCTGCCCGTGAGGAAGTTCAGTTAATAAATGAGGCACAGCAAGAGGTTAGCTGCGATAACTAGCAATAAAATAGAACAGTTACCACCACGTACTGTAGAAAAGTTAGGTGAATGTGGTCTCTGTCTCAAAATATCTTCCTGTCCTGCACGCACCCTTCTTTCGTGATGTCACATGGTTAAAATGCCCTCTCCGTGGTGAGGCGACGTGAGGCGAGGACGCGGAGTTGCGACGTGGCGTTAGGCTGCTGTTGACCTCTGACGCTGTGTCTGAACGAGGATCGTCTGCTTCCTGCTTGAGGTCAACCACGGATACCTGAAACCGTGGCGAGCAAAACCGCGGACAAGGTGGTCTACTGCGTGCACGTGCTGGCCGCCTGACCACGGGCGCTATTGTGTTAGTTCCATCTGTACGTGCCTTTCTATGTCGTCTGGGATCATTGAGCCAACTAACTGGGGGGCCGTGTCTCTGCCATTCAGGAAGGGAAGAAAGGGATGGAACGGAATGCGCGGACATGCTCCAAGCGCAGAGGATCCCAGGACCTAGGCGGGTTAGGAGAGCATGTCCAGAGGCGGGTGACGAGAGTACTGAGGAACTAGGGAAGCCATGTCACGGCAGGGCTAGTCTGGAGAAGACGGCCCTCGGCTGTCTCTTGGGCCGTCGTGTGAGAGAAGGATTTGGTGGGTTCTATAAAACACCCAAGCGTGTGGGCAAAGGCTGAATAAAACCTGACGCTGGAGCTCAGCTCCGACACCCTCCGGCTCGGCTCTCCCAGGTCAGAATGAAAGACAATTGGCACACCATTCGAACTGCCCTGGGACAGATTGAGATCCCCGTCACTGAGGGAAATCAAACTTACCTTGGGTGACTGGCTTTGATGCTGAGGAGAACATTCACTGCTCAGATGTGGGTTGACCTCCTGTGCACCTTCCTGACCTGAAATACTCTGAATGTGAGAAGCCTCAGCTCAGGCTCCACCCAGAGACCTTTACAGGTCACTCGCAGAAAACACCAGAAGCAGGAAGAGATGGGAGGTTAGGCCCCCTGATGGCCAGTGTTTAGGGCGAACGAGTGTCTCCCGCAGCAAGGAACCCAGCAGTGCTTTGGAGCAGGGAAAGCGTGTGGACACGAGACAGGCTGGGATGGCCCAGGGTCCGAATGGAAACACGGGGGTGAACCCAGACTGGAGGGGCCTGTCGATGGTGGTGGCGGGAGCCCCGGGTGATGTTAGCGATAAACAAACACTGGACTGAGTTCAGATTGCAAGAGCTTGTGGTGGGAGCTTTCAAAGAGCTGGAAAGGATCCATAGGGCTGCCTAAATCCTCATTATTACTTTCTTTGTGGTGAAGGCTGATAGCACTAGGAGCTTAATGGTTTAAGGCATTCAAAGTACACGGTTTGCGTTTAAAGGGTTTACAATGTATGGTGGGGGGGGGGATGTAACGTGAAAGAGACTAGTGTTTCACACACACACGTGCACATGTGCACACACACGCACATGCACGTGTTCCCCTCACGCCCTTTCCCTGTTTGCCCTGTCGGTCTCCTCCACGACAGCTGGGAGTTCACACATCCCAAAGAGGGAGGCGGTTCATATGCTGCCTCCCTGTCACTGATGGGAACCTCAAAGCAGAAGATCGAGTGACTTTCTCAAGGCCCAGAATAGGAAGGGACAGAACCGGGCACGTACCTCGCCTCTGCGGATCCCCCGAGGGTCTGCATCGAACCACCCCCGCTTATGTCGTCAGACAGCCGACCGAGTTCAGTGCTTTTCTGCCTCAGATAAAGTAAAGCTGGGTAAGGCGACAGTACAGGTGGCCTCCGGTAGGGGTGAATTCTTTGGTTGAGGGTTGTAGACACCGACTTTTCTTTGTGATCTCAGCCTTTCTCTGTCAACATTTACTTTCTAGAGCTCTGCGGAAAGGTCGGGTGAACTTTACTGCATTTCTGATACAACGTCTATAAGATAAGAATTCCAGTTCTGAATAAGCAAGGATACCTTTGGCCGGAGCAACTCCAGGCGTGCGGTCTGCGGGGCCGTTCCCGGTCTGTGACGGGCGTAGAGGTTGAGAGGAAGCATTTAGAAACTTCTGTCAGCCGGTTCACAAGAGTAATTTTATGTCCATTAGGATCTGGGAATAACGAAGTGGAGCTTGTATTTTGAATGTAATGAAAATTAAAGAGGGGCGCCTGGGGGGGCTCCGTCGGTTAAGCGTCTGACTTCAGCTCAGGTCATGATCTCGTCGTGGTTTGTGAGTTCGAGCCCCGCGCCGGGCTCTGTGCTGACAGCTCAGAGCCTGGAGCCTGCTTCGGATTCTGTGTCTCCCTCTCTCTGTGCCCCTCCCTGCTCATGTTTTCTCTCTCTCTCAAAAATAAGTAAACATTAAAAAAAATTTTAAAAATCAAAGAAAAAGTGATTCCTCACCACAGATAGTTTGAGAGGCGCCTGCTTTAGAAAATGATGATGCCCGGAGCGTTTTGTCCTTTCATCCTTATCTTCCCAGAATTTCTTTATTTCTCGAAATAGCAGCATCGTGGTAGACTGTCTGTGCTTTAGAATTTCTGTGCCCTGGTTTTTGAAAAACATTTTTTTGGGGGGAAAAATAGTAACCTCATACTAAAAACATAAATAGTCGTAGTAACCAAAGAAAGACGGGCACAATTCTCATCAAGTTGGGTGGCTGTTGTGTGTTGACTTTGAACTTCACAAACGAGGGAATCTTCCTGCTCCCACAGTGCTGGGAAATGGCAGAGTAGGGTGTGATTACGTTTTTTGCATTTGTTGGCTGTTCACTTTGGGTGAAGATTTACTTAATTATGTACGGAACGTGAAACCCAGGAAGACCTCCTGGGTGGATCCCCAGCATTGCAGGCTGAGCCCAAGGAATCTCTGTTTTTATTTGAAGAGCAGCGACCAAATTCTGGATTATGCGTCCGATTGCCTTGGATCCTGGTAAATCAGACGAATCTTTCAGCTGACCTCAAGTCTTCACGTTGATGTTCTTTCCCAAATAACCTTGAGTGACCATTTAAAATCGTGTTGTTGTTTTTATCCGTGAAGGAAATGAGCATCTGGAGGAGTCTCCTCTCCGTTCAGAGCAAGTGTTTGAAAACGGTGAAAACTACCAGCTGTCACGTGAGCTTTGCAAAGGCAGGTTCCAGTCCCGCAGAACTGGTGCCGCCATATCTGGGCGCTTGGTGGGCATGTGTCTTGAGTGTCATGTCTTACTACTGCCTCTTTTGTTTACAGCTCTCGTATTGAGTTCACAACCTTTGGAAGACCATGACTTCTTATTACAGTCAAATCAGACTTCTTAGTATGATTATATAGAGGCCATCTTTGATTATCAATGTTTTTTTTTTTTAATTTTCCCTATTTTCGTAGCGGAAATGTGAATGTCTCCAAATCTGTTGGCGCAGGTTTGATTCCCTCTGGTGACTCAGCGTCTCCAAACCCTTTAGGGTGCATCCATTTGCTCACTCTTGGGTCCATCCCATTCATTAATGCTTCTCCCTCCCCCTCTCTGCCTCTGATTTTCCAGTAATGGGGTAATTTTGAACTCATTGATTCTCTTCTTGAAGACTCTGACCTTGAAGCAGTTTTCTACTGTTGATTAAAAGTGCGTCTGTCCTGGGTTTGGAATATTCTGGGGACATTTTGGTGTTCTCTGCAATATCGGGGTGCCCTCAAATACATTTTGTGGGATCCACTCGCTCTGCTTTCTCTTCCTCTCTTGCCTTGTTCCCCGTTTCCTTCCATCATTCGTTCGTCAGGGATGTTATTATATTTCTGTCCAGCTCGACCTGTCATGCGATTTCTTTCATCTTTGCATATGGACGGCTCCTCCTATTACCTAACTGCTTTCTCCAAGCCCCTTGCGCACGGCACCGACTGTTCGTGACTGATCTGTCTGGTTTTCCAGGCATTAAAACCAAGACCAGCTTGGGTCCTAGGGTCAGGGGCTAAGTCAAGCTGCAAGAGCTGTCTCCTGGCTCCGAGGCCCCGGCTTCAGGACCAGGTTGATCCATTCATCACCCTCCTCGGGACACCTCCTCTTAGTGCTGTGTGGACACGTGCTCTGTATGCACAGCTATTTCTGTTATGGGAAGGTCCTGCCTAAAAGCCCTCTGCACATTCTTGCCAGCAGCCGAGGCAAACAGTGCCTTGTTGCTCTGCTACAGCACGCACTTTTCATATATAATGTCGTACAGCGAAGCCTTTCTTTAGTCCCAGGCCGTGTGAACACAGAACAGTAGTGCTTGGTTTTATGCTGAGAGTTTGTGAAGTCAGAGAAGGACGAGATGGAGCACGGGACTACGTGTGGTCCTCGTGTTCTTCCATCAGGTACTGTGCCCCCTGAGGGATGCTCACATCTTCCTCTGATGAGCACTTGAGCGATTAGCACCAGAGAAAAACTATGCCAAACACAGCCCGGTCGGTCTCAGGTGATGTAGGAGGCAGAAAATGGAGCTGCGCGCTCAAGATCCGGCTCTTTCTTAACGATTCACTGTGGGGTTGGAGTAAATTCCCATGTTAGTGTCTGTTCTAATGGAATGACGTCTCTAGGGAAGACGGAGAGCTTCTAGGGGCTCATGTCGCGGAACTTTGCTGTATTATGCTTTCGCCGTCTCTTGTTTTCACTGAAGCGTATGGTATGGTACCTACACTTACCCCCTTGCCGGAATCTCATTCTGACCTGGTGTCGATTCCTTCCCCGCTCTCCCCCAGTTAGACCCTTCCCTGGCCCGCTCCAGCTCCCCGTTGGCCTGTTCCATGCCCCTCCCCCCGGAAGTGAGGCTTCCACTGACTTCCTGTGGCACATTTGTGGTTGGAGTCGGCATGCAAAATCATGCTGTTTGCTCCTGGGACAACAGCAGCAATTAGAGGGGAGGGTGAGGCTTAAATGCAGCCACCACCACGCTGGTCGAGCTGAGGTCCTCCCTCAATCCTTGAGGGCCTCTCTGTCCATCTGCTACACAGAGGTACAGTGTGGGCTTGTTGGCACAGCTTAGGACAGCAGTTTTGAAGGCCTGAATTGGAGGCCAAGCCCCTACCCTCTGGGTTTCTTGTTTATTTACTCTGGGCAGGTCAAGCTCGCTTTTCTTAGAAAACCTCCGTGGCCTTCTCGGAAAAGAGGGGACTCTTGCTCATGTATATGGATGAAACGAGTTTGTAGGAATCCTACCCGTAGCGAACATAGTTCCGCTTGAACACGCATCTGTTGCAGTATGAAAGGGACACATTAAGAGGAGCCAAATGTATATTGAGTGCCATCAGATGTCAGGGGCTCAAGGAAACAGTCTCAGGTGTTTGCTGCATGAAAAAGTAAATCCTCGATTGCTTACGAGAGACAGTGAAAGCACTGAAGAAAAAGTGGCCGTAATTCAAAGTCTACACTATTCTCCTTTGTGTTCAAAGAAAAAAAAAAAATCTTGAAACGCTTGAAATGGATAACCCTAACATCCAGGACCAACCCCAACAGCCTCCAGAACCGCTCTGTGTTGGGGGTGTGTGGACCGTAACAGAAACGGCATTCATGGCTTGGCCCGCACCACTCAGGGCCGGCGATCTGCGCGTTTTCGGAGGTGGTGATCGGCACTTTAGAAAATGGCCAGTGTTTGCAGCCCTTTCCCACCTCCTGCTGCAGGGATCGTGTAGAACAGGGCAGTTTCTGATTAAACGAGCCCTTTGTCTGAATGCTGGCCTGTTGGTGTGTTGGCAGTCGGCTCGCAACATCTGGAAATCATTTGCGCAGCTCTGCCTTGGTTGAAAACCCGATTCATGCCTCGGTGTGGCTGTTCGAAGGCAAAGCAGGCGCAGTGAGCCCGAGGAAGCTCAGGTATTCTCACGGTTGGACATTCTGGTTCTCACTGCACCTTTTGAGTATCTTCTTTTCACCAGTGTCGGGGTGGGGGCGGAGAAGAAGGGTATCGGATCAAGAGAAAGATGAAGTAGTCCGAGGTGGAATCCACAGCCAGCCACGGACGTTCTGACTTGAGGCGAGTGACTTGACATCTGGAAGCACGCTCCCTCGGTTACCTGGCGGTGGTCACGGGTACATGGCGGTCGTCGCGTCTGTTCCACAGGGTGGTTTTGAGGATCACGTGGAAACGCGAGAGCACTTTGTAAACGTCGTCTAGATCCTGCAGACGACATTAAGATGGCAGCAACGGAAAGGGATGGAATATTCTACCCTCCCTGGGAAACCCAGCGAATTCTCAACATTCCCTATGGAGTGGACGACTTTTGTCACGCCCACCGTTACAGGGTGCTTACGTGGCACTTTTTCCGCTGGGCTAGTGACCAGGAAATAGTTCCTTTCTTTTCTTTTCTTTTATGTTTATTTATTTATTTTTGAGAGGGAAAGAGAGAGAGAGAGAGAGAGAGAGAGAGAGAGAACGCACAAGTAGTAAAGGGGCAGAGAGAGAGAGGGAGACAAGGAATCCGAAGCAGGCTCCAGGCTCTGAGCTGCCAGTGCAGAGCGCGATGTAGGACTCAAACCCAGAGACCGTGAGATCACGACCTGAGTTGAGGTTGGATGCTTAACCAACTGAGCCACCCGGGCGCCCCAGGAAGTGGATTTTATTTTTTTTTTTTTAATTTTTTTTTTCAACGTTTATTTATTTTTGGGACAGAGAGAGACAGAGCATGAATGGGGGAGGGGCAGAGAGAGAGGGAGACACAGAATCGGAAACAGGCTCCAGGCTCTGAGCCATCAGCCCAGAGCCCGACGCGGGGCTCGAACTCACGGACCGCGAGATCGTGACCTGGCTGAAGTCGGACGCTTAACCGACTGCGCCACCCAGGCGCCCCAGGAGGAAGTGGATTTTAAAAGCATACACTAATGAAGTCATGTCCGGTCTCTGTCCATCCTCCACTCTTTCTGAATGGACTCCGGGCCATCGCATCCTCCCTCTTCCAGCCCCAGTGTGGACCGTGGGGCAGTCAACAAAGAAAGAGACTGTTTCCCCTTTTGCTTCCATTGTATTCAGCATTTCCAAAAGATAAACCCCCTTCAGGCGAGTTAGAAATGTGTAGTCAACCAACTGAGCCCCACCCGATGCAGCTTCCCAAGACAACCTCGCCTTGTGGCTCACTCGTGTTGCCAGTCGCCGACGGTGCCTGGTTCCTCTGCGGTGAACTATGCTCCTGAGCCCCGTGTGGGCAGTGTTTGTCTCTGAGGTGTGACGCCTGACCTTTATGATTGCCGCAGAGGTCCCAGCAGGTCACCAGGCCGGAGTGGTAGTGCTCAGTGCTTCCTCATTTAAATGTAACCAGGCGACATTTATCGAGGGTTTCATCTATGCCGCACACAATTCTGAGTACTTGACGCAAATTTGAACTTCAAGAGCCCCCCATGAGTTGGCCCTCTTGTTATCCCATGGCTTAAATCTGGAAGCGAAAGCAGGGATCGGACAGTGAGGCCAAGGTCGATGCAAAGCGCACGCGCCACAGAAGCTACAGAGAAAAACATTTTGACCGACGGCTTTGTATTTTTCTAATTTTGTAAGTTGCTAAAATACCGCTTCGTACCTCACTCAGAGTCGAAGCTGAAGGTTTTCCAGGGACTTGCGATCTGCTCTTCCCCCGTCCTCCCCCCTCCCTCTTGCTTACCGCGCTCCAGGCACACCCACGTCCCTGTACTTTCTCAGAGAGAGCTAGACCATTCCCTCCTGCGAAGCTCTGCTCTTTCTGTTCCCTCTGCCCTTTCCCCAGATTTCTGCTCGGCTCCGCCGTCCCTTCCTTCAGATCTTTGCTCAGATGCCCTCCCTCACCTCCCTGTGTAAAAGTAAAGGCATCCTGTCTCTCTGTCTCCCTCCTCCCACACAGCACCTGCCTACTGTCTTCAGCATTAGTCGAATGAACAAACGAATCTCAGACTAAAAGGGAGGAGGGCAGGCAAGTCTCCAGATTTTCCTCCACCGAAGTTCTTTGAGAATTTCACACCTTTTCCCTTTCACTTCAGACCTGGTGCTCAGGGAGTAAATTCCCCGTTTAGCTTTAGGACGTTTTGGGGAGATGGAGTCAGAACAAAGCCCAAAGAAGGCATCCTTGGGAAATTGGGATTCTTAGGAGAGAGTGAGTGCCTGGTAGTCTTTTTCAGAGGAGGATTTGCAAGAGATGGGGCAGGTGGCCCGGGCAGGTGGGGCAAAACACACAAACAAACAATCAAACAAACAATCAAAGAGTTAAAGCAGAGGAAGAAGGCAGGACCTGCACAGTGCGGCAAGGTACGCCCATTTTTCTTCCTGTCTCCTTGCAAGCCTGTCTTTTCCTCCCTTGACTAAACCTCTTAGCTTTTTGTCCCCTGCTTTGATTTATTATTTTAATTCTATAGCTGTCCTGGTGAAGCATGTAAAGCATTTGGGGATAAAATCATGTGGAAGACATTATAGAAACGAAAGACGTGTTATTTTATGTGGTACTGGGTAGGGGTTCACTATGCTGATGAATCATTTCGTCGACGAAAACACAAATCTGTCCACAAGCGTGGTCTATCCACTGAACAAGAAATTGGCTTCTCATTGATGGGATAGGAAGGAGGAAGTTAGGGACATCGTGATACTAATTTGGTGAGAAACACGTAGAATTGAAGCACGAAGGGACCCGGTGAAGTCTCTGCTTTTTTATATTGCGGTGGCGGGGGCGGGTGGCCCTGAAGGTGGGATTTTTATTTTCTTGCCTCTAAAATGGAAATAATGAATTTCTCTTTTTCTTCTATCTGATTATTAAGGCGTAGATCTCATGAGAACAGTGCCTGTCCGATCCCCATGCCACCCCTGGCTGCCCTGCTCTTGGCCCATGCCTTGTATACAACAGGAGCTCAATAAGTGAATGTTGAAACAGGGAACGAACCATGCTTGAAAAACTCAGGCCTGTCTTGCTTCTCAAATGACTGAAATGCTTAAAGAAGCTAAAACTTAAAAAAAAAAAAAAAAAAACAACCGCGGGAGTGTACTTGAAAATCGTGTAATTTATTATGCTGCCTCAGAGTTCTCATCATTCCGAGCGCTAGTATTCGTGGGAAAAGTAATTGTGATGGCTAAAACATAAATGGAATTTTTTTTATCATTATTGATTTCTTTTTTTTTTTTTTTTATCATTATTGATTTCAACACATTCTGCAACACATTTTTTTTTTTAAGAGGAGAGAGAGAGAGAGAGAGGGCGTGCGCATGCGCAGGCCAGGGAGGGGGGGAGAGAGAGAGAGCGTCTTAAGCAGGCTCCACCCTGAGCACGGATCCCGACGTGGGGCTCGATCTCACGACCATGAGATCGTGACCTGAGCCGAAATCAAGAGCCAGCCCCTCAACCGACCGAGCCACCCAGGAGCCCCTCCC
The DNA here is from genome assembly GCF_007474595.2 of Lynx canadensis. Lineage (NCBI taxonomy): Eukaryota > Metazoa > Chordata > Mammalia > Carnivora > Felidae > Lynx > Lynx canadensis. The sequence continues at coordinate 4,567,515 of NC_044319.2, read as the reverse complement.
TGCAGCACACTGCTTCTGATTATCGGCTTTCCCTTTAGCTTAGGCCGAAGTGATTTTAGCATCACACCGTAATGACGTGCTGTTCCTGGAACCTGGTGTGTTTGTCATGAAATACACTGAAATTCGGGAAATGCCATTTCAAGAGTCTAGAAATAATGGCCTGTGTCATTTTCTTGGCACCCTCCAACACCGAAGCCTTAAGAGTCCATAGTTTGTCCTTTTAAACTCTAGCAAAGGGGAAAAAGGGCCTTGGCCGTGACAAAGGGAGATGAATTGTCTTGGGGCCTGTTGTGAAAAGGGTATAATCAGCGTGAGGCAGGCCACTCTGAATAATAATGATAATAAAAAAGAATAAATGTGGACCATCACTCACAATTTATTTCTAGCCTTTTAGGTGCCTCAAAAAATAAATGTGGTTCATTTTTCCCAAATAAATTTTCCTTTATTATCATCTCTGTCTCCTTGGTGCTCGATTGAAGGTGGCAAGATGGCCCTCGCGGAGCGGGCAGAGTGTTTCCCCAGCCTGGCTGTGCCGAATTTTAGCGACGCTCCCTAGGGATGAAGAAACACTGAAGTCTTAAGTCCTGCTACATGCCCCAGCCACCTGCAAGTATTTTAAACTCAAAATGACACCTTGTTCCCACCCTCCAGGGCCTCTAGGTATCAGGGTAAAGTTGAGACAGGGAGTGGAGGAGGGTTACTAGCCATAGTGTCGTGGAGTCCTGGCTGGGGTCTCCCAGGAGCCTCCCCCACCGGGGCCCGCAGCCCCTCACACACCGCTGTCTCCGGGCCCCTCAGGAACTCACGCGATGGACGTAGCTGGTGGTAGCAGGCACTGGTGACCTCTGCCCCCCCGTGCCTACCACTCATGGTTCACTGAACCAAACCTTGTAGCTCCCGGGGTCCCCCGCCCTTGTGACTCTGCCCCAGGGTTTTCCCTGACTGCCGGAGACCACCTCGCTCAAGCGTGGGGCCGGCCAGAGTGCCAGGGAGGAAATCCTGTTGGGAACAGCTCCCGAATAAGACTGACGGGAGGTGGGGGTAGTTCCCCCAGCTCCCCTGCCCGTTGGTTGGGACATTGCTGAGGCCTAGTCCACTCTGACCCCGATCCGTGGTCCAGATTTCCTCAGTAGGACTGAGCCCCAGCAGCCCCTTGATAATGAACCCTGTGGTGGCCTCCTTCCCTCCCGGTCTCACTCCCACGCCCCCGCTCCTGCTTCCGGGAACCACCTGCCAATTAACCCTCCCAGCACTTTCATCCTCATCCAGCGGTGCTTCTAAGGACGCCCAGCATAAGATACTGGCAGCGTGTCTTCATTCACTCATCCATCCATCCGTTCATCTGTCCATCCACCATTTTCAAGTCCATGCTATATGCCAGGCGTCACATTAGACACCAAAGACAGCAAATGGGCAGCCACTGCCCTCAAGGAGCTCTCAGTCCAGAGGATCCTCAGTCCCATTACTGGGTACTTAGAAACAATATGTTGTGGGGCGCCTGGGTGGCGCAGTCGGTTGAGCGTCCGACTGCAGCCAGGTCACGATCTCGCGGTCCGGGAGTTCGAGCCCCGCGTCAGGCTCTGGGCTGATGGCTCAGAGCCTGGAGCCTGCTTCCGATTCTGTGTCTCCCTCTCTCTCTGCCCCTCCCCCGTTCATGCTCTGTCTCTCTCTGTCCCCAAAATAAATAAACGTTGAAAAAAAAAAAAAAAAAGAAACAATATATTGGAAGTTCAGAACAGAGAACCCCGGAACTCCCAGGATCACTCCCCCTGAGTCGAGTGGTTGTTTGGATGTCAGAGGTGACTTCACAGCTCTTGTTATTATTATCAGAAGTGATCTTATTCATTCATTTGCTTACTGGCTTATGGCCTGTCTCCCCTTCTAGCGTGTAGGATCCATAGAAAGAGGCACTTGCTCTCTGTTCCCTAGTGGCATCCTCAAACCTTAGAATGGGGCTGGCGCTCGGTCAGTGTTTGGTGAGTGCCCCCTGGGGGGTCTGGTAGCCTCCTCCCATCTCTCCTGGGGTGGGTCACCTGTGACGCAGCAAAGCTCAGTTCCACTGTGAAAGTAGCGTCTCTGCTTTGGGCAGGAGAGAAAGAACGGGGCTCCCTGCCTTGGATGCCACGCCCCGAGGGCTGGGGCTTCCTTTGGGTCCCCGCTCCTTGAGAACTAAGTACTTTGCCCAACTGTGTACCTGAGGCGAGCGCTTTCCTTTAACATGATGTTTCCTTTAACATCGGGGCACCTGCATGGTTCAGTCGGTTAAGCGTCCACCTCTTGATTTCAGCTCAGGTCATGATCTCACGGTTCGTGGGATCAAGCCCCCCATCAGGCTCTGCACTGACAGTGTGGAGCCTGCTTGGGATTCTCTCTCCCTCTCTCTCTCTGCCTCTCTGCCCCTCCCCCACACTCTCTCTCCCTAAAAAATAAATAAATAAACATAAATATGAAAAAAAATTTAACACGATGGAAGGGAATGTGCTTTACTCAGAATCTATTGATTTAAATGTCCATCACATGTAATAAAGCACCTTCCCCCCCCCACCCCGGGGGCGCCTGGGTGGCTCTGTCGGTTAAGTGTCTGACTTCGGCTCAGGTCATGATCTCACGGTTCATGAGTTCGAGCCCCGCGTTGGGCTCTGTGCTGGCAGCTCAGAGCCTGGAACCTGCTTCGGATTGTGTGTCTGTCTGTCTCTCTCTCTCTCAAAAATAAACATTAAAAGAAAAAGAGTTTGGTAAAAAGCACCTTCCTGGGAACATCTGGGCTGGTGTTTGGCCAAACAACTGGCCACCATAGCCCAGCCAAATTGGCCACCAAACCTAGACTCAGCACGGAGGTTCACTGGAAAGTCCTTTCCGTTCCGTGCGGTTCATCAAGTGTGTACGGAGACTTGATGGGGCTGCTGCTGGAGCGGAGTCTTGCCGATCAGGCCCCCGAGGGGGTGTGCTGGCCGGGCCTTGGGTGGCACACTTCTGCTGGCCCCATCTTCATCCCTTGTTCTGTAGCGTCCCCGCCTGGTGACGTGTTCAACTTATTCTTTGTGTCTTTTGCATAAGTTGGAGAAGCCTTTATCATTCATTACTTAAGATGCCGTGCACTTTGTTTTCGCGTTCATGTTAAAGAGAGAAAATAAAGATAGACGCCATTAATCTTTAAGCCTCCCCTGTGGTCCCGATTGCCAACCACAGCCTCCAAGGCCCGTGGGGGACTTACTACATTGTATGTTCTTTATTTCCTTTAAGGCCGGGCACGTGAGGAAGATTGATTTACGGAGCCTGGGACCTGCTTAGTTGTGGGGGAGGGAAGCAAAGGGATGTTCACGCTGCGGTAAACTTCAACATTACTAGGATTTCCTTACACAGCCAGGAAAAATATCCCCGTTTACATCTATTTCTACTGGAGCTCATAAATTAAAGGGAAAAAAAAAAAAAACAAAGAAAACAAGTCTATTTCCTATACACCTGGAACTTCAAAATCACAATTGGTGAAACTGTGATTGCCCCCGTCACGGAAGAGACACAAGGGTGACGGCTCGGATGGGGTCTTGCATCATGGCTTCGAAACCCAAGCAATGACTCTCCCCGTGTCTTTTCACGGTGCTTAAAAAATGTCAGGATGAGGGAAATGATTTACCTAAAGCATGGACTCTAAGACTTTGGTCCTACTCTCTTTTTCCTCTGACCTCCCTCTTTTATAACTGACTCTCGTCTCTGGCTTCTTTCTCTCCCTTTGTGTATTTGTTTCAATTTTACTTTATGTAAATTTCAAAACAAGTCTAACAGCATCAGAGACAAAACACAGGAAAGTCTTCTTTATTTTCCGTTCTGTTCTGAGCCGTAAATTCCTCCATGTACTCAAATAATACACCCAGGAGGGCTGGTGGGCTGAATGTGATTGATAAATATTTTAGCACCTGCCCACCACAGGGCTTCCAGGAGTGAGAAATTACTTTTCCTCCTATCCCTAAGGGATTGAGCGTCACCTGCCCGTAGCTGCTGTGTGCCATTCTACAGGGGTCAAGGCTGAGCGGTCCTCGTGGACAAAGAATTATGGGCACCCTCGGGGCCCCATGGCCTTTGACTTCTTCGTTTTGTTCTTTGAGGACTATCTTTAGTTGTTTTTGTTTTGTTTTGTTTTGTTTTGTTTTGGAGAAAATGCATATATAAAGGAGAAAGAGAGGATATACTTTATTTTGATTTTTAGAAGCCATTTAAAAATATGTCGTACCGGAAGCAGTAGAAAGGATTTTCCACTGTCGTACCACCCAGCCCTTCCACTCTTGGGTATTCCCCAAAGAGCGGTGAAGGGACAGGAACATTCATAGCAATATTATTCGTAGTAACCCCAAACCGGGAACAATGCAGGTGTCCACTAGCTGATAAATGGATGCGCAAAACGTGGTCTGTCAACACAATGGAATACTATTCAGACCGTCCAGACTATTGGTTGATGCAACAACACTGATGAATCTTAATAATTACAGTGAGTGAAAGAAGCCAGACCCCTCCCCCCCTCCCACCCCTACAACCCAAACCAGGAGAGTACATATGGTATGATTTCATTTATATAAGATTATAGACAATACAAACTAATCTGCAATGACAGAAAACATATCAGTGCTTGACTGCCCATGGGGAGGGAGGGACAGATAACAAACGGTCTCTGGGGGATGACAGATACATCTGCTATCTTGTGATGGTTTCACAGGTGCATATATGACAGGACTTATCGAATTATATACTTTGAGCATGCACCGTTTATTATATGTCAGTGATACCTCACTAAAGCTAAGTCGATGGGGTTTGTGGGCACTAGAGAAGATGTTTTGAGCTGGAGAGGGGATTGTCTTAGAGAGTAAATAAAGAGTTTAGATAAAGGATCATCTTCTCTGGGGGGGGGGGAGAGTGTGAATACTAGGAACCCCTAGGAAAACATATTGAACTGACCTTATTTAAGATTTTTTGCAAAGGATCAAGATAAGAAAGTACCATGGCAAATCTCCACATGTGTGCACAAAACTAAGTTCCTCCAGGTAATAAAATATTGTCAAGGTAGAATAAATAGGTAAAGACGCAAGCAGAGAAACTTAGAGGGCAAGGAGCCGTGTTTTCGGTAAAGCAATTCAAACTGTCCTTACGGGATTGGAGACGTTGAGAAACTGGTTATAATTGAGGACAAGAACCTAAGGACTTAGTCGCTGGAAGATTCAGTCTAAGATCATGACCAGAGAAACCAACACTAGCAAAGTTTGTTGGACATTTTTAGAAAGGATATTGGAGATGCAGTGAAAGGTATCACCTTGTCCTTGGACTGAAGAAAAATTTGTTAGAACCTAGAAGTTCTTAAATAGATATATTTTTTTAATTTTTTTAACGTTTATTTATTTTTGAGACAGAGAGAGACAGAGCATGAACAGGGGAGGGTCAGAGAGAGGGAGACACAGAATCGATAACAGGCTCCAGGCTCCGAGCTGTCAGCACAGAGCCCGACGCGGGGCTCGAACTCACGGACCGTGAGATCGTGACCTGAGCCAAAGTCAGCCGCTCAACCGACTGAGCCACCCAGGCGCCCCTAGAAGTTCTTAAATGTTTTTTTTTTTTTTTAACTTTTTAAAGGTTTATTTATTTATCTTTGAGAGAGAGAGAGAGAGAGAGAGAGAGAGAGAGAGAGCATGAGCTGGGGAGGGGCAGAGAGAGAGAGAGACACAGAATCCCAAGCAGGCTCCAGGCTCTGAGCTGTCAGCACAGAGCCCGACGCGGGACTCACACCCACGAACCTCAAGATCGTGACCTGAGCTGAAGTCGGACGGTCAACCGACTGAGCCACCCCGGCGCCCCAAGAAGTTTTAATAAATATACTTTAACATGTGAAAGAGAAGCCGAAACTACCAAGGGGGTAGAGGGATGTCTCTTTGAGAGTAAGTAGGCTGTTGGAAGAACTCTTCAGTCCAGAGGACAAGGTCTGGGAGGGAATCTGAGTGGCTCACTTGACATGTAGATAGATGAGTCATTAAATCTTGGAGTCATCCCTTAAGACTGGGAAGAGGCCGCATCGGGGGAAAACAAAGCAGGCTGGCCTCCACATGCCAAAGGCACAGCCGTGACCGAGCGAGCATGTATTAAGCCTTCAGGTTCAGGTTCATTCACAGACGGTGGGCTGATTGGAAGCTATTAGACAGAGCTGGGGTGGGGCAGCAAGCCCCCACCTTCTCTGCCCTGGAGGGTGACAGCCTCCTTTCTTGCAAAGGAAGAGATGGAATTCTTTTTTTTTTTTTAATTTTTTACGTTTATTTATTTTTGAGAGAGAGAGAGAGAGAGAGACAGAGCACGAGTGGGGGAGGGGCAGAGAGAGAATGAGACACAGAATCCGAAGCAGGCTCCAGGCTCTGAGCTGTCAGCACAGAGCCCGATGTGGGGCTTGAACTCATGAACCACAAGATCATGACCTGGGCCGAAGTCAGATGCTTAACTGACTGAGCCACCCAGGCGCCCCGGAAGAGGTGGAATTCTTAGCCCAGTGCTTTTGAGTTTCAATCCAATAGCATGGCTGTTCTAGTATGTTTCTGAAATAGTCTTTTCTACAGCGTTTAAACAAGTGGCTACGTTATCCTGAGCATTTTTATCAAGATCAGCTGATATAAATGCCTGAAGTTCACTGAGAACAGGCCAGGATCTAGAAGCCCCTTAGGCAAGTCTGGAGTGGTCACGTGGGTTGGCCGTGTCCCTTGGGAAGCAGACACGCAGTCAGGCTGGTGTAAAGTGACCTCTGGTACCGGATTCAGATGTCGGCTTAACAGACGCTGGGCAGTTCCCTAGCACCTGGGAACTTTTCCCGTCCAAAAGGAGGCAAGACAGGAAGGAATAAAAATCCAGACCAGTGCAGTCACTCGGAAAGAGGGCAGGGATGGCCTGGTGTTCTCTCCTTGGCCTTGGGTGGAATTTGCAGAGTGCCGCTTGGGGACTGTGAACTCCATCCACTTGCTTTCCAGGAACCTGGGGAGCAATACCGCCAACATCTCTACTGCCGTCGTGAACAGGGGTGCGGAGCGTGTGGGTATTGCCATCCGGCGCTAACCACCAGGAAGGCACCGAGCGTGGAAAACGCAGGCGTCCAGGTGCGAAAGTGAAGACACGGGGAAGCCTGGTGGCTTCCCACAGACACAGCCCCCAGGTGTCCTTTGTCAAAAGAATAGAAGGGTACAGTTTAGGGAAAACGTTGACTTCGTCCCTAAAATGTCTACACCGCAGCCACAACTGAGTAAGAGTCTTCCTCTGTGGCTGGCTTCTTATTGGCCGTCATTCTGTCACTTTCTGATGCCCCAGACAGAATGGTCATTGCTTCCTCCTGCTTTCTCGCCCTGCCCCCACGCCCCCCACTCCCGCCACGTCATCTGTTGGCTCCTGGGAGTGAAGGTTCCAGTCCGCTCAGCTAACGAGTGCGCGATTCCGACCGTAACGAGCAAGCCAGAGAGACCCCAGGAGAGGAAGAAGAAGAGGACGTTCCTATATTTTTATGTGGAGATTGATAATCAAGGCTAAGAATCCCGGCAGAAGGTGAACAGCGCATTAAACAGAGGGGAAAAGATAATAAAACATCGCCTGCTGCGTAACAGTCGCTGGGTAGAAATGTTCCCTGGAATTATCCAGCAGTTGCACTTGATGGCTCATAAAGCCTCCGTAACGTCCGTCAAGGGCCTTTTTTCTTGGTGAGGGACCATTTTTTTCATGCAGTTATGATAGCATCTGGTTCCCGTCCCTGGAAATGCAAGGAATCCACAGGCACGGGCAGACGCCGCTGGGGCAGAGCCCGGCTACTGAGGCACCTGGCTCCTTGAACGGGTTTCGGGTCACTTCTGACCCAAAGCGCATCATCCAAGTGCAGATTCAGATCCGGCAGGCAGGCAGTGACTGAGTGCCTGCTGTGAGCCAGGCCCCAGGTTCGGTGATCTCATTTAATCCTCACACGTGTGAGGTAGCTATCCCCTTCTCAAACAGAATACTAAACAAACAAACAAACATAGCCTGGACTATTAGAGGCACATCCCCGGCTCCCTCTGCTGCTGCAGGGGACAGGCCGAGATCCCCGGGCCTGGTGGCCTTTGTCGCTGCCACAAAGGTGGAAGAAGACGTGACAGCTTTCACGTCTTCACCCTGCCTGGGTGTGAAATCCTTCGGCGTGTGATTGTCCCACCTGGGTGCCTGTGCACTTGTGTGTCGAGGAGGGACGAGCCTTTCCAGCGCACCCCAAGTGAACCAAGGGCATACCAGGTGACCTGTTGTTTTCGGTTGGGTTCCCCAGAAGCAGATCCCTAAGTGAGGATGTCTGTGCAAGTGATTTAATAAGAATGTGGTCCCTGGGGAACGGGTGAGGGAGCGAGGGAGGCGGGAAACAGAAAGGGAAGCCAGGAACGGTCCATCTCTGTATCCTTCCTGCTGGGGAGCTCTGGTGTGTGAGCTCCGGCACAGAGGGGTCCTGAGCTGGGCAGTGGAGCTGGGGCCGTCATACTCCCCGACCACCCAGTAAGGCTGCAGAGAGAGGTAAATCCCAGAGACTTCCAGTCAAGTCTCCAGCAACCCAAGGGTAAGTCTCTGAAAACAGAGCAGCAGGTACTGGCTGTTGGAAGCAAAGGCATGCAGAAGGGAAGCACACAAAATGCAGAAAGAGGGCTGAGGGAAGGGGGCTCAGCACCAGCGTTCAGCACCGAACTTGCCCTTGGCCACACATAGCCGGCAGAGGAAGGGGCTGGTGAGACGGGGAAGCCGCAAGATTAACCCAGCATCAGCTGTCTATGCACAAGAAAGGACGCTGATCTTCCTGAATTCTGGGGGTGCCGTGTTTCATCACTAGACTGTCTTGGATTGGGGAGCAAGCCAGCTGGAACAGAACATTGAGTTATTTCACGTCGGATGATGGGACAGGATGAGGCCAACTGACGTCTCTTGAGAGTAAGAGGAAGTGGTCCCTAAGTAAACTTCCGTGATCTCTTACAAGGTGGGAAAACAGGAGGGGAAAAGGAGAAGTGGGGAGGAGGTCACCCAAACAGGGGGCCTCCCCATTGGAAATCATGCTGTGACTTGAAGTGCCACAGATTCCAAAATCCACATGTGTCTATCTTCAAAACCGAGAGCGGCATGTAAAAAATAATTATATAGTATGCAAACCCTTGGCAGCAATATTTTAAGTGGAAACAGATTTCTTCCATTATAAAGAAATGTCAACTCTTTCTTTTGGGGCAGGGGAGTTTCCTCACATGCGTCCCAGCTGAGCAGAAACACCAAATTCCTACGTAATTGATAGCAGAATCTGGTTCTGTCCTCAGCTCACTTTGTATCTGTCACAGCCATCAGTATTGAGGACTCTGGACACCAAGTACATTATGGTTTTAATGTCGTGATTGAGTAGAGACAAGAACGAATATTCCTCCTCCTTGGGCTGTGTGGCAGCATATAGAGTGAGATCCAAGGGTGGTCACCAGGAATTGGAACGGAACCATGTTTGTCTTATGAAATCCTGGTCTTCCAGGCAAGTCCAGCCTGGGGAGCACCACCAAAAGGTCATGGGTAACAACTTAAAAAGGCAGTTTGCAAATGACATTATCAGATAAAGGGCTAGTATAGAGTCTATAAAGAACTCACCAAACTTCACACCCGAAAAACAAATAATCCAGTGAAGAAATGGGCAGAAGACATGAATAGACACTTTTCCAAAGAAGACATCCAGATGGCCGACCAACACGTGAAAAGATGCTCAACGTCACTCCTCATGAAGGAAGCACAGATCAAAGCCACACTGAGATACCACCTTACACTGGTCAGAGTGGCTAAAATGAACAAATCAGGAGACTACAGATGCTGACGAGGATGTGGAGAAACGGGAACCCTCTTGCACTGTTGGTGGGGATGCAAACTGGTGCAGCCGCTCTGGAAAGCAGGATGGAGGTTCCTCAAAAAATTAAAAATAGAACTACCCTAGGACCCAGCAATAGCACTGCTAGGAATTTACCCAAGGGGTACAGGAGTGCTGATGCATAGGGGCACTTGTACCCCAATGTTTATAGTGGCACTTTCAACAATAGCCAAAGTATGGACAGAGCCCAAATGTCCATCAACTGACGAATGGATAAAGAAGATGTGGTTTATATATACAATGGAATACTACTTGGCAATGAGAAAGAATGAAATGCCATTTGCAGCAATGTGGATGGAACTGGAAAGTATTATGCTGAGTGAAATAAGTCAATCAGAGAAGGACAGATACATGTTTTCACTCATATGTGGATCTTGAGAAACTTAACAGAAGACCATGGGGGGAGGGAAGGGGAAAAAATAGTTACAAACAGAGAGGGAGGGAGGCAAACTGCAAGAGAGTCTTAAATACACAGAACAAACTGAGGGTTGATTGGGAGTGGGGGAGAGGGGAAAGTGGGTGATGGGCATTAAGGAGGGCACTTGTTGGGATGAGCACTGGGTATTGTATGTAAGCCAATCTGACAATAAATAATATTAAAAATGAATATTTATTATAAACAAAAACAACAAACAAACAAACAAAGGCAATGAAGGGGCTCCTGGGTGGTTCAGTCAGTTGAGCGTCCAATTTCAGCCCAGGTCATGATTTTGTGGTTCGTGAGTTCAAGCCCCTGGGTCGGGCTCTGTGCTGACAGCCTGCTTCGGATTCTGTGACTCCCTCTCTCTCTCTGCCCCTCCCCTGCTCATGCCCTGTCTCTCTCTCTTTCAAAAATAAATAAACATTAAAAATTTTTTTTTTCAAAAAAAAAAAGGAATGAATTAAAATATCTTAATGACGATCATGGAATTATGTTTTGTGTGTGTGTTTATTCGTTAGAGATATCTACTGAAATATTTACAGATGAAATGCTACAATTATGGCATTTTCTTCACAATAACATAGAAGAAGAGAGAAGTTGGGGTATACATTGGATAGGCTGGCTACAAATCGATCTTGTTGGGTAATAAGTACATAGACTATTAACTATAGACTCTTGTCCATTTTCATATATATTTGAAATTTTCCATAATAAAAAGTATACAAGTTCATGGATCTAGTTGCTAATGAGAGTCCCCTTTAGAAGACTCAGAAAGCCCAGCCCTGCTGGTCCTAGAGTATCCCTCACATTCTCTCTGTTGACCACCAAGCTCCCACCAGAGGCCAGGTGAGGACACCTGACTTCCCAGCCTGGTGGCCTCGGCTGCTGCCACCGCTGCTCACCTCCCAGAGCCCGTGCCTGCAGTCCCTGGGCCCCCAGCTTTGCTGTTCTATTAGGCCTCCTCCCTTATTGCTTTGCAAAATTTACTCTTGACATGAGTTTGAAGACTATGCTACTTTGAGCAACGTGGCCTATTACTGTCTCATTTACCCTCATCACATGCCTTTTGTTTTTTAAATGTTTATTTATTTATTTTGAGAGAGGGAGGTGGGGGGAGAGAGAATCCCATCCCATGCAGGCTTCACACTCAGTGCAGAGCCCGATGCGGGGCTCGATCTCCCGACCGCGAGATCAGGACCTGAGCCGAAATCAAGAGTCAGACGCTTAACCAACTGAGCCACCCAGGCGCCGCTCCCCATCGCATTCCTTTTTCTCAGATAAAGACATTAGGGTACACACTGGGTCTGGTTGCTTCTATAGAGGGAATTTGGCTAAATTTCGTAGAGGTAGCTGGGAATAAAAAGTATAAGAAGCTTGGATTAGGTCCTAGACATCTACCTTGGGAACAGCACAGCCATGCAGGTAACTAGGCCTTCGGCAGGCTCAGGAAAGCATGGGGTCTTAACCTACTGACTCCCAATTGGGTTTTACCCCCCAGGGTCACCTCCTTTTTGATAAGTCCGGAGGTTCCAGAGCTTAATTAAAAGGAATCTAAAGAGTAATCGAACTGACTGAACGTAATCTGCCCTACGGTTGCAACCGTGGGTCCTGTTTGAGCTTCGCCTCTTCGCCTCACAGGGCACGGGGTGAATCCAGCCGGCATTCCTGGGACAGGTGCGTCGCTGGTATGCTCTGTGTTGCCCCTGTGCTGTTGCTCATTCGATTTGACAGCTCACAAGATGCTTTGGTCTTCTGGGCTCCAGCCCACTGGTACTGGGAGTACCAAGGAGCTCCTGGGTAATGTTCGAGGCTTGAGGTTTTAATTCCATTCACTCCAGCTTGTCTGTTGGTTTGAGTATCTACTAAGCGAGTGAGAATATGGGGAATCCTGAGAGGATAAATCATGACTCTTCATAAAGGCTAATCTTAGCAGCAATAAATATATATCTTCTCAAGGTATAGCTGATGTTCCAAAGCCTGGAGGAGATGCTGAAGTTCCCTCAGTGTGGAGCATTATAAAAATACCCCAGGGTTCTTATCAGTTTGGTCTGTAGTTCGAGACCTGTCATTGAGATTCAGAATTGACATCACAACCTATGAAGTGTTGAATCCTCTCTTGCATACACAGAGCTACCTTGAACGTTAATAACTTTATGCTGTCCATTCGCTGAAAACCATAGCGAACATCCGTTGATTCCAGAGAGTGGGATCGGCGACGCTTTGGCTAACCTTGTGATTTTTTGAACTAGAAGCACCTAGAGACTATTGAATCCTTACAGCGACCCAGAACATTCACAGCCATGGCATTCTCGGAGGGAAGAACCTCCATGCCCGAAATGAGGAGACTGTTGGCGTTAGCACATCTGAACTTGAGGATCGATCCTATGCCGCTGTCGTTGGCGTTCCGAATAGGGCCGTGTGGATTTTGAACCCCAAATGAATACAGCTACAGACAGTCCATCACAATAGCAGAACGGCCGAGCCTGTGGCTGCCATCCATGTCGAGGGCCTTGCTTGCATTGAGGGCTGAGTCCCCGTGGATCGCCGTCATGTGGAAGTGATGGGGGTGACAAAAGCAAGATGTTTCTGAAGATCAGGGACAGCAGCTTGCAAGCCCGAGTCAGGCAACATGCTGGGCACGCCACTAAGGAATATGTTTCCCCCATACCTCTTTCTGGAGGTGGCTTTGGATAAGTTGCCTTTGAACTGCATTTGCTTATGAAATGTCTAGTGATCACTTCCATCGTAGCTGGACCAGGAGGCGCTGTGCTTCCTTCTCAGACCTGATTCCTGTGTTTCAGTGTGAGGCTCCGCGGGGGCTCCATTTTTATCGTCCCCTCTGCGGCTTTGTGCTGTTAATCGGGTAGGTCGCTGGGAGGTGCGCCCACTAAACACCTGGGTAGCTTGAGGTCTTTACACTTGACAAATTGGGAGACAAATTATAACGACTTTCCCATTTTAGACTGGATTGGGGGATTCCATAGTCAAGTTACCCGAAAACCCCTGGATGGATAAAAACGGAAAGTATCCCTGATACTGCACTGCGGGAGGGAAATGTAGCCAACAAAAAGCAAAAACTTAGATTTCAAATGAGTGTGTGTCCCAAGGACATGCCCCTACCGCGAGATGCTTTTCACAGTCTCCTCAGTATCTTTTAACCCAATTACTGCCAATGCTTTGCGCTAATGGATGCCCCACAAGTGAATCTACTGTCCATGGAATCTATCTGTTCTCAAGTGAGCATTTTTCATTCTTATACGTGTGAGTTATGTCCATACATGATGTACATGTGAGCTATGTCCATACATGACGGATGTGCCGTTTATTGACAAGGAGAGCAGAGCATCGATAACGGTTTGCCTTGGGCCGTGCCAATGCTGTACTGTGGGATGCAGGTGGGATATGTCCGAGCAGAATGCAGTGACTTTTTTTTTGCTTTCCTTGCATTGAACCACTTGCAGGAATCAACTGCTTTCTCCAGTTGGTATTTCTGGCTGCCATGCCCTTCAGTCTTCCTTGTTGACTTTGTGGTTCCCAATTGCTTTCCCTGTGTAGCTAGGAAGCAGTGGACCGGCTCCTTCCCAGTCTCCAAGTTTATGGGGCTGAAGGTCCTTGCTAGCCACCCACATTTGTTGACGGGGTGCGAATTCGAACACAACGATTGGAAGGGGTGGACTGGTACCATGCTTCTCTGAAAAGATTTTCACTGATGCTTCGGGTGTTCTGAAAGGAGAAATGAGTCCTCTTCTCTTGGATTCAGTGCTAGAGGGAAAAAGGAGTCATGCTAATTATATGGGGAGAATCCTCTAATTTTTTCCTCTAAAAATATTTCCAAGAAAATGTAGGGCACTGTCCAGTGGGCGCAGGAGCTATGTGAGAACAAAGATAGATGGCAGATTATTCTTTCTTCTCTGCGACTAGCTGATTCTGGTATATTTGGTAAAAAAAAAAAAAAAGTCACTTCATTGCGACTTAATCTTTCATTGTGAAAATGAAGTAACCAGTGACACTCTGCCTCTTAGGTATGTGTCATCTGCAGCAGGATTTAGAATGAATGAGGGTTAATACGGAAGGGATCTTTTCAGATTGGGGTACCTGAACCCCAGTGATGGAAAAGCCATGTGCCAGGCCACGCAGAAGCTGTTGTGTGTATGGCACAAGCCCCTGGGGCATGAGTTTTTCTTAAAGACTTGAGGGGTGGGTGGACAGTTTTTTTTTTTTAACAGTAAAAAACAAAGAGACATATTATCAAATACCATGTGAAATTTGGATGAGTTTTTAAGCTGGAGGGTGAACTTCTAAGTATTTATTGCTTGCTAGATTTAGCCTGTTTAGGGTTATGCCCTCACTATGGGGACTGATTCAACCCGTTCGTTGCCATGAGATTTACTACAGGAAAAAGTTTTATGTTTTTTGAAATTTTTAAATTATTTTTTTCATTTAAGATTTTTAAAGTTTATTTATTTTGATAGAGAGCACAAGTGGGGGAGGGCCAGAGAGAGAGAGAGGGAATCCCAAGTAGGCTCTGCACTGCCAGCCCAGAGCCTGATGTGGGGCTCGAACTCATGAAAATGTGAGATCATGACCTGAGCCGAAACCAAGAGTCGAATGCTCAACAACTGAGCCACCCAGGGACCCCCCCCCTTTTTTTTAAAGTCATAGTGATTTATTTTTAATTCCTTCTGTTGTTTTTCTGTTTACTTCATTGATTCTACTTTTAGTGTTATTATTTCCTTCCTTGTGCCTCTTTTGGTTCATTTTGTTTGTTTTGCTTTGGAATGGGGAATTTAACGCATTTACTTTTATTGGTATGAATATTTAGGCTATGAATTTCCCCCGATCACTGTTTTAGTTGTATTTTACAGATTATGGTTTTATTAACAGTTTGTTCTAGAAATTCTGCAGTTTGGGCGGGGGGCCTCTGGGTGGCTCAGTTGATTGAGCATCCAACTCTCGACTTCTGCTCGGGTCATGATGTCACAATCGTGGGTGTGGAGCCTGCTTAGGATTCTCTCTCTCCATCGCCCTCTGTCTCTTCCCTTCCCCCGCCCCTAAAAAAAAAAAAAAAGAAATTCTGCAATCTTGGTTTGCATTTCCCCTTTTAAATGAGAATGATTTAATACGGAATTTTAAATTTCCAGGGGGAAGAAACTTTTGCTTTTATTATTATTTATTTTTGGTTTTACTATAGTGCAATCAGATAATGTCTTTATTATTTCTACTTTATGACACCTTGTTGATGCTTTTTTTTATGAGTCAATGCAAAGTAAATATTTATGAATTTCACTTGGAGAAGAAGGTGTATTCTCTATTGTCTGGGTTCAAAATATGATGTGTATCCAGAAGATCTGTTTTTTTTAAAAGGTTATTGTGGTAAAAAAAAAAAAAAGTAATATAAAATTGACCTTGTTAACCATTTCTATAATCAATTCCATTAATTACATTCTTTCGCAGTTTTGTGGAACTGTGACCACTCTCTGTTTCTAAAACCTTTTCATCACTTCAAATAGAAACTCTGTAACCATGAAGCAGTAACTCCCCATTTCCCCCTCCCCCAGCTCCTGGTAACCTCTATTCTACTTTTTGTCACCATGAATTGCCTATTGGAGATATTTTATGTAAGTGGACTCATTCAGTGTTTGTCTTTTTGTGTCTGCTTTCATAATTTTTCAAGTTCATCCAAGTTGTAGCATGTATCAGAATTTCATTCCTTTTCATGGCTGAGTAATATTCTGTTCTATGGATATACCACATTTTGTTTTTCTTTTCATCTGTTCACGGGCACTTGGCTCTTTCTACTTTTTGGCTGTTATAATGTTGCATCCACACAACTCCTGAAACAGAATGCTACCAGCACCAGTGACAGTCACAACAGAGTTTATTGCAACGAGAGGCAAGGCCGACCGATTGGGACCAACACTCTTGATCAGAGTGCGGCCTCGAACAGCCAGAGGACAGAGTTTTTATAGCCGATCACATCGTTTTATCATCACCTGGGAACAGAACAGAGAAACAGTTCCCAGATGAGTTAGAAACAGTGGCCGGATGAGGTGATTATTTTAGACTTTCTGCCCTTAAGATGCAACCAGTGGATCTCCTTGACCCTGCCTCTGATGCTCTTTTCTTTGAACTTTTGTTTCCTTAATTGGTGAAGCCTAATTTACAAGAGTATGAGGCGTAATTTACAAGAGTAAAGCAAGGCTGTTATCTCTTAACCTTCGGTGTTAGAACAAAGCTGTTACTTTTCAAGCTACAGTGTCAACACAAAGCTGTTATCTCTCAAGCTACACGTTAGCCCTACACTACAGTTTAACCCTTACAATAAGTAATGCTGTGGTGAACATTGGTGTACAAGTCCCTGTTTTCAGTTCTTTTGGATATAGGCCCAGGAGCAGAATTGCTGGGTCATATAGTGATTCTGTGTTTAGCTTTTTGAACTGGCCACCTGTTTTCTGCAGTGGCTGCCTCATTTGAAACTCCCACCAGCAAAGGATGAGGGTTCCCATTACTCCACATCTCACCCACACTTGTTATTTCCATTTTTGTTTGTTTAGTTGTGTGGTTTTTTAAGTTTATTTACTTATTTTGAGGAAGGCAGAGACAGCATGAGTCAGGGAAGGGGCAGAGTGAGAGGGAGACAGAGAATCCCAAGCAGGCTCTGTCCTGTTAGCACAGAGCCCAATGTGGGGCTCGAACTCACAAAACCATGAGATGGTGACCTGAGCCAAAACCAAGGTGGGACACGTAACTGACTGAGCCCTTCAGGCGCCCAGTTGTTTGTTTTTCAAAAGATAGCCTCTTAGGTGTGCCATGAGGTCTCATTGCGGTTTCGATTTGCATATTCTTGATGGAGAATGATGTTGAGCATCTCTTCATGTGCTTATTGACCATTTGTGTATCTTCTTTGGAGAAATGTCGGTTCAAATCCTTTGCTCATTTTTAAATTGTGTTTCGGTTGTTGAATTGTAGGAATTCTTTGCATCCGTTGGATGTTGTCAGCTAGGGGTTTTCCAGATATTTCCTTCCATCGTGTACATCGTCTTTTCCCTTTTCCGATCATGTCCTATGATGCAAAAGATTTTAATTTTGGTGAAGTGCAGTTTATCTATTTTTTCTTTTGTTGCTTGCACTTTTAGTGTCATATCTAAGAATTCACCTCCAAATCCTAGGCCCTGAGGATTTACCCTTCTGATTTCTCCTAAGAGTGGTATGGTTTTAGTTCTTATCTTTAGGTTGTTTATTCATTTTGAGTTCATTTGTGTCTATGGTGTGAGGTAGGGGTGCAAATACATTCCTTAGCGTGTGGCTCTCTGGTTCTCCAAACACAGCAGAAGGTCTGTCTTACTGATCATGTTGTTTAGGTCTTGTAGAGCTTCACTTCCTTTTTGTCTTCTTCAGTTGTCTTGGACTGAGAGTGGCAGGATAAAGCCTGGACAGTCCCATACTGAGCTGTATCGGAGCCTGAGATGGAAAAAGATCAGCAGTACTGACCCTGTTTTAATTTGAAAATTTCCAGTTTTCTTCATCTTGGATTGTTTGCGTGAATTTTTATTTTATTTTATTATTATTTTTTTTAATTTATTTTTGAGAGAGAGCATGCATGGGAGGAGGAGGGGGAGAGAGAGAGAGTGGGGGGGGAGACAGAAGATCAGAAGTGGGCTCTGCATTGAAAGCAGACAGCCCAACACGGGGCTCAAACCCACAAACCATGAGATCATGACCTGAGCTGAAGTCAGATGCTTAACCGACTGAGCCACTCAGGCGCCCAGCATTCATTTTTATTTTTAAAAATATTGCATGAAATACTCATTTTGGTCCCTAAGTTTTTGGCACCCCTTAAACTGTGCGTCTGAGAAAAGTGCATCTCGTGCTTCACCCTAGTCCTGGGTTTGGGGAAGAGGCTCTTATTATTAGTGTGTTTCTATTGATTTCCCCCTCGCAGCTCAGGTAGTTTTAATTTTTGAAAGTCAGTGCTGTGCGTTTGGTGCAAAAATATTCATAAGTGTCGCATTTTTGCTGTGAGTTGTGGCTTTTCCTATTTACAATGTCTTCTGTCTTGCTTAATGCTTTTTCACCCGGATTCTACCTTGCCTGATATCAGAATCGCAAACTATAAGGGCAAACTTGAGATCCTAACAAGTCCTCGACTTCCAAAGGATGAAACTAAGGCCCAAGGACTTTGGGAGAAGTTGACGTAATTATGCTCATTAAATTACAAATGCGGGGGCGCCTGGGTGGCGCAGTCGGTTAAGCGTCCGACTTCAGCCAGGTCACGATCTCGCGGTCCGTGAGTTCGAGCCCCGCGTCGGGCTCTGGGCTGACGGCTCGGAGCTTGGAGCCCGTTTCCGATTCTGTGTCTCCCTCTCTCTCTGCCCCTCCCCCGTTCATACTCTGTCTCTCTCTGTCCCAAAAATAAATAAACGTTGAAAAAAAAATTACAAATGTTGATCGCTTTACCTCTGTGTACTGATAGAGTAATAGCCATGGTGTACTTCAGTGTGGAGGTAATATCTTTCCGAAATTTGCGTAAGTAAAACTTAACCGTGAATGTTCTTATCGTTGTACAAGTATGGCTCGGGCCACAGGGCCAACCAGGGGCTTGGGAGGGGCAGGCTGGTAGGCTGGGGGCTGAAAATGGTACCCCGTCAGGGGCCGTATCTCACACCCATATGCAGGACGTGTGCTAAGGAAGGCCCGTCAGTGGAAGCGGAACGACTGAACTTACTCAAGTAGAGACGTTTGAAGTTTTGGTTCTCACAGGATTCTGGGCCTCCTTTTCGAGCTCCTAGAAGTTTTGTGAGTGGAGAAAGGAGCTGTTTCACAGCAGAGTCTCTTTCTTTCCCTCTTTTGTACTGCTTGCCATCACCTTATGGCCACTCACTAATTCCCCTGGCTTCATTCAAGCAGGTCAGCAACATTCAAGCCTGCCTCGTTACTTTTCTCCTGAGGAGTTCTTGCGTCTGCGCCTTTGAGCATCTAGGGCGGTCGATCTGACGAGGGGTGGAAATAAAACATGGCTCGGTCCTGGCCTTACCAGCCCCTCCCCAGCGCATTCAGGCGGCACGTCTCGTTACGCGAGTGGAAAGGGGGGTGGATGTACAAAGCACATTTTGGTCCAGCGCGTTTTCTTCCCTTTGTCTCCCTTCTGGGGTACTCAGAGGCATCAGTAACAGGGCAGGAAAGCCCTGGCCGAACAAAACTTCGCATTTTCCTTTGATACCTTCCATTGGGAGGCCCCCTCTGATGCACTTTGTCAGCAGGCTCCTGCTTCAGGCACACATTGAGAAAACCATTGAGGAGGCTCAATGGAAAGATCTGATCTGTCCTAGAAACTGCCCCAGTTCTCTCTCCCAGAGCCACCGGCAGCCGAGGAGAAGGGAGCCCCCTCCCTGCAAGTCTTTCTTTCTTTTTCCTTTTTTCTCTCCTTTCTATTGTGAGGATTGTGGGAACTCTCTTTAAGGGAAAATCACTCCCAAGCTGGGCTTTGTTTGCCGGCGCGGATAAATGCCTAGATATCTCGTAGCCACTCTGTAAAACTCGAGTCACCCCTTTAGACTGTCACAGACTTATTCGGGACGGACATTTGAGTTCAAGGCGGAATAAGCACCGGGTGCCGTGTGTATGGTCCCTTCCCGCCACTGAAAGTTAAACGCTCGCTCACCCAGCAACTGTTCAGGAGCCCCGTGCTCACTCACCCGGCAACTGTTCAGGAGCCCCGTGCTCCCTGCTCGCGGGTCTGTCGCTTGGACGTCCACACGAGGCCGGCTCAGCACCATGTCTGCGGTGGCGTCTGATGTCTTGCTTAAGTATTTCCGAATCCCTGCACATCTTATCACTTTTCAGAAACCATGCTGTGTTACTTTCTATTTTACACTTGCACCTGACGTTAGAAGCAGATACGTAAGGCAGCGATGCCAAGGTAAATACGGCCTTTCTGTAGCCACCTTTCTCTCCCACTCATTGCAGTGAGCCCTGCTGGATACAAGGGATGAGTATTCCAGAAGTGAGAGCGTGACCATTGCCCCGAGCACCCGGTTACGCGGCCCGGCAGCCCTCTTCTGTCAGGACTGCTGGGGTCCAGCAAAGACCTTCTGCTCTTCTTGGGGTCTTTCTTCAAATATGGTTCCAGGCCAGGAAGGGGAAAAAGCCACTCAGTAGTGGTGCGACCTTCATGTAACCCCTCTCCATCTATAGAAATGAAGGGGTCTTTCCTGGATCTTGGTTTCTGTAATTATCTGGAAATGTATGTTTTGTTCTAATTATAAGATAGGCCCATTGAAAATATATAAGGGTAGGGGCGCCTGGGTGGCGAACTCGGTTAAGCGTCCGACTTCAGCCAGGTCACGATCTCGTGGTCCGTGAGTTCGAGCCCCGCGTTGGGCTCTGGGCTGATGGCTCAGAGCCTGGAGCCTGTTTCCGATTCTGTGTCTCCCTCTCTGCCCCTCCCCCGTTCATGCTCTGTCTCTCTCTGTCCCAAAAATAAAAATAAACGTTGAAAAAAAAATTAAACTTATAAAAAAAAAAAAAGAAAGAAAATATATAAGGGTATAGGGGCGTCTGGGTGGCTCAGGTCATGATCTCAACGGTTCGTGGGTTGGAGCCCTGCGTCTCTGTGCTGACAGCTCAGAGCCTGGAACCTGCTTCGGATTCTGTGTCTCCCTCTCTCTCTGCCCCTCCCCTGCTCACGATCTGTCCCTTTCTTTCTGTCTCTCTGTCAAAGATAAATAAACATTAAAAAAAAAAAGAAAAATATATAAGGGTATAAAGAAAGAAGATATTCATGATCTCAGGGGTCAGAGATAACCACTAATGGCTTTTTAGTGTCTCTTTCCAGTCTTTCCCCAATGTGTACAGTTACTTTACAGAATTGGATTCCATGTTATTTAATATAATTTGAAAAATAAATATATGAAGTCTTCAGATTATTATGTTGCATGGATAGTATTTCACGAATAGCCTGTTGTCCTATATTTAGGTGTTTTCCTATGATAAGTGGTGCTGCAGTGAGTATCTTTGCACGTAAACTGTTGTGCGTATTTTGGGTATTTGCTCAGTCTGTGATCCTAGCAGGAGAATCATGGGGTCGAAGTGTATCGCTATTTTTAAGATTCCTGGTACGTAATGCCAGATTCCCCACCAGCTCTCTGTGAGTGCCCAACGTCCTGAGCCTGTGCCCACACTGAGTATTACCTTTGCCAATTTGACAGTTTAAAATGATGCCTCTTTTTAAACTTTATTCATTTTTATTGCTCACCAGCTTGACTGTTTTTCATGTCTTCATCAGTCATTTAAATTACTTTATGAAAATCTTCCCATTTTTCACTCACCCTTCCATTAGGGTTATTTGGGTTTTTCTTAGTGATTTTTCCAGGAAGTCTAAAATTCCATCATTGTAATGTATGAACTGAGCTATCAAAATACTTTAAATTTTTATGATGCTACAATAATCAATCTGTCTCCTTTTATAATTGGAACCCTGTTATCATTTCCCACCCCTAGTGCCTGGAACAGAGCTGTGCATAGAGGGGGCTACATAAATGCTTTTTTATGACAGAATCATTCATTACCCAAACATGCCATCAATATACACTGTTGGTTACTGAAGCTGAGAGGGTTGATTTTGTTTTGTTTTCTATATTTATTTTTGGGAGAGTGCAAACAGGGGAGGGGCAGTGAGAGGGGACAGAGGATCCGAAGCGGGCTCTGAACTGACAGGAGCAAGCCCGACGTGGGGCTCGAACTCATGAACCGCGAGATCATGACCTGAGTCAACGTCAGACGCTCAACCAACTGAGCCACCTAGGCACCCTGTGAAGCTGAGAGTTTTTAGTCCATTAGGAGTTACAATAAGGGAAGCCTTTCATCATGAATTGTCCCAGGAAAAGTAGATGAAAGGGAAAACATAAACCAAAATCACATATGGGACCTTATGCTAGCAGAATATCAGAGGGGGAAAATATTACAAATCAAAACAAAAACACAGCTCAGAGTTCTTTTCAAACTAAACAATATCTTACGCATGCAAAATAAGAAAGATGAGAAACACGTGATTAAAACTTAATGCTTTGTCGTTTTTTTCCTGATTATTTTTTTGAAGTATTTTTTTTAAATGTTTTTTTTTTTTTTCATTTGAGAGAGAGAGAGAGAGAGAGAGGTGAATAGAGGATCTGAAGTGGGCTCTACACTGACAGCAGAGAGCCCTACACAGGCTCGAACTCGTGAACTGTGAGGTCATGACCTGAGCCAAAGTCGGACGCTTAACCGACTCAGCCACCCAGGTGCCCCAGCCTGATGATGATGATGATGATGATGATGATTTTTAAGAAATGAATCATCCCAGAATAGTTGAGCCCTCCTGCGTTCCATCTCACCCCCCCCCCCACCCCTCCAGAGGTAACTATTATTCTGACTATGGCAGTTTTTATTTGAGTGCCTGTTACTATGACACGGGTGTATGTCTGTAAGCAATATGGAGTATGGATTCACATTTTTAAACCTTTTATAAGTGGCATCACACCCTAAGTTTCCTATTGCAACACTTCCTTCCTCGTTCAATATTATGCTTTTGGTACTGATCCATATCGGTGGTATTCTATCGTGTGGAAACTGCGACACTTATTTATCCACTGTCCCGTTCGGTGGTTGTTCCGATATTCTGCTGTTGCAAACGGTGCTGCAGTGAACATTGTTGATGGCGTCCCCTCGTTCGCAGATGTGAATTTCTCTAGGCTGGCAGTGGCATTGCTAAGTCACAGGTATGTGCATCTGCCCCTTTCCTAGAAAGTGCCAAGTTATTGTACGAGTTTGTAAGGGTGTCCTGTAACCACTGGAGTGTCCCCCTTGGCCATTTCCATCAGCAACGCCAGCAATGGCAGTGTTGAGTGCTTACCTGGGGCCAGGAACTGGTCTGAGGGTTTTTGCACGATTCAGCACATCTAATCCTCACCTGTTCCTTTGGAAATGAGGAAACCGAGGTTGCAGAGACCTTGCAGATCATGCCTACAGTCTACAGCCAGTGACAGAGGCATCCAGACCGGAGCAGTGTAGTTCCTAAGCCCTATCTCCTGATGCTAGGCTATGCTCCGAGTCCCAGAGAGACACCAGCCCCACCAAGACCCCAGCTGCGTACCCACCAGGAATCCCCTGCAGGAGGAAGCTGCCTTACTAGAGGGTTACTGTTTGTAGCTTAGGAAGAAGAACCAGATGGTTGCTGAATTCACCCAAGGTCTACTGATCAGGGATCAGGGGCTGATCTGAGGCTGAATCCCAGGCTCTGGAGGTAGTGTGCCAGCCACATTGTTTCCAGTTTCTCTCTCTCTCTCTCCACCTGTGCATTCATAAAGACATATGGCTACATCTTCACACGCTTCTAGTTTCTTTTAGGGTAGACAGCTTGCACTGTAAAGGTCAAGTAAATTTCTTAGAGGAGAAGGAATGGATCTGATCTTGCACGTGTGAATTTTAATTGCAGTGCTTTAATCCTCCTTCTGAGCACCAACCTTTCAGGATTGATTCGTTGCATCTGTTGGTAACACGGTCCTCGGTCTCCTGACCGGATTCCTCGCCCCAGGGCCCTCATTTACTCATGAGTAATTGCTGCAATTTTCAGAGAAAACACTACCGGCACGGTCATGTTTGAACATTTCATCAAATATGACGTGAGCCCAGTTAGGAGGGATGGTAGTGTCCTTGGCCCGCAAATGAGGGCAGAGAAATGAACTCCCTGCCCTGTGATCTTCCTAGGATCGTTCCTGCCGTCAGGATTTGGAACTGTGGGTGAGGAAATGACTTGGGGCCTCACAGCCCGGTCGGTGGGACGACGTGGGGAGGCAGGCTGCGAATGGCTGACGGAGGCCTTACTTCCAATTGCCTCTTGTTAGTTAGGGCCACGTGGGAAAGAGAAGGCGGAGGGGGAGGCGGAAGCCACTTCCGTAGCAATGCGTTTCTCTTTGTACACTCATCGTAGGCACGCAGCACTGACAAACTAATTATAGCTTTAGCGCGAGCATTTTTCTCTTTCTGCATTTTGTTTGCAAACAGCCAATTACTTCCATCCCGCATGCCGGAAAAACACAAAAACCACACCGCGGACTAATCATTTATGTTTCTGGCTAAGTTCAGCTGTCCACTTATCTCCCCTCTTTCAGGTCGGGTTTCTAACCCCTCTTCCACCCCCACCCAGCTATTTCTTGGGTCTTTCTAACCTGACTTCAGACCCAAGTTCCAGGTGTGTGTTATCTTACCCATGTGCAGCCTTATCTACTTTGGAATGTCCCGAGAGAGTCAACAAAACCAAACACCTCTACGTTCCTTAAGACAACAAGGACGCTCATCCCCCTGCATACTTAGCGCATCTCCTGTATGCGGGGCACCGCCGGTCACTCCGAGGATGGTAAGCCATGGGACCTTGCCATAAAGGACCTTAGGACTGACTGAGTCAATAAAAGAATGAGTGGATAATTTGGGGTCACCTGAACTGGAAAAAAAAAAAACCCAAGTTCTAAAGAAAGGCAGCAGAAACAGAAAGAATCAGCGTGGCATACAAACCCGATACTGCAGTTCTGGGGCTGGGTTCCTGTTCTCTCTCGCGGCGCATAAAAGGAGGAAAATCTCCGAAAGATGGATCTGTGATTCAAAGTCTGTCTCCATCCCCCTCATTTTGTCTGCCTGTGACCTATAGATGAAAGAGGAAGTCAAGAAATGCCCTGGATTAATTATCTCCAAAGTTTTCTTACAGCAGAATTAGTTTATCATGTCCTCTCTGGATCATTTTTCTCGTAGATCAGGAGTTAGCAAAGTATTGGCCCAAGGGCCAAATCCAGCCCGAAGCCACCTGTTTTTGGAAATAAAGTTTCATTGTAACTCAGCTACCCCCAAATGTGTAGGGATTGCCTGTGGCTGAGTTTGCACCACAGCTCACTGGAGTTCAGGAGCTGGACGGAGACTGTACCGCTTAAAATACTTATCACTTGGCTCTTTGTAGAAAGTCTGGCCACCCTTCAGAGTACACAGGAAAAAAGACATCAGGGAATACCAGCGCGGAAAGGTTCTTGAAAAGTCGTTTGGTAACGCAAAGTGGCAAGAAAAAGGTGTATGTTTTGTAAAAGAAATGCAGACAGTGTGGACAGGTGCCAGGCTGTTTTTCCTCCAGCCGCAGGGAGCACGGAGCCATGGCGTCTGTATGAGAGCTTAGACACAGCTCCCAAATGATGCCACCTGTCTAGAATTATCTTGGCCATCATGGCTGAAATCCATTCAACAGACTTTTCTTGAAGACTTCTTCCCTCAGAACAGGAGATACAAAGACAAAGAAGATAGAAGCCAGCCCCAGCTTCTGACAAGGCAGACATGCAATCCTTGCAAAACAAAGGTTACCCAATCAAATATCCCAGTGAGTATGGACATAGGGGCAAGTGGGGACAGGAACCCTCACCCTACCTGGAGAGGCAGACAGGAGCCCACTCTGTGGTTCTGGCATGTGGTGCCTTTTATTATTAAAAAAATTTTTTTTAATGTTTATTTATTTTTGAGAGAGAGAGAAGGGAAGCCAGGAGGGGCAGAGAGAGAGAGAGAGAGAGAGAGAGGGAGACACAGAATCTGAGGCAGGCTCCAGGCTCTGAGCTGTCAGCACAGAGCCCGACGCGGGGCTCGAACCCACGAAATGCGAGATTGTGACCTGAGCTGAAGTCAGATGCTTCACCGACTGAGCCACCCAGGCGCCCGGTGGTGCCTTTCATTCTTACGGGAGAATCTGAATGGAAACCAAGAGCCTGTCCATCTGCCAGGGTCACGAAGAGTCTACTAGCTGCCTTCCTGGCCACGACTAAGGAGACACAACGCCATGGCTTCAAGACCCACCGAAAACAGGCTGTGACGCAGGCACGGTTGCTTTTCCTAGATGATATTTTCTGAAAATGAACCTCCAGAATGCTTCCAAGTCTGGTTTTATGGGAACCTCTTGAAACATACAAACAAACGTGTTCTATGTTATTGAGTATTTCAGCCAGCAACTCAAAGCCAAAAATAGACTCTCACTTTGCAGCGGAGGAGGACGGGGAGATCACTGCGATGGACGCCTTCAGTACTGTCTTTACGGCGTGTTCACCGGTACCCACAGTGTATTGGCAATAACGGCCACCATTTCCGGGGGGGGCTTCCAAGGGTCAGTCTCTGTTACAATAAGCACTTGACAGGTTCCACCTTCTGTTGTACTCACCAGTATCCAGAGGTAGGAGCTGAGGTGCAGAAAGGGACTGCAGCTGCCGGAAGTCCACGGAGGCTGGACTTGAACTCCAGGTGGACTGATGTGACGGGCTGCACCTCAGTCTTTACCCCGCGGCCTCTTCTGAAGGAATCGATGCGAATGGATTAATGAGTCCTGTCTGCTGAGGCAGGCGGGCTCTGGGGGACACAGACACTTTGGCTCCTGCCCCAAGTTTACGACCAGGTAGGGAGACAACGCTTGGTACAAAACACACATACACATCCGTGGAACGGGATGGACAAATGGGTGGCAGGCAAGTGCCCTCCCCCTGCTCTCCCAGGGTTGTCCCTCCCAGAAGGACACACTACATTTTATAGGTCAGGAAGACCAACTTCTCTTCCTATTTATTCCTTGTGCTTCACCCATCACACACATTACCCCGGTCCTCCCATTTGTCCCATGAGGGTGGGGATTATTATTCCCATGTTATGGAAGTGATGATTGAGGCTCAGAGAGGTTGAGCAAGTGGCCAGATCTCACAGCCGAGAAATGGTGGAGTCAGGGTTCACGCGGCAGTGTGTGGCAGACGAAAAAAAGCCTGAAGATTCCCATGATACCGTGTATCTCCCCTGGAAATATAGGAATACTGTGGTGGGTTTTATTTCTTCCTGGCTGGAAAGGGCAGCTGGGGGCTGGAATGCTCAGGAGGGGGCCAGAAGTGAAGCCACTGATTGATCTGAAGGTAGTTGGACCATCAGGAAGTTCACAGTCTGTTCCTTGAGGACTTCCTGGGACCGGGCTGTCCACGATTGCAGAAATTACTCCAGATCTGCCTATCAGGAGACCTGGGAGTTCAGCATATTCCCCACCCTGGGAACCAACAGTTTGCATTGTGATTAAGGGAGAAGAGCCAGTGGAAACAGGACTGTCCTGTGTTCTGTGAGTGGAGGTGGCTTTGCTACAGGAAGCGGGAGGTAGGCAACGTGCGACTGCACTGTGTACAAACGCCTCAGAGAGGAAGGCGTTTTCCTCATTCCAACTCAGGGGTATTGTACTGGGAGGTTTGTTGCCCAAGGCTTCCCCATAATGATTTTTTAAATGATTCATTCCTCAATTAGTGATGTTTTATTGCTGCTTTACCACAGAGCTTTCAGAATCATTCCCTCCACCCCCGCCCCCCTCCGGAAACGTGCACAGCCTCTGCCCACATTTAATCACGCCGTCCCCTCCCTTTCTGGTCTGTCCTCCAACTCCTGCGTCGCCAAGATGAGAGGAGCACACATTAATCGTAGGAAATCAGCAGCAGGAGCTAAAATGCATGTTTGAAAAAAATGGGCTGGCCTCTATTTCTAAGGATGCTGCCGCCGATCCGTCAAAGGCAGCTCAAGATGGTTTTAAAAGCAGTGGAGAGTGGATCAGACCTAGTAAAGCGCGTCCAGTTCCCCTGACCCGGTCTACGCGTATGTGCATGTGCGCATGTGTGCATGAGTGTGTGTATGTGCACGTGTGTGCTCAGCACAGAGCGTTCCTTACCGGGCTAAGGCTGCGGTGCCAGCATCCAGAGGGAAAGCACCCGAAGCTGTGTCCCGGGGAGGGTACAGTCTAGCCGATCAAATCCACAGCAGGTGCCCGGTCGAGGCGGGGCCAGGCGAGCAGGGGGTGGAGCCATGGTGCGGAGCCGCAGTGCGCATGCGGGCTGGGCTGGTGCCCGCTGCCCCGATGACCTCGTCTCTGCCTCCGGCGCCCTGTGACACCGGTGGGGTTCTTGCTGCAGGTTCGCAGGTGAGACTTGAAGAAACTGCCAGTGAGCAGTTGTCCCCCCTTAGCCTAAGCGCGTGACCAGCTGACGGGGGAGGTGACAGGATGCGCAGGCAGGCAGCGTCCATGCCTAGTGCTCAGGGTTCTCGTAACGGCAGGGGAGGGGCGGCCACGTGTCTCTGTCACGTGAGCGTTGCACTCCTGATTTCCGCTCAGGTCGTGATCCCAGGGTCTGAGATCGAGCTCCCTACCCTGTCTGGCTCCTCGCTGAGCATGGAGCCTGCTTACGATTCTCTCTCTCTCCCTCTGTCCCTCCCCTGCTCGTGCTCTCTGTCTAAAATAAAATAAATAAAATAAGATAAATAAATTAATCAATTAAAAATAAAATAAAAAGCATGGGGGAATGGAAAGGTTGTATCAAAGGGTAGGAAGGACCCACAGAGCAGATGTCTTTTGGGTTTTCTGCCCAGTTACCCGGAGACTCGTTTTCTAGTTTTCACCATATGCAGTTTCCTTCAGATTTATACAGAGTCCTTTAACATGCATATATTCGTAGCTTTTTAGGGTCATCAACCTCTCAGACATTCTTGGGATCCCGGCAGAAAACAGAGGGCACAGTGTGTAGGATGAACAGTTCAAAAAAGGCTGTGTACAGAGCTGTGGCCGGTGCAGAGAAGCCACGAGAGATGCTCCTTGAGCCAGAAACGGAAGTGCTCCCAACGCTGGCAGGCGGGAGGGGCGGGGAGAGGAAGCCATTGCCACAAAGCAGAGACGGGGGACCCCCGAGCAGAGCTGGTGTGGGCAGCAGAAAGACACAGCCAGCCTTCCCCGGCCCCATAGGGCAACAGCTGGGCGCCAGGGCCCTGCCCTCCCCCATCTCGCTCTGAGCCTTCTATCACCTGAGACATCCTGGAAACCAAAGGAAATCTCTCCGTCCATGCAGCATGCACAGAGGGGTGGCCAGAGTGGGAGTGGACCTGGAAGGGCACGTGGAAGGTCCTCCACCCGGCATCTGGTGGAAACAATAGGCCAGCTCGTCAGAAGAATGCCCAAGCACGCAAAATAGCCCCAGACACTTTCAGGGAGTCTGTGAGCTCCTTTCAACCCATCCTGCACCTCAGGGTGAAAGTTCCCGATGGAGATTGACGGCAATAGATTTTTTTCTAGGTAAAAAGCCTTGGGTGTGTGCTCACCTCAAAGCCCGTTAACAGCTGAGTGGACAAACGGTCTACATGCGGGTACACAGGTCACACGTACAGTAATCCAACGTTTCTTTTCTTGTTTCTACAAAACAAAAGAATAAAAAAGCCCCAGAGAAGGATCGGGTGAAATGGAACACCACCCTAAGTGATTCTAAGGGGCTGTTCAAAATGGTGGCTATTTAGGGGCGCCTGGGTGGCGCAGTCGGTTAAGCGTCCGACTTCAGCCAGGTCACGATCTCGCGGTCCGTGAGTTCGAGCCCCGCGTCGGGCTCTGGGCTGATGGCTCAGAGCCTGGAGCCTGTTTCCGATTCTGTGTCTCCCTCTCTCTCTGCCCCTCCCCCATTCATGCTCTGTCTCTCTCTGTCCCAAAAATAAATAAACGTTGAAAAAAAAAATGGTGGCTATTTAAGGGAAAGCTTGTGGCTGGGATTTACAAGGTAAATAAAATCAACTGTAGGAAGGGAAGGAAAGATTTTGAACCCAAAACATCCCGCCTCTGTTTCGTTTGTTAAATGAATCGCAAACATGGGGGCAGACGGTCGTGAGGATCTTGACTCAAATGTTTGATTGCCTTCTCTCATAAATGCTTTAAAAATTCTCTGGCTTCTTAAAGTTACTGACATTCACTTCAAGAAAAAGGCGTACCTAACCTTCAGTTTTAGTTTTGCATTCATCTAGGTAATAAAGCCGCTTAGGATCTTCGGCCCAACAATGTAATGCTCTGCTTGAAACAGTGAGTGGCTGTTTTTGCACAAAAAACCGTGCTCAGCATCACGCATCGGCAGGAAAATGCAAATCGAAACCGCCATGAGATATCACCGTCGCCTGTCCAAATGGCTAAAATAAAAAACGCAAGGAATATCAAGTGTTGGCGAGGGTGTGGAGAAAAGGGAACCCTCGTGTGCTGTTGTTGGGAAGGCAAGTTGGCGTGTCCACTGTGGAAAACAGTGTGGAGGGTCTTGAAAAAATTGAAAATAGAAATCCCATATGACCCAGTCCTTCCATTACTGGGTATTTACCCAAAGAAAATGAAATTACTAGCTTGAAAAGATATCTGCACCCCCACATTCACTGCAGAATTATTTACAATAGCCAAGCTGTGGAAACGAGCTAAGTGCCCATCAGTGTGCACTTGGATAAAGAAGGATAAAGAAGTTGTGCACTTGTCTGCACAAGTGTGCACTTGGATAAAGAAGATGTGGGGTTTATGTGTGTGTGTGTGTGCAAATAGGATAGGATAGGATAGGATAGAATAGAATATTATTCAGCTATAAAAAAGGAGATGTTGCCATTTGTGACAATAATGGGTGAACCTTGAGGGCATTATGTTAAGTGAAATAAGTCTCAGAGAAAGATACCATGTGATCTCACATGTAAGTGGCATCTTAAAAAGAAAGAAACAAAACGAAGACCAAGCTCACAGATACAGAGGACAGACTGGTGGTTGCCAGAGGTGGGGGTGTTGGGGGCGGTGGGTGAAATGGGTGAAGGGGGTCCGAAAGGTACAGACTTCCAGCTCACGGGTAACATACACCATGATGACTGTAGGTAATGACGCTGTACTGTATATTTGAAAGTTGCTAAGAGAGCAAATCCTAGAAGTTCTCATCACTAGGAAAAAATATGTGTACGGTGACAGTCGTTAAGTACTCTTATGGTAATCATTTTGCACCAACATCAAATCATGCTGTATACCTGAAGCTAATATCAAGATGTTCTTAAAGATGATGCAAACTGTTTATTGTGTTTTTAGTTGAATCGTGAGGGTGGTGCTTCATGGACTGTTTCGAGTAATGCCTCGTACCCATCGTTTCTTAACATACTGGTTTTGGTTGCTTGTGAGCTTTCGAGATGACAGTCTGGTCCCTTGAGAAAAGTGTTTGGTACCTGAGTGTCTGCAAACAGAAAGAGGCTTTTGTTTCCTAGGTTTTTCTTCCCCTGTGGGCTCCACGGTAGAAACCAGTGGACCTGAATTCCTCGGGGGTCCCACTCAGCTGATATTTTCATCAGCGTGGCCTAAAGTTAGCGGGCCGTGCCTCTCACCCACACCAGTGGCCCGTGCCTCAATGAACGGCTTTGATCACGTGTTAGGTGCAGGATGTTTGTGCCACAAAAGCGAGAATCAGGTCAGACACCTCTTAAGCCTCTGCCCTTCGACCCATAGAGTCACCTATATCTTTGAACTTTTCCAGGAAGTGGTGGCAGGGTGGGTCAGCAGCTTAGAATTTTTTTTAAATTCCTTCCTAGTGATTTGGAATTATCAGAAACGTAAAAGTGAACTAACTTCCTTTCTGCCTTTTACCCTCCTCTGGGTCTCCACCAGCCTCCCTCGGCCCTCCATCCTGTGTTTTTATTTGCCACAGAGACCCCTCCCCCAATAACTCTTGGAGAGGAAATAGCACTGTGGGAGTTACATAAATCACCTCCCCTTGGTTACCGACAGAGAAGCACGCAGAGGGGGTCGCTGGTCCCTAGAAGGAGAGGGAGGGAGGGTGTGTGAGCCCTCCCTGTCCCCCTTACCAGATACCCTGCTGCTTCAGAGGTAATTACCTTATTCTGGGCATCGGTCTTACAGAGCAGACGGCAGCCCATCAGGGTAGTAGGGTTGCATTCTCCCGAGAGTTGGAACCTCATTGTGAAATGTCCCAGGAGCCACATGCCATTTTTATGAAAACCTGAAGAGGTTAGAGAAAAGAGTGGAAAAATAAGGAGGCTTTTGCTGAAAAGAAGGGAGCTGTTTGCCAAAAGAGGGAATTCGGGCTTAGGAAGTTCTGTTTTGAAATTCTTATTTCTTCGAGAGAGACAGAGAGAGGGAGGGAGGGGGAGGGCTTGTTACTGAGTTGAGTGACATTTCTCTTTATTAAAAAGTTAGAAAGTCTGGCAGTAGAATTGCTGATAAAAGTTCAGTCCTACACTGTGGTTTGGTTTGGTTTGGTTTTTGCCAGCTATGCTTTTTTAGCTGTTTGCATTAGGACTGTTAAATTAAGGGTTCTCACAGGAGAAAAACTTGTTATTGCTTTAGCAAGTGAAACTTTTCAAAAATGTGTGTGTGTGTATTTTTTAATGCTATAGCATGTGTGTGTGCGTGTGTGTGTGTGTGTGGTTGTTGTGTTGTTTTAGCGTCAGCTGGGGTCTTGGAAAGCGAAGGGTGTCTGTGCCGTAAGATCTTTCCCCACCTGGCTGCCGTTAAGTGACCTCCGTTCTGCCGGCCCCGGCGTGGCCCCTGCTTGAACACCAACACCAGGCTTTAATGCACGAATATCACCTGTAGCCGTTAATGCGGTGCTCCCGAGTTGTGGCACATGTAATCGGTGCTCCTCGGGGGAGAGTGTCAGGAAAGGACGGTCTGCCTGGACTTCAAATTGCCTTGCCTGTCAGTCTCAGCTAAAATCAAGCCATTAACTTGGCTTTAATGTGGAGATTTTGTGGTTCAGTTTTCTTTGGTGGTATCCATTAAAAAGGGGGGGAAGGGGAGCTGAATTGATTGGCATAGCCTTCAGGCATTTAGTATATATTATTAATATTTCGTATGTATTATTAATATTCCCTACTTGCAGCAAGAGCTGTCACGGCTTAATCAGAGCTAGCCCACGCTCCAGAATTAAACCACGTTTTTTTGTTTTTTTTTTTGTGGTCACCTGAATTCCAGGTTGGACTAGGCTAAGAGTATCTCGTAGCATCTTCAAGCGACTTTTGTGTTAATTAGACAAACCTTTTTTTAAAATGCCGCACAGGGGCGCCTGGATGGCTCAGTTGGTTAAGCATCCGAGGGACTCTTGTAGATTTCAGCTCAGGTCATGATCTCACAGCTTGTGGGTTTGAGCCCCGCGTCGGGCTTCATGCTGTCAGTACAGAGCCTGCTTGGGATTCTCTCTTTCCCTCTTTCTCTGCCCCCAGCCCCTGTCCACACACGCTCTCTCCTTCAAAATAAATACATTGATTTTTAAAAATGCCACACAGACTTGTAAAAACTTGTTTCTGTCTATTTTTGGATTGATTGGCATTGTCACCGTGCATGTTTGTTTTAATGAGATGGACAGCTCAGAGCCCTGCTGGGATACATCCCAAACCCAGTTGACTCAAACAATCGATTAAAACGTTTTTTTTTTTTTTTTGCTGCCCACCCAAGATGTGTATAGCACTGTGCTACAGTCTGCAAGGGGGATGTAATCTAATCCCTGTTTTTTTAGGAATTCAAGATCTCATTGGAAAGAATAATACATGGCCAATTAAATGGATGCAAAAGGTAGTCCTTGGATCTAGGCAAAACGAGTAATACCAGGAGGGAATTCAGCCAGGGGTTCCAAAGAACTGGAGGTCGCAGTGGATTCCAGGCGGGGGAGCCTTTGGGGGGTTGACTCAGGCCTTTAAAGAACCGGTTAAGGCGGAGGAGCTGCAGGAGGTTCCCCGCCATATACTGCTTATTCAGCGTTTGGGTTTCTCGGCCCAAGGGCAGTCACATGCAAGGGGGGTCTGATTGGAGGGGACCTTGACATCCAGGCTTGGATCTTGTGGGCAGGGGCAGTTCCCTGAGGGATGTGAAATACTCAGGGCCTGGCTGTGCTAACAGATTAGGCACAAGGGAGATGAAACAGGCTCTTGCAAGAATCAAGACCGGAGTTCCTGACAATCTGGACCATGGGGACATGAAAGGATTAAAAAACAATATTTGATAGTCAAAAAGCTATGATGGAATGAGCGAGGCAAAAACGTAGAGGGAGAGCATGCCAGGCACATCTCTGCTCATGTCAGATGTTGTAAAAGCACGGGGCCTTGTGCAAGGGAGGAACTCTTGGGCATTTATTGAGTGAATAAATGAATGAATGGGTGCATTTATTTTCCTGCTCATAAAACCTTCACCAGTAGACCATTGGCTCCTAGAACTTTATTACGCCAATAAAAGTGATCTTATGTAGTAGTTTCCCTCCAAACAGACTTGGCGGAGAAGAAGTGGCTTCTCAGTTGACCCTCTTTCTCTGGGCTCATTTCACCCGCTTGCCCCCAAATTATTCAAACACGCCATCTCTCCCTTTCCTTTCAAGGCTGTAGTTCCTCCCAGGAGGAGCCCCTTGGACTGGCTCGGGAAAGTTCTCGTGGCCCTGTGTGGACCTACCGTGTGCAGCTAGAATTCACAGGTTATGTGCCTGTCTCCTTCTCCAAACCAGGCTTCTCCAGTGCGGGCACAGAAAGCCATCTTTCTAACGCAGCCGAGAGGTAGAAAGAGAAACTGTTTCCTACCCGGATGGAAGTCATCAAGCCTGGCCATTTGCCTCTATGTATACAGCACTGTTTTGCTCCCTAGGCCAACGCTCCTCACTCTCATGCAACTTACCCTTTATTTAGGGAACCAATAAGTTGCAGATAATATTTGCAAAGTGCTATGGTGAGCCCTTGTGGAGAAATGCAGAGGAGAGCAGCGTAGGACAATCAGCCGAGTGAGTGGGTGTGGATCCCCCCCAGGGGTCTCCTTGATTTGCTCAGCAAGGCCCGTTTAGCCAAAGGGGACAAATATCCGGTCTGTATCTTCATCCCGTCTTTACTGTTAGATGCAAAGCTCTTAGGTAGGGCTAGATTGCAGTGGTTATCGGAAGTGCCTTGTGTGTGATAGTTCTTACTGTTTCCAGTGTTCTGGTTGATGTTTTCGATTAGTCTGGAAGCTTTCGATATTTCATGATCTTGGAGCGGGCACAGGGCTTGTCACCAGCGCCTCTCATTGCCACTCAAATGAGCTGGTGATGTTCCTGGGGTGTTAGTAGTTGGGGGTGAGGGTACTCTGTCAATGGAGAAAGCTGAAAAGCCCCTCTAAATCTTCAGTATAGGGACTGTCTCCCTCTCTCACCCTATTGCTCTTTTAATTACATACTTGATCCATTCTTAATGGGTGGGGATGAGAAGAAAGGGAGAAGGAAACTAAAACAGAAAGAGGAAAGTGAAATGATCCCAGCAGCTCCTTGTTAATATCTGTGTATGGCTCCAAATACTTAGAGAAATTATTTCTTTCTTAAATTTTACAACAAATAGGATTATACTACCAATTTTCACACTAACAGAGAATTTCCGGGGCAGTAAATGATGTCAGTCTGTGTTCTGAGGAGTGGCAGAAGATGCCCAGCTCCAGAGAACAGGGACCCTGCAAAAAGGACAAGGGCCCATCTGGTTGCCCTCCCTCGGGGGCAGTTCCATTGTTACAGGAATATATTTTATTTAAAAGACAGTATCTGTGTAAAAGATTTCACTGCTCATATAAATAATAACTTGTAAACCCATATTCTTATACTTCCATTGAATAGAGTACTGTGTGCTCATTCAGAGTTGAAAACTCTGATAAACATCTGTGTCCAGATAGCCTCCCACACTTAATGATGGTCTTTGGATAGGCACCAGAGCAGCCATCAGCTGTGCCCCGCTAAGACCTTGGCCTTCTCTGCCTCTCGTGCTGAGCCGAGCAGACAGTTGACTCAACGCTGATGGCCCCGTTTCTGGTGCCTGGGAGCCAAATCATACTTGTGCGTGTTTCCGGGGAGCCATGTTTTCACCCCAGCTCTGCTGGGGAAGCCTTAGGTGACTGACAACTTAGGAGGGAACGGGAAGGTGCCATTGTTCACCCTCATTGTGGGTGCTGAGTGGGCACAGCTGGTGTCCCAGATGCCACGAGACCTGGTGAGGTGGGTCCAGAAGGTCACTGGATGAGTGGGAATAAAAACAGTAAGAAGAATGGGAGAAAATACTTATAAATCATATGTCTGATAGGGGTCTAGAATATAAAAAGGACTCTTACAACTCAACGATAAAACCACAAACTGCTTAATTTAAAAATGGGCAAAGAAATATCAACAAAAGCCAAAGTCTGGAAAGAGCCCAAACGTCCATCAACTGACAAATGGATAGAGAAGGTGTGGTATATATACACAATGGAATATTACTCAGTGATCAAAAAGAATGAAATCCTCCCACTTGCAACAACGTGGATAGAACTAGAGTGTATTATGCTAGGCCAAATAAGTCAGGCGGAGAAAGATGAATAACATAATTTCACTCATATGTGGAATTCAGGAAACAAGAGAGATGGACTTAGGGGAAGGCAAGCAAAAACAAGATGAAAACAGAGGGAGACAAACCACAAGAGACTCTTAAATACAGAGAACAAACTGAGGGTTGCTAGCGGGGGGATGGGCTAAATGGGGGATGGGCATTAAGGAGGGCGCTTGCTGGGATGAGCACTGGGTGTTGTACGTAAGTGATGAATCACTAAGTTCTATTCCTGAAATCATTATTACACTACATGTTAACTAACTTGGGTTTAAATTTAAAAAAAAATACAGGCAAAGGATTTGTATGGATACTTCTTTTAATGTATACAGATGGCCAACAAGCACTTGAAAAGATGTTCTACATCATTAATCGGCAGGGAAACGTAAACCAAAACCACAAGGAGATGCCACTTCACACCCACTAGGATTGCCGTGGTAAAAAAGGTAGTGTTTTGGAGGCATTTTGAGTGTTGGCAAAAATGTGGAGGAACTGGAGTCCTCACACGTTGCTGGTGGGAATGTAAAATGACCCAGCTGCTGTGGAAAACAGTCTGGCAGTTCCTCAAAAGGTTAAACGTAGAGTTGCCGTTTGACCCAGCAATTCCACGTATAGGTGTATGCCCGTGAGATCGGAAAACGCACGTCCGCACAAAGTTGTACACAAATTGTTCATAGCAGCGTTATTCACAAGAGCCCACAGGTGGCTGGACCCAGTGTCCATCAACTGATGGGTGGATAAACACTGTGTGATATATCTCTACAATGGAATGTTATCGGGCCATAAAAGGAGTCAAGTGCCAATAACATGCTAAAGTGGATGAACCTTAAAAACATGATAATGAACGAAGTCAGACCAGAATAGGTAAATCTATCGAAACAGAAAGTAGGTTGGCGTTGCCTGGAACTAGGAACGTTGGGGGGGGGGGGGGGGGGGGCAGTGACTAATTAAAAGGGATGGGTCCCTTTGGGGGTGATGAGCATGGTCCGTAATCGGCCATGGTGGTGTTTACAGAGCTCTGTGACTATACTAAAAACCACTAGCGTGCGTACTTTAAAATGGTGAGCTTTATGTTATGGGAATTTTATCTCAATAATAATATAAAAAAAATCAGTGAAGGGCAAGTTTACATAGTTTTTGGCCCCTAAGAAACTCCCTTAAAAGGCCCTCTTAGGCTTTGTTAGCAGAAAACTAAATAAACAGCAAGAGTGTAAACAGTAGATGCATCCTGATGGGGCAAAGGGAATATGGAGAGTATGTGTTGATGAGTCTGGGAAAAACAGACAAAAATGCTCTTTACCTGGAATAACTGGGAGAAAGGTTATACCTGGATAGGAGAGGGAGAAAGAGAGGAAGGTGGTTGTGTTAAGTAAAGTAGCCAGGACTCATCAAAGGCTTGGCTTGAGCAAAAACAGAAAGGAAGTGAGGGCGTTCACCAAGCAGGTATCTGGAAATCTCCCAGGGAAAAGCACTCCCAGCAGATGGAACAAGATCACAGGCTCTAAGGTGAGAACAGGCATTTTGAAGGGATCGCTCTGGCTGCCGGTTGAGAACAGACTGTAGAGTGAACACCCGGTAGAAGTAGGGAGACTCATCAGACTATCACGTGATTTGGGTGAGAAATGATGGCGGCTCAGACCAGAGTGGGAGCAGTGAAGGTGCTGAAAAGTGGTCAGGTTCGGAATATATTTCCCAGGGAGCCAGTAGAATTTCTGTTTAGTGAGAGAAAGTGAGGATATGAAGATAAATCCAGAAGTTGTGGCTCGATCGTCTAGAAGGAAGGAGCTGCCATTAGGCAAGATGGAAAAGGCGTGAGAAGGGAGGTCAGGACCTCCTTTGGATGTGCTGCGGGAGATGTCCATTAGACAAACAGGAGGATCTGTCAAGCAGGCAGTTGGATAAATGAGTCTGGAGTTCAGGAAATAGTCTGGGCTGGAGATATAAATTTGGGAGTCATTGGCACGGAGGTGGTGTTTAGAACCACGGAAGGAGCAAGATCGCTAAGATCCCCATTTATTTTAAGGACGAAGTAACATACATGTGGATAGAGAGTGGTAATATCTTCTGTCTGTTGAGTTCCAGCGATGAGCTCATGTTATAACCGAAAACACACATCGCAGATAAGCTTCTCTAGAAATGCATATTTAATAGGCTTCAGCTGCAGGCACCCAGAGTATATCTGCGGAAGTGTTTCATCAGGACCTTAGGAGTACGTGTGTCAACATCGCGTGAAGTCCCTTTTGTTCTAATTCCGCTCTTCATCTTGTGGTTATTTTTCCCTTCTCCCACACATGGCCCAGCTTGTGATAGGTGTGTACCAGAGTGGGACTGGTTGGTTGGGACATTGGCAAAAAAGTGGGTGCTCACCTTACCTAACGATGCATTTGCACTGTTCCCATGTAGAGGAAGTGGTTTGACAGTTGAGGGTCAGAGGATGGTAAAAAGCAACCCTTTGCATGGTGAGATCACTGAGCAAACATCGAGTCCATCCGGAAGAGGCAAGTGGGATGCCGACTGGTCCAGAAACGACACCAGGGAGGGATGATTGCAGATCTGTGGGGTTGTGCCTGGAGAAGACGGGAACATGGGTCGGAATTATATTCAAATATTTGAAAGGGCACAGATTTACTTTATTTTATGGTTATGTTTATTTTATGTTGCTCCAGATACAGCTAGGATTCGTGGCTAAGGATTGCAAACAGACAAATTCCATTTAAGTAGGGAAGCACTTTCAAAGAATCCAGGCCGCGAACCTGTGGTGCTGGGTGGTTTGGGCACAGTGCTCGCACCCCCCTGTGGACACGACGGGTGGAAGCTGAGGGACCATCAATCTGGGTGCAAGCGGAGGGTCTCCCACACTGGACCAGGACCTCTGAGTGCACTGCCACCTTGCGCATCCCGGGACTCTAGGGGAGCATGTCCTTAAAATGATGGGATGGATTTCCGAGGGGGGTTGAGAGTTGCTACATTTCCATGGTACAAACAGGCCCTCATTCTTCAAAGGGTCACGGCGCAACTTACACGCCTGTTTGGTTGAACCAGCTAACTCGGGTTGAGTGAAGTCGTAGGTTGTAAATGATGCATTCCGAGAGTTAGACCTGGCCAGTGGCCAGGTGTGCAGACTGAGTGTGGAGTCTTTTAGAAATACACTCTGCATTTCTGTGCCCGAACTGCCCTCCGTTCTCTAGAGATCTCCGGGTTCTCTGTTTTCTTATCTTTTTTTTTTTCTTTTTAGTTTATTTACTTATTTTGAGAGAGACAGAGACAGCACGAGTTGGGGAGGGACAGAAAGAGAGGGAGAAAGAGAATCCCAAGCAGGCTCTGCACTTTGGGCTTGAACTCACAAAACCGTGAGATCGTGACCCAAGCTGAAACCGAGAGTCGGACGCTTAACCGACTGAGCCCCGCAGGCTCCCCTGTCTTCTGTGTTCCAGGTGCTAATGTGGTTTAATTGTAGCACTTTTAAAGAAATGTTTTAAATGAAAAAAGAAATGGTTAAAGTTTGGATACAAACGCTTGCAATCATGAACTGTTCTCAGTGAAACGGACCACAGAGATCATCTGATCCTATCCTCATTTTATAGACAAAGAGAATTCGCGATCCAGACAGTGGTTTACCCAAGAGCAGGTAGTGGATTCAAACCTTCTCCTCTCATTCCCTTTTACGTGCTTTATCCACAGTTATTTTATATTTAAGATTTAGGAACAGCTACAATATGAAAAGTACTTACAGCGTGCCAGGCATTGTGACGGCCATGCATTATGTATACATTTTCTTATTTAAAATGTCATCTGCAGGGGCGCCTGGGTGGCTCAGTCGGTTGAGCGTCCGACTTCGGCTCAGGTCCTGATCTCGTGGTTCATGGGTTCGAGCTCTGCCCGCATCGAGCTCGCTGCTGTTGGCACAGAACCTGCTTCGGATCTTCTGTCCACTCCCCCCCCCCCCGCCCCTCCCCTACTTGAGCTCTCTCAAAATTAAATTAAAAGAATTTAAAATGTCATCTGCACGTGCTATCTTTGGAATATTTATGCTTTAGAAGGAAGCAACTGCTTAGAACCAGTGGTGGGCCAAATGGCTTTCTCTGATCTTTCCTACCACGTGGGTCTCATCCTAAGTGATAACTGTTGGAGGCTCTCGTACCAGCCCTGCCCCGCCCTCCCCCTCCCCACCAGGCCTAGAGAGTGCCCGCAGCCCCCAGCTCAGCTGGCACACAACTGTTTTGGGGCCCATTCCCATATTTCAGTCAGTGTGTCTCGAGAACAATGCAGCTCCTGAAACACCCTAATGCTCAAATGTAAGGAGAAAGGGACAATGTAAAATTCCAGGCTCTGTGTGTGACCTGTGCCCTTGGGGAAACCAAGTGTGGTGCCTGGGAACTCATCGTGCAACAAGGAAGCTCATGTTTTCTAGCATCACTCCGCGCTCGCTTTTACATACTGTAGGGAGGTGTAATGCGCGTTCCTCTTCCCACGTCTTTGATCTTTTTTCACGAAGCTAATGTGGGAGAATTCTTTCTTTCCCTGGAGCGTCAGACCTCCTGTCAACTCACCATAAAGGCAAGGAAGAGATTTCCTTTTCCACAAGTGAGGACAGATGTGGCCCGGTGTGGATTGTTGTTGTAAGAGATGGATACAAATGTTCTCGTTACTGAGTGCCAAGTTTTACTTCTCCAGAGTCCCCCGAAAGCCCTCCAGCCGGGGCTCTCACCCCCAGACCTTGACAGACGTCCTCTGCCACTGAAGCAGTCTCCAGTTGGATGGGAAGGCGTGTTGCGGTCTTCTAACAGCCGCCCCGCAGCGTCTAACCAAACTGCTCCCCTCTTGGAACTGTGTTTATGGCCCTTGCTGATGAGACCCATGGCAAAGGAAGAAAAAAATGACAAATAGGGCAGCCGTGTCGGATTCTAGGAGTAGAGGCAAACCCAGGAGGGAGGTTGTCAAACAGGCAGTTCACTGGGGAAAGACACTTAAAAAAATTTTTTTTTAAATATGAATGAAACAAGTAGTTTGGAACAAATGCCTTTATTTATTTAGGGGGGATAATTCTTTTTCTGATAACTTTGAAAGTCTAGCTGAAAACTCCTACTCTGTTAGAAAATATAAATTGCCAAAAATGATTCAAGAAAAAAAAAGATGAATTTCTGAATAAGCTACCAGTGACCAGGGAAGATATTGAGAAGGGTCTCAAAATAGACCCTTTCAAAAGACACTTAGTTCAGACAGTTTTGCTTGAGAGTTCTACCAAACCTTTAGGAATGAATCAAAGGCAACAGCAACAAAGAGCTATAAAATACCTAGAAATAAGCTTAGTAATATGAAAAAAACCCATAAAACTTACTGAATGACACCAGCGGTCTTGACACACCATATTCTGAATTGGAAGACTTGATATTATGAAAATATTTATTCTCCCTAAATTGATCTATAAATATAATTCATTTTCCAAGGATAATTTCAGTTGGATTTTTTAATAGAATTTGGAAAGAATGGGGAATACAGTAAAAAAATCTTTTAAGCCTTTAATCGTTTCAATCCAAGTATCACTTTTACTTGTAATTTTCTTTTTTTTTAATATGAAATTTATTGTCACGTTGACTTCCATACAACGCCCAGTGCTCATCCCAGCAGGTGCCCTCCTCAATGCCCATCACCCACCCTCCCACCCCCCATCAACCCTCAGTTGGTTCTCAGTTTTTAAGAGTCTCTTATGTTTTGGCTCCCTCCCTCTCTAACCTTTTTTTTTTCCTTCCCCTCCCCCATGGTCTTCTGTTAAGTTTCTCGGGATCCACATAAGAGTGAAAACATATGGTATCTGTCTTTCTCTGTGTGACTTATTTCACTTAGCATCACACTCTCCAGTTCCATCCACGTTGCTACAAAAGGCCATATTTCATTCTTTCTCATTGCCATGTAGTATTCCATTGTATATATAAACCACAATTTCTTTATCCATTCATTGGTTGATGGACATATTTATTTTGAGAAAGAGAGCAAGCAAGCAGGGGAGGTGCAGAGAGAGGGGGAGAGAGAGAGAATCCCAAGCAGGCTCCACACTGTCCGTGCAGAGCCTGACGCGGGGCTCGAACCCACCAATGGCGAGATCATGACCTGAGCCCAAACCAAGAGTCAGACGCTTAGCTGACTGAGTCGCCCAGGTGCCCCCAAAGACATTTATTTTTAAGTGAGAGCTTCCAATGAGGAATCCTTTATAACCAACATTAGAACTAGATATTTCACTGGGTGGATGTATGTATTTTTTTTTGCTCTGAAAATCCAGAGGGTTGAATGTAAATATTATTAACCAGGCTCTTCTGAGGGCTTGGGACAGACTGCCTGAGGGCACCCTGCTTTCTGCACTTATGACCTATTCCATCTGCCTGGTCATCCTTTGAATCGAGAAGAGAGGACACTACCGGGTGGGATTGGGATGAGAAAGAGACTAGTGGAGAACTCACTATAATAATGGGCTATGGAGCCTCAGTGCGTTCCGCGTGTGCCTCCTACCTGGGGGTAGCGGTGATTACTACCAGTTTTCCCACCAATGATTGGCTCATGCGTAGGCACATGTGGATTTCCGAGGAGGGGCTGCACCATGAGTGCCCAAGTCTATGGAACTAGTGAATGCACACGATTGGGGCCTTGAAGTCTTTGAAGTCTGGGAGTGTGGTGGGATGAATCCAACTCACAAATGCTAGGTTCTGGGAATATGACACTTCATCAATTCAAGTGAGTTCAAGTCATTGGCAAAAGTTTCCCCTTCGAGTGTGAGAAGACCCAAGTGAAACATCCTCGGTGATGCTCCAGGGCAGAGTTTCCTTCGGAAGACGGGGAAGCGGGTGCTGGTCAAAGCTCTGGATCATCTCCTTTTGTGTCCCCTTCAGATCTCAGGAGGTTTCATGAGTTCCCGGGTTCTGACATTTAATGGAGAACCCAAGAGCTTGGTAAAGAGAAGCTGCCTTGGATCTAATGATATAGAACTAACAATAGTAAACACATATGGCAGGGAGCCTGGGTGGCTCA
The DNA here is from genome assembly GCF_007474595.2 of Lynx canadensis. Classification (NCBI taxonomy): domain Eukaryota; kingdom Metazoa; phylum Chordata; class Mammalia; order Carnivora; family Felidae; genus Lynx; species Lynx canadensis. The sequence continues at coordinate 4,523,974 of NC_044319.2, read as the reverse complement.
GTTGGTTGAGCACCCGACTCTTGATTTCGGCTCAGGTCATGATCTCACGGTTCGTGAGCTCGAGTGCCAACACATCAGGCTCCTCCGCTCCCCCCCCCCATAAGTAAACTTTAGAAAAAGATATGTTAAAAAAAAGTTAACACGGGGGCGCCTGGGTGGCTCAGTCGGTTGAGCGACCGACTTTGGCTCAGGTCATGATCTCACAGCTCGTGAGTTCGAGCTCCGCATCAGGCTCTGTGCTGATGGCTCAGAGCCTGGAGCCTGCTTTGGATTCTGTGTCTCCCTCTCTCTCTGCCTCTAACCCACTCGCATTCTGTCTCTGTCTCTCTCAAAAATAAGTAAACGTTAAAAAAAATTAAACATTAAAAAAAATAGCTAACACGTATCGAACATTTACCTGGTGTCAGGCCGTATGCTAAGTGCATCATTTCATTTTGTCCTCACGGGTTCTGTTAGTGCCCTCACTTCCGCATAAGAAAAAACGAAACTTAGAGAAGTCAAGAGAGTTGTCCAAGGTCACCCCGTGGGAATTGAAATCTTGGTCTCGTCCCAGACCTGGCTTCCATGCCTGGGAAAGTCGGGCCTCCCATGCTCGCTTTCTCACAGGTACTTACACCTGCTTGAGGGAGCAGGGGAGGTGCAGGAACAAGGTCGAGATCAGGAAGAAGAAATTTCACTCATTACCTCCGGGGAGGATGTGTTGAACAAGTCTGCCCAGTGCATTTGTCACTGGTGCCATCGCCATGGGCACATAACGTGCACCTACCTGCGCACGAAGAAGGGCGTGTGCGGTGGTCCGAACGCTGGGGTGGCCAGAGGCTCCAAAGGAGAAGGCGGATCTCTGCCCTGGATCATTCCTTTTGCTAATTTGTCAGGTTTGGTGTGGAAATCCTGAATTCTAATTATGTGGGACGACGACGAGGGATTCAACCAGAAAGAATTTTTTTTTTAATCTCAGCTCATCCAATGTTTTTTTTTTTTTTCTTTTCTACTCCGAGTAACACGTTAGTGAGGTGATGTTATAAAAATCTGTAACTTTGCCTCCTCCTTCTCCCCATCCATCTTCCCCTCTGTCTTGCCTGTCGTCTGCTACCTTTCCCACGGCTCTTTACTTGAACGGTGCTTTGTCTAGAGCGACTGGCTTCCAAGCTGCTGCTTAGTTCTGCCGCTTTCACTTCTGCTGTCACTCCAGACACCCTCACCTCACCTGTCTTCCCTCCTTCCCTTTGCCTCTAACCTCTCTCTCTTTCCTCCCTCGTTAAGCGTTACCATTCTGGGTTCTATTTTTACTCATTCTGGGCAATATGCTGGATCCGCCCTCACTAAAGAAAGTGCCAGTGAGATGTTCCCCGTGCTGCATCTGTGAGCTCTTACACATGGGTGTAAGCTCACAGCACCTGGAGCCGGGTCACTGCCTTCCCGTAAAGCCCACTGAAGGGACACGCTGTCAGGAGTCACCTTGGTCGGTCTGTCCGTCATACTCTTAACCCCGTAAATGGACACTGCGTAACCTCCCTAGTACGTTTTATTTAATTTTTTTTTGCCATGAAAAAATTTTTTTAACATTTATTTATTTTTGAGAGAGCAGAAGCAGGGGAGAAGGAGAGAGAGAGGGAGACACAGAATCCGAAGCAGGCTCCAGGTTTCAAGCTGTCAGCACAGAGCCCGACGTGGGACTTGAACTTGCAAACCATGAGATCATGACCAGAGCCGAAGTTGGACGCTTAACGGACTGAGCCACCCAGGCGCCCCTCCCTAGTACATTTTAAGTGACCAGTCCTTCCTCTGGTCCATATCGTTTCTGGGATGGATTCCTGTTTGAAATATTTGGCTCACAAATTAGGCTGATGGAAAAGAAATTTTGTAGCACAATGAAACAGATTTTGGAGCATTGTTCAAGGTTTGGAGATGTGGAGTTTGTTCTAAATCACAGATTTGGAGGTTACTCCAGCAACTTAGATTTTTTTTTTTTACTGTGGGTTTCTTTCTTTCTTCCTTTCTTTCTTTCTTCTTTCTCCTTCTCCCCCTTCCTGCCTCCTACATCTCCCCCTTTTCTCCTCTTCTTCCTCTCTCCCTCCCTTCCTCTTCCCCCACCTCCCTCTTCTTCTCCCTCCTCCTCCTCCTCCCCTTTGCCACCCTCCTCCTTTCCCTCTTCCCCTCCCTCTTCTCCTCTCCCTCCTCCTCCCCCTCCTTTCCACCCTCTTCCCCCTCCTCTCCCTCCTCCTTCCCTTCATCCCCCTCCTCTTCTTCCTCCTCTTCCTCCTCCCCTTTGCCCCCTCCCTCTTACCCTCTTCTCCCTCCTCCCCCTCCTCTTCCCCACGTCCTCCCCCTCCTCCCCCTCTTCCCTCTCCTCCTCCTCCTCCATCTTTTCCCAAAGGAGAAGCTTCCAACAGGATAGATTTGTGTGAGAGGGCTTGGTGACTGGGGGCCCTGAGAGCTGCTTCTCTGGGTTAAGCGAGATGACGAAAGACAAGCAGATACCTTGGGATTTAAGTCTATTTTTCCCAGGGGAAGCGGAGAAAGAAGAAGTGTCCCCCAAGAACCCATCAACAGATGAGTGGATGAACTTCTGGCACATGCCCCAACATGGATGAACCTTGAGGCCACGTGCTAAGTGAAATAAGCCGGACACGAAAGGACAGATGTGTGACTCCACTTCTGCGAGGGCCCTAGAGTGGGTGAATCGACGGAGAGACAGGAAGCACGATGGTGCTCAGCGGGGGCGGGGGAGGGGGAGGGTGGGATGGGGGTCACTGTTCCGTGAGTGCCGCGTGTCAGTTTGGAAAGTTCTCGTGGTGGCTGCACCACACCGCAGATGCGCTTAGTGCCGCTGAAACGTACACTTGAAAATGGTTCAAGTGGCAAACGTTAGGTTATATCTATATGTGGCCACAATGAAACATTATTTTATAAACTGCTACGCGGGAAGGTAGCCTTAGGAGAAAACTCTGCAGTGTCTCACAAACTGCGGACTCGGCAGCCGTTTCCTGGGACCACAGGCCCTTCGGGGCGACACTTTAAGATGAGATATTGTAGCCCTTGCACCCAAGTGATGCTGGCATTTTCTCCTTCGCTGTGACGGCTACATAAATAAATGAAGGCAGGCATTAAGATTCCATACTGCTCTGCATCTTGGTCAATACTCACCCTACCTTCTGGTTAAATAGGAACATTTTTCTTTGTAGCAGCCTCCGCCCAGCTGTTATTCCTAAGTACACTGGCATTTACTTAGACTTGACCTTTCCTAGAGGAGGTTTAAAGAAATCCATATGCCCTGATTAAAAATAGAAGACCGCGTGCTTTCTCAAGGGTTAATGTAGGCAAAGCAAAGAAATGTTGGTTCTAATTTTGGTGCGTGTTTCTAAAGGCTCCCTTAACACATTCTTGCTTCACCTCTCCATCCACTTGGGTTAGTGCTATTTCATTGAGCGTTTTATAAAATCCCTGAGAAACTCCAGAAAAATATTCATGCCCACCTCCCTTTTTTTTTTTTTCAAGAGGCTCAGATTAGGAGCAAAAAGAGAAAGAAAAGTATCTGCCAATTTGATAAATCATGTCTAAGAAAGAAGTTTATGTGACGTATAAGACTATGTAGGCAATTCAAGAAAAAAAAGAGAGAGAGAAAAGGAGAGCATCACATATAGTGCTTTAAAAATGGCTTTTATGGGGGCACCTGGGAGGCTCAGTCGGTTAAGCATCTGATTCCTGATTTCAGCTCAAGTCATGGTCTTACGGTTCGTGAGTTTGAGCCCCGCATTGGGCTCTGCGCTGATAGCGTGGAGCCTGCTTGGGATTCTCTGTCTCCCTCTCTCTCTCTGCCCCTCCCCTGCTTGCTCTCTCTCTCTCTCTCTCAAAAATAAATGAACATTAAAAAATGGCTTTTATGTAGAACGCTTAAATACACAAAGTAATTCCACTGATAGTGTCTTATTTAATATTTACAACAGCCCAGTAAAGTACTTACTACTGTTTCACAGGTGAAGAAATAAACTCTCAGCTTTCGTAAATGGCTCGCCCAAGGTCGCACAGGTCCCTGGAAGAAGGGTCAAATGCTAGCAGAGCACATGTTCCCGGCCACAGCACCACGTTTTCCCAGAGTCTAGGGTCCCAGGCCTGCGCAGGGGGGCCGGCTTCCCACACTTAGCCTCCGTGCCGCCGCGTGTATGCGGAATGTGTCTCTAATTGCGGAAAATTGAGGAGGGGGGTGTCCTGGAGGGTTACCATCACCAGTGCAGCGCCCATTGTATCATCTGCCTCCTTGTAAATACCATCACGCCACGTGTTTTTGAAATGGTCTTTAACCTCCGAATTTGAGATTTTCCACGTAACAGACTTAAACAGACGGCTGGCTCATAACGTGTCTAAAAGGAAAAGTGCCGCTTTCGGACCCAACTCTGTCATTTGCGGAGCCCTTGCTCAAAAACGACCACAAATGTCAAGATGGTGACAGTGGAGGGGAAACCGTGCACAGCCGGGGAAAGCCAGCTCGGAGAGGCTGCAGGAGTTTCTGCAGACGATCCCTCCAATGCGCCCCCGGGGGCTGGCCTCCCCCTTTCCTCATGTGCTTTTGTTTTTTTGGTTTCCAGCCTTTTTCTTTATTCTTTTTTGTTTTTTCAACTTGACTGAAAACAATAGAATTGTAAGATTTTTTTTAATAAGTATTCATTTTTGAGACAGAGCGTGAGCAGGGGGGAGGGCAGAGAGAGGAGGACAGAGGATCCCAAGCAGGCTCTGTGCTGACAGCAGAGAGCCCGACGCGGGGCTCAAACTCACGAACTGTGAGATCATGACCTGAGCCACCCAGGCCCGCCCCCCCCCCCACAATAAGATATTTAAGGCAAACATCACGATGATGTGAAAAGTGCCTGCATCACATAGGGGTTCCTTCAACCAGTTAATCACCAAGTCTGTCAGCTCACGTGATTACCTTTATTTTTCATGGTTTTGATTATTTTGGTGAGAACATTTGAGTGCTGCTTTTTAGCAGATTTCAGATACGCGGCGCGGCGTTATCCACCGTCGTCACCAGGTTTTAGGCTAGAGCCTCAGCCTTTCTTCCTCCTTAGCTGAAAGCCTGTTTCCTTCCCACACTCCTTGTCCTCAACGGCCGAGAGCTACAGAAAAGGAAGTCAGAGGTCCTGAGGCCCAGACTCTCTCTTCTAACCCATAGTTTTAAATTGGATGTTTGTTTCTCCTCAAAGCACTAGAACTTTCCATTGGTACCGTGCCTTCTCTCTTCCGTGCTGTGGTGGCAACTTTTAGGCTCACTTGGTTTTTTAAAAAGCCTCTAACCGGCGTGCCTGGGTGACTCAGTCGGTTAAGTGTCCGACTTCGGTTCAGGTCATGATCTCGCGGTTCATGGGTCTGAGCCCCGCGTCGGGCTCTGTGCGGACGGCTCGGAGCCTGGAGCCTGCTTCGGATTCTGTGTCTCCCTCTCTCTCTGCCCTTCCCCCGCTCATGCTCTGTCTCTGTCTCTCTCTGTCTCTCTCTCTGTGTCAAAAATAAATAAACATTAAAAAAATTTTTTAAAAAAAGAAATATGTCCATCACAAGGCATCCTTCTGAATTTCAGGCATTTCCTTGGACAAACTTATTGAAACACAGGCTGAACAGGACTGATGCATGCTTGGTACGTCTTCCTCCCAGGGGTGGGGGGTGGGGATCATCTCAGAGGATGTGACGGCTGGAGAGGGGCTGGCCGAGGCGGGTCACGTCATGTCTGAGCAGCGCCACACAGCTGGGCCTTGGAGCAGGGCACGCCGGGTCTGGCCACCCCTAGGGTTAGTTAGATGTGAACCACAGATCGGCTGCTCCTCCGCTCCAGCCCCCGCTTCCTCCTTCCACTGACGAATGGAAGACCCAGGTCTGGGCTGTAATGGAGACTCGTGGGCAAGTGACGCATTCGAGCTTGGAGAAGATTATTATAATTATCCCAGGGCCCCGGAGTGGTGCTCACTTGTGTTTCAGACACGAACATCAGAGGGCCGATCTCTGAGAGGCTGATTTAGTGAGTCCTTAATTACAGAGGCACCCAGCCTGGGTTCTCGGTGCCGCAGGCTGGGTTTGCAGCTGGGAGGTGCAAAGGGTGCTGGGAGATCAGAGCTCGTCCCGTGACTCTTACACCTTGTGCGGTTTATCTGCAAACCTGTGTTCCCCGCCATCTCAGAGGACCAAGGCTCCCGTCCTAGAGCCCCTGGCAGTGAGTCCTGGACAGGAAAGCAGATTCCCATCTCCTGCAAGGTCACTGCCAGGCATGGAACCACTAGTCCCGCACCCGCATTCTGGCAGCTAGACCTCTTCCCTGGGGATCTAGGGAAAGCCTCTTTACTGATCACAGGCACACATCCATCACCAAGCAGCCCTTCTGACTCCTAGGCATTTCCTTGGACCGACTTCTGGAAACACAGGCTAAGGGGGACGGATGCATGCTGTTCGACCCTTAAGAGCAGATAAGAGAAGGCAGGTCTTGAGAAATCACAGTTGCATTTCAACTGTGAATAAACCTGGACTGCACTCACGATCACCTGTGGGAAAGATCTCCCTATCTCATGGAAGTCAACCCGATGGCTCATTTTCTTTTAAAATTGTGCCATCTGTGACCAAGTCCTGGGGTAGAAATCTAAGAGGTGTCGAGCCACACGATGGGCTGACGTGACTCTAGGAGAGCGTGCACGCGTGATCTCAGACTGGCATTCCGAGACCGTCAGATTCAGGACATCTGTTAAACACAGCGCCGCGTCCCTCCTGAAAGGTTTAATTTTAGCGCTTGCCACGTTTGCGGTTTTTCAAAAACGTTTCCACTTCTAATTCCTCTTTGGGATGTGCTTACGTCATGTTCAGAAGTATCAGGAGGAAGAAACAAATCTGCTGTTTAGAGGGTGTCATGGGATAGCACCACTTGGCTTCGTTTAATACCGACCAGAACGCTGTCTCTTTAGACACTACTAATGATGTTTGTATTACTCCGTTGCAACTAATAACAGCTAACGTTCATTGAGCGCTTACAACGTGCCTGGCACTTGGTTAAGAACTTCGTACTAATCAACTGGTCTAATTATTACAGAAACATTTTGAGGTAGATCCTGTTGCTCTCTCAGTTTTGCAGAAGGAAGAGACAGAGGGTCAGGGAGGTTAAGCAACACGAGCGAGAACAGCTTGTTAATAAACAATGGAGCTGCGTGTAAACCTCATCCATCCAGAGCCCGTGCTATAATAACTGGACTGCTGTATGTGAAATTGTTTCACTGCCTGGAATAGTAAATCACGTTCAGTGCCCTGGCCCAGTATAATGCAATCTTAGCCTCTACCTTGAGTATTGAGCGTGGCAGGAAACCGTGCTGCCGGTGACCGCTCTGTCACATCCACGATGGGGAGATCCAGGACAGACGCAAGATGAAATCAGAGTTGCCATTGCCATATTGGATTATTCCCAAACTATCCCCAAGGGGCTTCTGTGTGGACCACAGGCCATCCGGGCTTCCGCAGAGTGCCTTTTCATTACACAGGTCGTATTTGCATCTCTTGCCCGTCGGTGGGCTATGTGCTAATAAAATGTAAGAAGCTACAAGCTGGTGTCTTATCAAAAGCATCATCCATTTTCCGTGAATTCTGCTCTCAGATTTGTTTTCTCCCTCAATGTTGCATCCTTGGGAAATGTTAACGTTAGGATGAAAATATTTGAGACTATCTGAGAGTCATTCATTGCTGTATGTGAACCTTTCTATCAAGAATCCTAAGTATTCTGTGATTTCCCTGTTTGTGAAATGCATGGTTAACTCTAATTGTGGCTGGGGAAATAAAAAGAGAGAAATAAATGGTGTTTTGAAATACCTGTAATATTAGCTTCCTGGCTACAAAGTATATCAGATCATCGTAATTCCTTTTTTTTATAGAAATTTCAAACCCATATCCACCTCTTCCATAATGAAGAATTTTTTCCTTCTTCGTGTTTTGCTTAGATTGGCATTTGTCCCGTGAGAAATCACTGAACAGATTTAATTTTGTTGATTCTTTCTTTCGAGACAGAGTATTTATTCCCTGCCAAAATTATCCAAAGAATGAAATGAATTTCAACCAGAGATGTAAGGACCTAAAAAATTTAGGTCAAGGCCAACGTATAAGTGGCTTTGTCTTGCTGACATCGGTGTTTTCTTATTTCTCTTCTGGAGAGAAAAGAACTATATATTGATATTTCAGAGTTACATGTAGCCCACATTACTGACTGCAATTGTTTCCTGCTCTTCTGATGTAAAAGCTTCTATTTTCTTTGTCTGGGGCCCTCTGCTTCTGTCCCAGACAGCTGGGCAGACACAGGTAACCTAAGAGTCCTATGCCCGATGCAGCATTATGGTGGCATAACCTTGGCTAGGTCATAAAAGTAAGCCCAGAGAATGTTCTATCACCTGAGCAAGAGCCTCGCCTCTAGGAGCTCCTTATGGAGGACAGAAAACAAGGTGCCCTAAATAGGACAATGGATTAAAAATCTTGTGAGATGAATTCTGGATCAGGCCTTATGTCCTGTGTAACTTGAGCTAAGTGACCAAATTTCCTTTGACCTGTTTTCCTGATAATAAAGTGGAGATAGTGAACCAGAAAATCTCTTAAGTTCCTGCCAAGTTTGAGAATTCCATGAAACTCTGTGCCCTGGACCTTCCTGGTGACTGGTGTTTCACTCTGCACCTTGGGGCCCCTCCCACCGAGCCCCCTGAGGATGAGGGCTGTGTGCTGGGTCCGCTCCTTCCGAGGGCGTAGTTCAAACCCTCTGCTGTTGTCAGAAATGTCACTTTGGTGGCCTCTTTGGTTCTCTGGGTGTTTCACCGAAGCTCAGGTCCTCTAATGTTCTCTTGGGCTAATATGGTATCTAGAGCCTTTCAGGCTTTCTTCTGATGGAGAGGGAAGGATTCAATTCTCCCGAATGCAGTGTTCACCTGTCAAGTTTAGGAAGACCTAGCCACCTTAGTTCCTTTTTTGTGTGCAGCTAGAATTAATAAGAGGGCGTGGCTAAATTGGGCCAAGAAAAAGCCAGGATTACAATGGTTCGCCATATTTTTAGAGGAAATACAGGTGGAAAGGCAGGACAGAGGGTGAGGCCATCCTGGCCACTAAAGTTTTGCACAGAACTGTGAAGCGAAAGACATTTTTCAAACTGACATCAGCCAGTTTGGCTGTCCGTCATTATTTTGGGTCGATACTGTTAGCCTCCCATAGTTCAAGGTAGGGATATAGGTTTTCTGCCACAAAACCTTGTTTCCAGGTAGTATTACTGAAGAATGTAAGCCTTAAGCCAAATTCAGCCATAGTTAGAAACGTGTATTAGCAAGCTGGCAGAACAAGTTATATGATCTGTTTTGTAAACTTAAGGAAGAGCTACATCTCTGTCCTTTTAGGAATATCCTCCCACAGTACCTCATGTGAATACACTGGAATCGGGTGCTAGTGGCATAATTTACATCATCATTTAGTTAAAGTCAGGCAAAAAAAATCCTGCAATCATCTGAACAATGAACCAATCAGGGTTCTAAACCATAGCCTAATTGGGCTTGCTAGATTCTTATATACTGTTTGTACAAGAGCAAGGGTGCTATTCAGTATTTCTAGCAAGTCCACATATCTTGAACACAATCATTTTATCAAAGAACAATCATTTCTAAACTTGCGTTATTCAAATTAACAACACCTTTGCTGCTGACCAGTAATAAAGATAGTCAGAGCAATTGTAGTGACTGCATCTGGAGTGTGACCTTCAGTTGGAGTCTTTCTGATGATAACTTGGACTGGCTTAGGCACCGACCAATCAGAACAGAGCCAGAACAGAGTCTGGCCTCAGCTAATGACAGATCATGGAGGCCCCCACTGAGCCAGGGTTGTCTCAGTGGGCAGCCAAGGCAATAAAACTTGAATAACTAAGATGTGAGAGAGAAGAGAACTACAGAGAGTTGAGAAGATGCTTTTCTCTCTTGGATCATCTGCTGAGAAGGAAGCAGACCTCTGGCATGATCATGGGCCTGAAGAGGCAAAACTTTGAGTTCAGGGCTGCCAAAGAAGGCAGGACTTGAGAGGTCAAGATCGACCGAGAGAAGGAAGGCGCAGAAAAGTAAACTAGGTATTCCAGTAGTTTTCCTCTTTGAAGCAGTTGCTAAATATTACTGTGCAGAACAAGAAACCAAATTGCTATGCAAAGAGGTGTTGAAAAGAAGAGTGGAGTTTTTAGTATCATGGTGTAAAAATTGCTGGCATTCAAAACCCACCTAGGTAAAGAGACTCTAGTAAATACCCAATGGGGATTGTGGTGAGTTACACCCTAAGAGTAGAGGTAAACCCAAAGTAGACCACACCGTACAAAAACTCAGCAAGTCTTTGATTGGATTATGGTGATCACCCCCATTCAGGCTGCCTACCAGAGGGTAAGGTGAACCATTGCTAAAGGAAGGTAGTATTTTCATAATTTTTTTCAATCAAAAATTACTAGGCACACCAGAAAATAGATCCAAGAGAAACAAAATAGGTAATGGAAAAAGACCCATGAATGACCCAATTATGGTGATATAGACATAGACTATGAAGTAATATGGTGAAGGAAACATAACACGATGAAGAATTTCTCTAGAACGCTGGAATTTGTAAAAAACAAATTGAGAATTCATGAATTTAAAAAACAAAATAAGGGGTGCCTGGTTGGCTCAGTCATTTGAGCTTCGGCTCATGTCATGATCTAGCATCTCGACAGCTCAGAGCCTGGAGCCTGCTTTGGGTTCTGTGCCTCCCTCCCTGTCTGCCCCTCCCCTGCTTGTGCTTTGTCTATCTCTCTCTCTCTCAGAAATAAGTAAACATTAAAAAATAATACAAATAAAAGGTAAAACACAAAATAATGCACATCACACTAAGAACTCAACAGATATATTTAACTTCAGATCAGATGCATTACAAGAAAGAATAAGTGAAACGGAAGACAGATCAGTGGAAGATATCTCCAGGTGGATAAGTAGAGATAAAAAAATGATAAGAATACAGAAAATAGCATGTAACAAATGTTAGTCTATGTAACAACATGTAATTGGAGTCCCAGAACAAGGGAAGAAGGAATGAGGCAGGAGCAATTATTTTCTGGAAAGGATCGAAGATGTCAAAACATGATTCAAGAAGCCCTGCACGCCTCCACCAGATACGTACAGAGAAAATCACAACAGAGCACAATCTGAACACCTCTGAAAACCCAAACCAAAGACAAAAATTGTGAAAACAGCTAGGAAAAAAAAAATCATGAGACTCAAAGGAGCAACGTTAAGACTTACAGCTCACTTGTCAACAGAAGCAATGGATACGAGAAGACAATGGAATGTCATATTACTATGTCGACAGAATGTAACTGCCAACTGAAAGGTTTATAAATCTGGCAAAAATATTTGTCAAAAGTTAAATTGAAATGAAGATATTTCAAGACAAAAATTAGGGGCGCCTGGGTGGCTCAGTCGGCCAAGTGTCTGACTTCGGCTCATGTCACGATGTCATAGTTCGTGGGTTTGAGCCCTGCGTCAGGCTCTGTGCTGGCAGCTCGGAGCCTGGAGCCTGCTTCAGATTCTGTGTCTCCTTCTCTGTCTGTCCCTCCCCTGCTTGTGCTCTGTCTCTCTCTGTCTCTCAAAAATAAATAAATGTAAAAAAATTAAGACAAAAATTAAAGAATTCATCATCAGTAGACTAGCATTAAAAGAAATACTGAACATATTTATACAGATAGAAAGAAAATGATCCCAGCAAGGCATGAAAAAAATGAAGAGCGACAGAGAAGCTAAATGTGTGGTTAAGCTGATATATATTAAAAATATATGTAATGGATTGATGACTAGCTAGAGGGAGAGACAGATATGTGATAAAGCAAATATAGAAAATATGAATTCTAGAATCTAGATGAGGATTACATGGGTATTCACTGTACAAGTCTTCTGATTTTATTTTTGAAAAATCTCATTTCAAAATAAAATGTTGAGAAAAATATATGGGCAAATATAAGTGAATACTGGTCACATAAAGCAAGAAAAATAAGGTCGTGTGGGCTCTAAAATACATGTAGAATTAACCGTATGACCAAAATAATACAAAAAGTGGAGGAGGTGTAAATGGAGTTAAAGTGTTATGAGGTCATAGCAACATCCAGGAATATTAAAAGTTGTAATTTTACTAGACTATCGTAAGTCAAAGACACATATTGTGATCTCTAGAGTAGTAAAATAATACGTAGAAGGGGGAGTACAATGTAAAGTTATTGGTCAATCTAAAAGAACAAGAAAGCCAATAAAAGGGAACACGCATATGTGGACCAATAGAAAACAATTCAGAGATGGTAGCTATAAACCCATACGTGTCAGAAATTGAACTAAATGGAAACTGAGTAAATACTCCAAGTAAAAGATAATTATTGTCGTACTGTATTAAAAAAAATAAAAACCCAAAGTCTAACTGTACTGCTTATGAGAGAGGCTCCTTAAATATAAGTACACAAAGAAAAATACTTTCTTTTAAAAATGAAAAAATGGGGAAAGATACACTTTGTAAAAAGCAAACAAAAGAAGCTGGTGTAGTTATACTAATATCAGAGGAAGTAGAGTTTAAAGGAAGAATCATCATTAAAGATAAGTAGGGAGGGGCTCCTGGGTGGCTCAGTTGGTTAAGCATTTGGTTCTTGATTTAGGCTCAGGTCACGATCTCATGGTTCGTGAGATGGAACCCCACACTGACAGTGCCGAGCCTGTTTGGGATTCTCTCTCTCTCTCTCTCTCTCTCTCTCTCTCTCTCTCTCTTTCCCTCTCTCTCTGCCCCTCCCCCCACTCATGCTCATGCATGTGTGTGCGTGCCCTCTCTCAAAATAAGTAAACTTAAAAAAATAGATAAATAGGGACATTTTGTAAAAATTAAAAGGTCAATCCACAAGGAAGTTATAACAATTTTAAATTTGTACATGTCTAATAACAGAGCCCCAAATGAGGAAGCAAAAGTTGATGGAATTAGAAGGATAAATAAACCAATCCATAATCATAGTGGGGACCTTTCGCACCACCCCTCTCTCAAGAACCGATAGATCAGGCAGACAAAAAAATTCAATAAGGATATATAAGATCTGAACAACACTGCTAATTCATTTTACCTAATTGATGCACCTAGGTCACTGGACTGAACAGTGACATAGTACGGTTTTTTCCGAGTTACCAAAATTTACCATATGCTGGCTCTTTATAAAGGAAGTCTCAACAAATTTCAAAGGCCCAAATTCATTAAGTTTTTGACCAAAGAAAGATTCGGCTAGAAATCGGTGACCAAGAAAATAGAAAATCCCCAAATGTTTGGAAATGAAGCCGTCTACTATAAATAACCCACGGGCTAAAGAAGAAATCTCAGCGGAAATTAGACAATAGTTTGAAATTCAAAAAGGAAAATTCAACATCTAACTAACCAACCATCCCTGAAATATGTATTCCTGATTAAGGCATTTTAAATGTTAAGTAACTGTCCCTATGGTATAAAACAGTGCTAACCCATATATATATCACACTATGTATGACTTTTAAATGTAACAATGTAACAAGATTAAAACTAGTGCTTTAGGTAAGATTTCCAATTATTAAATACAAAGCAATGCCTCGATGAAGCCATCCTGAAAACACACTTATCCCATCACATTATATTCATCCATCTAAAAAAAATGATGCATGCATAATTTCCATGTGATTTCTCAACATTCAGGCATCATTTATTATCCGTCCAATTGCCATCGTCTTCCACTTCCCTGTGTATTGCTTTTCCATTTGGGGGCAGAGGGAGTAGAGGGGTGAGAACCTGGTCTGCCACATTTTAGAGTTTAATATTCTCCCCTGATTGCCGTAGTGTGATCAGAGAGGCTGGAAATTGAATCAGAGACCTCGGGGCCAACCCAAATGATGAGTCAGCCTGGATGTGAAGGTTATCACTGCTGGCTCCATTTGCTTAATTAGAAGCTAGTGGGATATTATCATCTACTCCACCCGCAAAAAAAACCTTCACTTGCCAGGCAGCTGGGTGCAGGGAGAATATACCGAAAATGGCATTGGTGAGTTTTCAGCCATGACTGAAAACTGTGTATCCACAGCGACCGCGGAAGGAAGTGTGGCCGTGTTCTTTCCCTGGGTGCATGTGGATGGGCGGCGACTTCTTAAAGCTGTAGTTAATAGCCTGGTCATGTGTGCTGGGCTTTCTTCCTGAAATCTGTGCCGATGGCCAGGTTTTCTTCCTCTTGATGATACAGTCATTAGTGTTTGACTTTCTTGCAGTCTGAAATGTCCAGTAATTGAATAGGTGCCATTATAGGCTGCTCGTGAGGACGGTTAGTCCTGCCCGTGGCCGCTCCGCCCTGTGTTTCCGTGGTGCAGAGTCTGAGGGCATCAGCGGAGGGGGCAGGAGCAAAATTAATTTCTCCCCCAGCTCTCTCCCTGGCTTACCTGTGCACACTCTTCTCCCCTTGCATCAGCATCGGGGAGTGTGTGTGTGTGTGTGTGTGTGTGTGTGTGTGTATCTATGGGAGAAGGGTTCCATTCTTGGAGAGGACACAACACTTCATAGATAGACTCCAGATTAATCCAACATCATCAGAGTATGAAGAGGTTGGGTAAGTCAGCCCAGATAGACTGGGTATATAGCAAAGGCTACATGGTGAATTAAAAAAAAAAAAATTTAACGTTTCTGTATTTTTGAGAGAGAGAGAGAGAAAGAGACAGAATGTGAGCAGGGGAAGGACAGAGAGAGGGAGACACAGAATCGGAAGCAGGCTCCAGGCGCTGAGCTGTCAGCACAGAGCGCGATGTGGGGCTCGAACTCACGGACCGTGAGATCATGATACGAGCTGAAGTCGGACACTTAACCGATTCAGCTACCCGGGGGAACCTCAGGGGGAAACGCAGAGATCCTGCCTCATACTGATTTTTTCCTACTACGTTCCACGGGAAGTAAGGTAGAAATGACCTTCTGATTTTATTTTTCCAGGACAGGTAAGCTTGGCTGAATTGCTGGAGGCACACAGCTGACCCATAGATGACTAGGTAACAGCTGCGTTTATAATTGTAGTGACCCGCAAAGTTTCCACCCACGGATGTTCTCATTCTCTGCCTGTGAGTGAATTAAGGGGGCCAGGGGGGCCCCAAACTACGGCGTGGCTTCAGAAATCACATGTTTCTTGGAAATAGCTTATTAGTGCACATGCCTTTCAGATTCACCAGTTGATGCCCTGGTCCTAAAGGGGTGGAAAACTGGACAGATGCCTTGTTTTGGTGGGGTTTTGCTTGTGGTGTTCAGGCTGGTAGGCCTGGTGCCCAGTAAAGTGCCGAATATTGGATGCAGGGTAGCACATGGTGGGGAAGGTAGGAAGAGGTATTTTCCCAAGGGGGATATTCTGCGCCCCCCCCCCCCCCGGCAAGAGTCTGCCGAGGCTTGGCCTTGGTAGGAAGATTACTTTCCTCCCCGCTCTCTGACTTTCCAACGCACACTTTGTTTCAGGCTGGGAAGCTGATTGTCATTCATGAGAACGTAGACCTCCCCAACTCTTGCCAAGAACGCTGGCAGTTTATAGAACTACCGTGACTTAGACATCCATTCTGTGAGCCCCAGAGCAGAGCTTTGGGGCATTCCTTCCAGTTCTGAGATTCCTTAAAATGGGGTTGTTGACTTACCTTGGAGAACTGAAAAAGCAGGGCCCTGACCTCACGCCTACGAGCCTGACTGGCTGAGTCCTGGGCGCGACACTTGTCTCAGCCTTCAGCTTTATAAAGGGCTGATCTGCTTTGAAGCAAGAGTGCTGATCTCGTAGCCCGCGTCCTGATTCCTAAATAGGACTCACTTGTGGGTCCCCTGGGTGGCTCCATTGGTCAAGCATCTGACTCGTTATTTTGGCTCAGGTCATGATCTCACGGTTCATGTGATCGAGCCCCGCATCAGGCTCTGTGCTGATAGCATGGGACCTGCTTGGGATTCTCTCTCTCTCCCTCTCTCCCTCCCTGCCCCATCTCAAAATAAAATAAAAAATGGGTGCCTAGGTGGCTCAGTTGGTTAAGCATCTGACTCTTGATTTTGGCTCAGGTCATGATCTCACGGTTAGCAAGTTCGAGCCTCACTTTGGACTCCTTGACATTGTAGAACCTTCTTGGGATTTTCTCTCTCTCTCTCTCTCTCTCTCTCTCTCTCTCTCTCTCTCCCTCCCTCCCTCCCTCCCTCCCTCCCTCTCTCTCTCCCCCTCCCCTGCCCATTGCTCTCTCTCTCTCTCCCTGCCTCTCTCTCTGCCCCTCCCCTGCCCGTGCTCTCTCTCTCTCTCAAAATAAATAAACTTTAAAAAATAATAAAAAAGACTCACTTGCAACAATAAATATATTTCATCTGTGAGGACCAGTTCTTTAACACTCATGCAAAGTTTTCTGAGTTAGAAAAAATATAATACTTCATAAAGTGCAAAACCTGTAACACTATATAACTCAAACAATAGGTTGGAAACTGGGCTTGTTGTAAGTAACATATTAATAACACCGGGTGTAATACCTGTTAACACGCTTAGTGCCTAAAGCAATTTGGCGGGCACTCTTTCTACTTTTGCCAATAACTTGTCAAAAACTGACTTAGAGTTCCTTCCAGATTCTCAGACGGACATCCAAGACAAGGTAGCTTGTGTAGCCCTCAAACTTGGCCAGGGCAGGGGCTGGCTCCTGGCCCACTTGGGAAGTCACACTGAACGGGAGGAAAAGCTCCAAGGAGTTGAGAAGGGGACCTCGGGTTGGCAAGGTGCTGAATAAGAATGGGGTGAATTAATTGACTTGTAACTTACACAAGCATCAGGGTGAGGTTGAAGGTGAAATTCATTTCCTCAACAGCCCCAGCTCCTAACTTCTGGAGCTAAAATGCTGCCTCTGTCCCATGGCGACCAGAGAGGAATCTTCGTATTGAGCCTAGGACTTAGTGATGAAGGGCAGGCTGGCAAGGCCAAGTCACTCAGAGATATTCCTAGAGGAAGGATGAGCTACGTGGCCCCGTGGAGGCAAAGCACTGGAGAGGGATTGGGAGCTGCCTAATTATGAAGTTAGAGATTAAGAGTGATGTGCCTGAAAAGCACTTAAAAATTTTTTTGAAGTGTTTATTTATTTGTGAGAGAGAGAGAGAGGCAGAGTGCCAGCAGGGGAGGGGCAGAGAGAGAGGGAGACACAGAATCGGAAGCAGGTTGCAGGCTCTGATCTGTCAGCACAGAGCCCGACGCAGAACTCGAACCCACAAACCATGAGATCATGACTGGAGCTGAAGTCAGCCGCTTAACCGACTGAGCCACCCAGGCGCCCCAAACCTGGATTATTTTGAGGCTAGAGTTCTTTGTCACCTGTTGTTATATAACTTTACAAAAGCAAGTGGAGTGAATTTTTTCTTTCTCTTCCATCTAAAAAGAGGTGAGAGTCCTGCCTTAGCAAACAAAGGTATCATGGAGATTCATTTTTATCTGCAGAGCACTTTTTAAATGTGGGGTAATTTCTGTCCTGGGCTGGTAGTTAGAATCCGTATCAAAATTAGACTTTGGGACCTGAAGCGTGAACAATTCCAATTTTGCTAAGACTAGCCACATAGTTAGAGGCGTGTCGCGGTCCAAAATAATTCAATTCCTTTATCAACACACAGATGGAGGACTGTTGAGCCTTTTACTAAATTTGGCTATGCTACACTTCTGTCTTTAGAACTAGGCAATTGCTTCATTATGCATGCATAATACATATTTTGGTAACCACTGCCCTGCTGTGCATTCATAAGATGCCAGCTGTACATCTATAAAACTCTTTGAGAATTTGGCCCATTGACTGTCCAAAGTCAACATATAAACCAGGCAAGGTAGTGTGCACTTCAGATAAGACAAACTCCAGGCCCAGGATAGATAACCAGAACCTCCTTTTCTGATAAGAAAGTCATTTTGCCTATTGTTTTATAACTACTGATAACAAAGGTCATTATAGTACGGTATCTTCCCACTAGAGACTGAAAATTTAATGAAAAACTAGGTAAAACACATATACTTTCTTCGATCTTTCTGAGAAGAAGTTGAAATGAGAGACGGTTGTGTTCAAAAGAAGAAGCAAGGGGGCGCCTGGGTGGCTCAGTCGGTTGATCGGCTCGGGTCATGATCTTGTGGTTTGGGAGTTCGAGCCCTGCGTTGGGCTCTGTGCTTATGTATCAGAGCCTGGAGCCTGCTTTGGATTCTGTGTCTCCCTCTCTCTCTGTCCCTCCCCCACTCAAACTCTTTCTCTCAAAAATAAATAAACATGGGGGGAAAAAAAGAAGCAACAATTGTTCTGGAAAACCATGACTGGTTTAGTGAAGATCAAAACTAGGTTTGTCCTCCTCTAGGCACTCTATACATATTTGATTGAATGAATGAATGAATGAATGAATGAATGAAAATAATGGTTGTTAATGTGGACATAGTCTGGGATTGAAGAAAATGCGCCTGGACGAGGAAAGAGAAGTAAACGGCCAAGGATAAAGAAGCCGGGACATTAGCAGGTGCCAAACCCTTCCATGAGTAGGACGGGATCTCCTGAAAACTTACCTATAACTAGGACAGAACCTTAAGGGTGAGCTCTTTTTTGAACTATAAATTCGTTTTCCTAATTTGTCTTTTAAAAATTACATTCAGGTGCCTGGGTGGCTCAGTTGGTTAAGCACCCGACTTCGGCTCAGGTCATGATCTCACGGTTCTTGGGTTCGAGCCCTGCATGGCGCTCTCTGCTGTCAGCACTGAGCCCACTTTGGATCCTCTGTCTTCCCCCCCACCCCGCCCCCTGCTCGCTCGCTCTCTCTCTCTCTCTCTCTCTCTCTCTCTCTCTTTCTCTCAAAAATAAACAAACATTAAAACAAATTATATCTAGATTTCCATGTCTCGCTTTTCCTCGTGAGTACCCCTAATTAACAAACATTTTGTGTCTGTTTGGTCATACGTGTTATGAATTAAACTTCTAATTTATACAAAATGCCAAGATTTTTTTTTTCAAAATGCCAAGATTTTCATGTTCCTTTTGGGTAGTGCCCACCACCCTCTTATGTGCCACATGTCGAAAAGTTTTTAAGATACGGGCTTTTCCCAAATTCGGCATTTACTTTCTTGAAAGTGCTTCCTTCCCCCCCCCCCCACAGATCTAACTAAATATTAGAGCTATTTGACCTTTTATTTAAAAAAAAATGTTTGATGTTCTCACTATTTTCAACAAAAGATCTCTGAAATGTGTTCTATGGAGAGAATTCCTCAGTTCTTTTGAGAGGGATAAAAATTCTCTCTTAAGTCCGCCAGACTGAAGATCAAGGACATCAGAGCACCACGTGTCTGAAGAGTGATCGTCATTGTGAAAGGGGGCTTGATGGTGACAGGGGTGTTTCAACCCTTGGATGGACTAATGGATTTGGAGCTAGAATGGAAGAGTTTTATTCTTGCTTATTGCTGTGGGGTGGCTGCCTTACGAAGGTTTGAATGTCGTTCTCTGCGAGGCTTTCGTTGTTTTCCAGAGACAGCCCAGCTAGGCTTTGGGATCGGGCACAGCATGGCGCCGCCTGGGCTCATCCCAGGCATTGGCCAGAGGCATTGTCCAAAGCTCTCTGGAGGGGATCCATGGGGTACCCCTCTCTTTAGTGCCCTGGTGCGGCCAGTGCAGGGGCTTCCGAGGGACAGGAACCCGGTCCTGCTCTGGCCAATTTCTTATACCTCCAGGGTATGGCTTAATGAAATGCCAGTTCCCAAGCCATCAAGAGCTGTCATGTCTTCTGTGCATGCTGCTTGAACAGGGCTCGTGAGGGCAAGGCAGGAGGTCAGTGTCTCCGCTGTGGAAAGAGAGGGGGCTGGGGCCCAGTCCTGTGCGGGGGTGGGGCTTACACCCACCCATCGCTCGCTCCCCCTCCTTGGGGCACAGGTGGCCCCCCACTCTGGGGCGTCTGCAACCTCTCCATCTGCCTTCCCGTCCACTTTACACTCTCCCTCTCATTTTTCCCTTCCCCGTCTTCTCAGATATAATTGTAGCGCTGGTCGGCGTTATCCCCTCTCATAACCAGCCTTGGAAAACCGGGAGGACCAGACGATAGCAGTCTGTGAAAGAATCTGTTCAACTAAGCATCTTAAATCCTTAACTTCCTACTATAAGCCTAGCTGCATAATGAGTTCGCCGTGGAAAATGTAGCAGTAAAACACGGAGTTATTTAAAACACACACACACACGCACACAGGCAAGCTCTAGTAGGCTCCCACCATGCCTGACCGCTCCGAAGTGACAGGGGCACCGTTTTCTCATTAGCACATTTGGGATCCGTATATGGGTGGGCAGTTGAAGTCTTGGTGATACAAAGGGTTGCATGCAGGGCACTACGTACAGGTCTCATATGATGTCCCTTCATGCCTTCCGTCCAACTTCCTTTTCTGAATAGCAGGGATCCTGAAACTAATGACCAAATGGAAACATTCATAAAATGTGTGGAATGGGGGGGGGGGCTTTTTAACCATCTCTACGTTGTCAGAATACGCATGATTCGTTTTAATCCTGGCGTCGTTAGACGATTAAGGATTTTCATACGTTGGATATTTCCCACAGGGAAATTCACAGGTAATTTAGGTATGATTCTTTTAGAGTTCTTTTCATTATTTGTAACGATTTGGTTACCATTAAACCTCCCTTGCATATGAATATATACATTTTAATGCAAAATGTGTCACTGGAGTTTTAGCTGCTTAGATTTCTTTAACCATTAGTTGAGACAGTATTTTCTTGTAAGAGGGAAAAGGAAACTACTCTCTTAGGCCTGCTGCGGACAGTAGGGCCTACTTTCTTATGTCCCCCAAGGCAGCCCTAATCACATACAGTACTTGCTGTGTTTTGGGGCGAGGAAGGAGATCACTGTGAACCACAGGCAAGGAATTTGCTTCATTGAACTCAAAGTTCTATCCTGTATTTTACCACCTTAAAGCCTTCCTGTAGACGCACAAACTAATAAATTGTGCGAGTCCTCTGGAAAGCTGTTCTCAATACCGTCATCATTTAGGTAGTTCCCCATCTAAATAAACTAGAACTTAGCCGTAAAGGTATCTGTTGCTTAATCTCTCTTGTCTTTGTATGCGAGCTGATTTGTTTTCCCAAATCAGTGGGAAAACTGTGTTGTTATTCTACTTTTTTGTGTGTCCTCTGAGGACCGTGGGAACATCATAGGATGGTACCCAATGGGGGCACCAAGACCTCCCTTGAAGAAAGATCTAGAAGGCACATCGTCATGTCCACGACACATGGCCACTAGGAGTTCTGGTGAACACGAGATGGCGGGGGAGGGTGGCAGTGACAGCTTTCCCAGCCGCCTGCCAGGCCACCCCAAACTTCTGGTTGGGATCCCAAACTCAATAGTACTGAGTGTGATGCTTGCCAAACAAACGTTTTGACAAGTAGCCCAGACCTGAAGTTGGCTTCTCCTTTGTGTTTCAAGGTGGGACCCTGAGGGTATTCGTCGTTTCATTTTTCACCAGGTTCAGTGAGCATGTTCATCAGCTTCATTTGTTACGGTGGGAAATGCAACAGAGTATGTGCGGAAGGATTTGGATTCTAGATCTTGTTCTGGAATTTATCAGCTGTGTGACCAATGGCAAGTGACTGACTTTTTCCGAGCCATGATTCTTCAGCCCTTCACAGGGGACTCAGTACCAAATGAAACATGTTAAAAACTCCAGATGCCCTTTAGGTTAAGGGTGTTGGCCAGGACCTCTTCCTTTACCCCTGCCCCCATCCCGTCCATGCATTTATCCCATTATTGCTGGGACTGATTTCTAACTTTTGATTTATGATTCCTCCACGTCAGGTAAACGGGGGATGTTTCTTTTCCTGCTGATTTTGGTGGTCCTCCTCCAGGAGAGTTAATGCAAGCCCTTCGCTCTCTTGAAGCAGCCCATCTCTGTCCAGGACATCCCTTTGCCACCATTTGCCTACAAACACGGCACCTTTTGGTAGCCCCAGAAACGTCTGTTTATCAAAAACCCCTTCCACAATATCACACATCTAGTTCGCTTCACTCTGGTATTTTCTTGGCTTCTTCTCTCCTGAACCTCGTTTTTTAGGTTGGCTCTTTGCAGGTTTTTTTTTTCTTTTCTATTCCTTCTCCACGAAGTCCTGGCCTTCTAGACGAAATCCCAGATGTTACGACTTAGTTAAAATTTCTTCTTTGTTGCTAAGTGTATCGTGCATACAAAACAATATGTGAACCATAGCTAGGTGCTCAGTTTAAAGACCAATAATGGAGCAAACAGCTATGTCCCAGCCACCTAGGTTAAGAAATACTCTTAGGATACACAGTCAGCCGTTTAATTAACGCGCGTGTATCGAGTGCCTACTTTGCATCCAGAATTTGGGGATGTAGCACGATCGAGAGACCATGTGGCTTACGTGAAATAGCACGTCATCATCTCACAGGGCAGAAAGACTGACCGATAAATACTTACAACATAAAGGTGCTTGCAGAGAGAAATACAGACGAGATGTGATTGGGACCATTGGCGGCTCCTGGGAGAGTGAGACAGGCTTCTGAGGGGGTGAGACCGTGGATAACTTGGCTGGGGAAGAAGAGAGTTCTAGGCCAAGGCGACAGCTCGTGTCGTCTCAGAGCTGGAAAGCACGGCATGCTGGGAAAGCGGCCTTTCCTCCGAGCGCGCACTCTGCTTCTTGGGATCCTCCCTCCTGGCTGCAACCCCACGGCGTTCCCACGGGTGATCCATCAACATCTCTTTGAGCCCCGCTCAGCCTTTCACTCATTCGCCCCCTCACTCAACACTGGCGAGGATGCCAGTCTTCTGAAACTTTTGCCCGCATCGGAATCGCCTGCGGAGCCTGTTAAAATGCAGAGTCTGGTCCCACGGGTTCCGTCAGCATCTTTGGGGTGGGGTCCGAGGACCCGCATCGCTGACACGCTGTCACCAGGTATTTCTAATGCAGGTGATTGGGACCACACTTAAGAGAAACACGGTATGGAGGGGAGGGTTGTCAGGAACAGGAGGAATCGCCTTGTGCCGTCCACGGCCACGGTCATGGCCACGCCTCCGGCGTGCCTTATCTGTGCCTTTCTTGCCTCTAGCTTCCTGCTGTGGCTCCCCTCAGCTGTCACTTCTTTCCCCTTGCAAGCCACCACCTGCCCCTGGGCTGTGGCGGTGTCCCCTTTGGTGTGCCTCGAGTCCCTGCCCCATGCCACCCCCTCCCTCGGGCAAGAGCCGTGCCTTGGCTCTGTGCTATGCCGCCGCAAACAGTGGAGCGTGGCATGCGAAGTTCACGGTCACCCTGAAAGCCCCCTGCCTCGCCTCTCTACCCTCTTCTTTTCGAAGGCTTCGTGAAGCGAGGGAACAGAAACAGGAACCCCACAAACGCGGGGGAAGGCACGACTGGAGAGGACAGCAGAGGCAAGGGGCCCCGGCTGTCTGATTTGCACTTCCATTCCCGAGAGCATTTGAATAGTTTTAAGACGTGTAAACTGCGAGACTAGACATTCCCACTGAAATATATGCACGTAGGTATTATTCTCGTGGGGACCCGTGCCTGCATCAGTTCGTCTGCAAGTACTTGCCTGTGGAGTCCCGCCCGTATCCAGAACCTTGGTTCTGTTGGCTTTGTCTGTACCACATGGGTGTACACGGATCTATGGTTAAAGATTTTAAACACTGGATTTTGGTCGTCTGTTTTGCGGCTGCCGTGCTCAGAAAATTCCTAAGCTACTGTGGGTTAATGGGAGTTTCATCAAGTGTTTCTCTCTCTCCCGGTCTCTATTAGTGAAGCTCCTCTCTTCTCTGCCTCTCTGCCTCTCTCCCCCTCCCTCCCTGCCTGCCTCTGCTCTTCCCTCCCTCTCGCTCTGAGATAGCAGACAAGAGAGAGAAACTGGTGTGGCTTCCCCTGAGAAGCGTGCTCGCGAGCGCCGATGGGCAGAACCCCGTGAGTTCCTCTTCCTTCCATGCCCTGCACTTGAAGGGGGATGCAATGTGGCAGCAGGGGCTGAGCTGGACCCGAAAGGTGGCTGAGAGCTCAGGGAGGCCGGGATCGAGGTTTAGCCTAAGGCTGGAATCACAGGAATGTTTCACCAGGGTCTGCCCTGAGCATTCCCAGACCCCCATGGATTTCAGAATTTCCCAGCCTTTCCTCCTTTACCTTCCCTCTGCCTTACTTCCTCCTGAGATGGCCCCAGATCTGCAAGAGACATTTGCAAGGAGCTATTTACTAACAGACGTGAAAACATGGATCCTGCACTTGATTATTTAGCCATGATTTATCAATGATGATGGACTGGAAAGCAGTGTAAGTAACAGCTATCTATGTTCCTGTGGTTAGACCGTCTGTCTTAGTTGTGGTTTGTTGTTGTTGTTGTTGTTACTTTAACTTTTCCCGTGAATTTCCTTCTGAGAAAAGTGAAAATAACACGTAGCAAGCAAGTATTCCAAAGAAGTTAGGAGGGTCCACATGATACAAGCTTTCTTCTTTTTCTATTGACTTGCAGGATACGTACAGCTAGATCAGATGAGACACAAGCTACTGATACAAAATCTGCAAACATCCCCCGGAGGGTAAGGCTGGAAGGGGAAATAAATGAACCAGGTTTTTGAACTGACAATCATTGCCATAATCAGACTATTCGGAGTTGCTAAAATATTTGACGTTGGCTCCCTGTAGAATCAAAGATGGAATTGAAATGTGTTCTCTTCACAGGGTCATAAAAATGAAGGTAGCCTGTGGCTTTCAGAACCCGTTCTGGCCACATACATATGAGATTGATCCCCCCCCCCCCACAAGGTTAAATGTCAACTCTGTTCTATTTCAGCTTTTCTGGAGACAGAAACACCTCCCCGTTCTAGCGTATAATGTCTGGTCACCATAGACCTGCAGGACCCTGGCAATTTGAATTCTAGCCATCGCCAGTCTGTGCTTTCCGTGCTAGGCTTCATGTAAGCATTTAAACCGCTCAGTCTTAGGGGGAAAAAACAGTAACCTGAAAACCAGAGTCCATTTATTTCGCAGGAGAAAGGAACAGCTACCAGAAAGATTAGAAAGGAAAGAGTATGATTTGCCTTTTTTTCGAAATTTGAAATGAGGTTGATTGTGTATGAAAGAGTAATGTAAGCTTTCTTGATTAGGAAAACAGGATATTCGAGGAGACTTTTAAGATCAAAAGTCACTTCCATAGGACGTCAGAATACAATGCTGGCATTTTTTTATGGCCAGTGGCAACTTTTCCTTTTAGAGTCTGTACGAGAGTGTCAATACAAGCATCTGCTTCCTAAAACTTGCTGAGATTTGGAAGTGTGGTTTCTAACAGTGATGCTGCCATGGGCTTTTCTGAGTGACCTTCGGTTTTCTCTCTCCATCACATCCAGACCCCGGGCAGGGCTATTGCGCAACCCACCCCCACCCCCCCACGCCCCCGCATCGCTGCCTCCGTCCTTCCCTCTGAGTCTTGGAACGTCATGAAAGACTCCTCTAAAGATTCCCTTTAGCGAGCCCTGCCCAGTTCTGGACAGAGAGAGCACTGTAATGTAACACACAGAGCTGCCAAATTTGGAATTGAATGAGCTCTGTTAATTCCTGAATATTAAATCAGTTCTGTGAGCTCTGCATGAGATCATATCTTACAAACCTAACCCAAAGTGTTCCTAACTTTATTGATTGGCATTTAACATCGTCAAGGGCTATAGCGCTGAGCACCTGCGGGGACCAGCCTAAAACCACACGAAATCCCCAAACTCTTCTCGGATTCCTGCCTGGGCAAATATACCTAGGGCCACGCCTTTTAAAATATGTCCTTTGTTATCAAGGGAAATCTGAGACAGAAAACACATGTTGGCAGGGTCACGTGAGCGCCTTTCTGTACATGAAGTGGTTGTATCACAAGGGGAAACGTTTTCGATCTTGTGCTGTTTTGTTTTGGTTTCTTGTTTATGTGGATTCCGTCAGACGAGCGCATCTGAAAGAGGTTTGGAGGGGAGTGAAAAAGCTGAGGCGGAACATGCAGGGAAAAGAAAAATCACTGAAAAAAAAACAAAACAGGGTCGGACTGGAAAGGGAATAATTCTCTTACCCAATTCCCATCCTTGGTTTCGGTTCCCCGTGAATGCAGATAACCGATGTAGCCTTCCTGGGTTCGTGGAGATACAGATTCTTCCATTCTGCTTTTGGATTTCGGGCAAAGGAGGGAGGGTTCTCCAGAAATGTTTTTAAAAGCCAATAAGGACCCATCTTTCGAGTTCCTGCTCACTTTTACAGAGCAAGCAACTCCCAGCCGCTCCTGCTTTTCCTCCTCGACACCCCCGTGCCTCGCTATCCCTTGGAAGCGTCCCTGGAGAGCAGCTCCTTGGTCCCCCAGGGATCTCCTGTGTGTCCTATTAGGGCAAAAAAGACCAGCTGTCAAGGGCAGGGTTTGCATGGAGGGTGGAGAGTGCTTTTCAGTGGTGAATGAGCAGTGGGGGCCAGATATGCTGATAGCGAACAGTCTGAGAGAAGGCAGCTGACTGGCATCAGTGAAACTGCTGAGTCATTAAAAAAAAAAATACTGCAGCCAAGGTGAGACACAGAAAGAGAAGGAGGTGGGTTGCCTCTGAGGAGTTTCAGGCAAAGTTCTGTTAAGCACGCAGGGCTGAACTGATAACGCCGAATGGGTGAGAGAGTCTTAAACTGGTCAATACCTTGCATTTCGTCTCGGCCCTGTGCTCTGCAGAAAGCTTGTTCAGGACGAACTGCCCCCTCTCTCGCTGGGCTCCACAGTCCTGGGGGGCGGGGCGGGGGGGGGAGAGTGTTTTCCCTTCTTCTTTAGCGACCAGGTCCCATCTAAATGTTGGGCGCTTACGGAAGCTTCTAGAAGCAGGTGTGGTCTTCAGAGCTTCAGCTCGGAAGAAAAGCGCAGAAGAGTTATCCTCGCCGTCCTAAGTTCTTGTCTTTGCCCTCTGTGTGAGCCGATGGCCGGCAGTCTCACATCTTCGAGGATCCCTCTTGCCAGAACGCGGGTCCTCGGTGGCTCATCTGTACCGCAGGGAACTCTCGGGTTCCGGGTGTGCTTGGCTGCAGAGACGTGTGCCGTGTTGACACGGCACATCCATTCTCAGCCCCATCTTCCCACCTGTTCCCTTGGAGAGCCTGCAGGGGGGACACCTGTCTTCAGTACATTTGGAAAAGAAATCCGACCTGCGAAAAATGCTTCTGCAAGTTTTCCTGATCGGAGGAAAGCCTTGCCTTCTGTCCCACACACCCTCTCGTCTTCCTCTAGGAGCCCACGGAAGGGCTGCTCCCCGAGAACATCTACGTTCCGCAGAACCAATCCTTGTGTGCGCATTCGAGCCACTGAGCAGGAAATGTCTTAGCTTCTCTAAGCTTCTGTTCTTTGCGTCAGTAAAATGCATAAAATCTTACCGCGTGAGATTTTGCAAGAATCCAATGGTAACGCATGCTTAGCACGGTGTCCCGCCGTGTCCTTGTTGGTGACGCCGTCCTCCTTTTCTCCTGTGCTTTCAGCAGAGGACCCCGATCCTGAGTGATGGGGATCCTGGGGAAGACGGGTACTGGAGTAGGAGTCAAGACCTGGGTACTTTAGTCCCGGCTCTGTTGGTGACCACTTGTATGACCTTGAGGACGTTATCACTTCTTCCCCGTCTCCAGAAATGGAAATAGTTCCATTTCCCTACACAGGTTACCCTATCGAGATTCACACTGGCCCTCAACCTGGCCTGCCCTCCGTCCCTCCCGGTCTTGGCTAATTCCTTCTTCTCTTGTGTGAGACCTTCCCTGATCCCCTGTGCCTGCGTCAGGGCCCCTGCTCTGTAATTCTGTGGTTCCCGCATCTCTCACCGGAGACTTCGTCACCACAGAGACATCACTGCTGCCCGTCTGCCTCTCTCGATAGCCTGTAATCACCTTGACATTGACCCCCGCCTCTTGAAGCTCTGTGTTTGGTGTCTAAGGCCAGGACCCTACTCCACAGACATTTGCCGAATGGATGCA
The DNA here is from genome assembly GCF_007474595.2 of Lynx canadensis. Lineage (NCBI taxonomy): Eukaryota > Metazoa > Chordata > Mammalia > Carnivora > Felidae > Lynx > Lynx canadensis. Next base: position 4,495,955 of record NC_044319.2, on the reverse strand, counting down.
TGAAGGAAAGAAGGAAGGGATGGAGAATCCCTGCCCCTCCCTCCCCCATCTCTCTCTCTCTCTCCAAATAAATAATTTAAAAAAAAAAAAAAAAAGAAAGGAAAGGAAAGAAAGAATATGTGAAAGGCTTAAATCAGTGGAGAGTGCTGTGTGGTGGCCCTTAGTTTTAAGGTTGCATGAGACACAGTGTACTTTTAGTACCAATATTTTAGGCGGGTTTTTGGGGGTCCTAAGATTCAAAAAATTTTAGTGAGCCAAAACAATATCCTTTTTTTATTTTTTTTGTACTGCCCTTGCCGTGTGGGTCCGCTCTTTGTCACAGAAGCAGGGAGCTAGGGCTTTGGAACCTGACACCCCAGGGTTGGATTCCAGCCTCCTATTTGGGTCTTTGCTGCACGTTACCAGCCCTCACACGGGAGGTTACGGTTTTCCTGAACCTCGCTCGAACTCTGGTCCACGATGAAAGGAGCTCCTTCTAGGTATTAGGCCGTTTTTTCTCTCAGAAAGTGTTCTTTGCGGGATGGGGAGAAAAGCAGGTTTCCAGAAATAGTCCGTCATTCCCAGTGGCCAGAAATAGTCCTTCCCAGGGGCCAGTGCACACCCACAGGATGGCCCAGAGGTTCGACTGAGGTCATCTCCACGAGCAGGCTTTGTCACAGACGTCTCTGTAGGGGTGCGTCTATTAATATGACACACAGATCTGGAAAAGCTTGCTGCAGCTGCCTTTGCTCTTCGAGAGAGTACACCGCGGATCCGTGATTCACCTCCTCGGGTCCAGCCCAGGAGTGGGGAGGCTCATTTTTCACTCACCTCCGGCTCTCGGCTACCTCCACAAATGAGCCGCCTCCGGTAGCGCAGGGTTGGGCTGGAGATGTGGGGGTGAGGTCACGAGCCCTCAAGGCCTTCCCCCTGCCCATTGGCCGCACGGAAGGGAAATGGAAGCATTCCGCAAAGCCACAAATCTGAGATGTCAGCTCATAAATATGTAAACTCCTCGCTTAGGTAATAAGCTTCGTGACAGCCAAAACTGTCATTTGCACATTCTTGTCAGCTGAACGCAGAGTTCCAGTTGCCAGACTGTCCCTGGATACTGGGGACTCAAAGCCGGGGAGTGGGGAGGGAGGCTGGGCTAATTGTTCTCTAAAGACCTCTGCCTCCTCCCCCCGCCCGCCCCCTGCCACCGTCAGGGGGCTTTCTCTCTGGGTATTTTGGTTGCTAAGTGTAGGCAAAAATTTTGCAGTGTGGCACTTGGAATAGGAACAGGGTTGAATGCGAATATACAAATGGAGGCAGGAAAAACATTCCAGCTTTTGCTTTTTTAGCTTTTGGCAACGGCGACTAAATCTGTACGCTTTTGCAATCTCCGTTGTATCACGTTGAAAACTCGGTCGGGAGCTTAACCAAGATCAACGGTTTCCTGTATATCTGACTTGAAATGCAGGCCTGCCGATACAAACTGGGGCAGGGAGCAGATATTTGGTACATGACCATTCACCAAGCGTCCGGTATGTTCACAGGCACTGTGTGCAGTTTGGGGAACTCACGGGGGAATCAAGGAGAGGGGTGCTTACGACACAAGTTCTGCTGTGAGACTTTATGATAAGCCCCAAAGTAGCTCTATTAGCAAAATACGACCAGAGATTATGGAAGAAAAGAATAAGTTCTCCTTCGGGTGGTGGGGAGGGACTCCCATGCATTAGAGGTGAGTCTCAGTGGATGAGGAGACAGGGGGCTGGGACAGGAGGCAATTTCAGAGAGGAGAACTGGCCTGAGTCTCTCTTTACACACAGAAGCATGACTGTGCATGAGTGTCACGGAATTACGTGGGGATTAAAATTGAATACGGTTGACCCTTGTACAGTGTGGGGCTTGAGGGCATTGACACACCCACCTCCACCCTGCACAGTTGAAAATCTGCATATGACCTTTGACTCTCCCAAAACGTAACCACTACTGGTCTACTGTTGACCAGAATTCTTCCCAGTAACATAAACAGTCGATGAACGCACATTTTGTATGTTGTATTTTTGGATACTATGTCCTTGCAATAAAGTAATCTGGAGAAAGGAAAATGTTATTAAGAGAAGTATAAGGCATTGGGGCGCCTGGGTGGCCCAGTTGGTTAAGTGTCCGGCTTCCGCTCAGGTCATGGTCTCACGTTTTGTGGGTTCCAGCCCTACAATCAATGCAGAGCTGGCTTCGGATCTTCTGTCCCACTCTCTCTGCTGCTCTGCCACTCGTGTTCTCTCTCTCTCTGTCTCTAAAATAAAGAAAACATTAAAAAATACGTAAAAAAAGGGGCGCCTGGGTGGCGCAGTCGGTTGAGCGTCCGACTTCAGCCAGGTCACGATCTCGCGGTCCGTGAGTTCGAGCCCCGCGTCAGGCTTTGGGCTGATGGCTCAGAGCCTGGAGCCTGTTTCCGATTCTGTGTCTCCCTCTCTCTCTGCCCCTCCCCCATTCATGCTCTGTCTCTCTCTGTCCCAAAAATAAATAAACGTTGAAAAAAAAAATTAAAAAAAAATACGTAAAAAAAAGAAAATCATGAGGAAAAGAAAATACATTTACAGGACCACATTTATCGAAAAAAAAAATCTGTGTATAAGTACATCTGCGCAGTTCAAACTGGTGTTCTGGGCCCACTGTATTTTTCAGATTCTCACAAGAGGCTGAGATGAGTGATGGATCGCACTGAATAGGACGGTGGGATGGGGGTGATGAGTAAAGGGTTGTGTCAGAAGAGATGGGAAATTGGAGACAGCGGATTGTGGGTCAGGTACAGTGAGAGGACGTAGGACCCACGCCTGTGTGTGAACCTTGGTTCTGTCACTGACTAGGTGGGTGGTCCTAGACTACTTGTGTACTCATGATGTCTGTGTGTCCATTTGTGAGTATCATGGTGGGAAGAGGAAAGGCCGTTCAGGAGAGAAGAGGAGATTGAGTCCAGACAACTTGATTTCCCTTGAAAAGTCAGAAGTAGTGACTTAGAAGTACTTAGAGTACCTTGCGGGTGATTTCAACATTTGTCGTCCACACCAGCATTCAGCAGATCAGTTACCTTTATTAAGGTGCACACCCGAAATTCATGATGCTGGGAGAGGCTGATGAGCCTTCTAAAACACCAAAGAAGGGTAGGATAGTATGTCACAGTGTTACAGAAGCAATAGCGTTTCAGGGCAGGAAGAGTCCTTGGGGGGGGGGGGGTCATGTATCTTGCTGACTTTCACATCCTTGAAGACCGGCATTCTGGGAAGGGAGCCAGTGCTGACATCCGGAAGCGGAGTTGGTGACAAGCACCACGTTCTCCCGCAGTCATTCCTGGATCCATTTGCACACCTGTGTTTTCCATTCAACAAATGTTCGTAAGGCCCTTGCAACATGTAGGATGAATATTTGCATGAGATACTGCCGGTGCCCTCCAGGTGCTGCCTGTTCTGTGAGGAGGTAAGACGTGTGTAGAGAATGTAGACAGGAAGTTATTTTTAAAATACAATGAGAGGGGCGCCTGGGTGGCGCAGTCGGTTAAGCGTCCGACTTCAGCCAGGTCACGATCTCGCGGTCCGTGAGTTCGAGCCCCGCGTCGGGCTCTGGGCTGATGGCTCGGAGCCTGGAGCCTGTTTCCGATTCTGTGTCTCCCTCTCTCTCTGCCCCTCCCCCGTTCATGCTCTGTCTCTCTCTGTCCCAAAAATAAATAAATGTTGAAAAAAAAAATTTTAAAATACAATGAGAGAGGGGTACCTGTGTGGCTCAGCTGGTTAAGCGTCCCACTCTTGATTTCAGCTCAGGTCGTGATCTCACGGTTCATGAGATCAAGCTCTGCGTCGGGCTCTGTGCTGACGGCGTGGAGCCTGCTTGGGAGTCTGTCTCTCCCTCTCTCTCAAAATAAATAGATAATGAAACAGATCTGTGAAAGCTCAGAAATGGAAACTGTCAGAAATGGAGAGCTCGGAGATTGTTTCCAAGTCAAATTTTGGAAGACGGTGCCCCGAAGTAGAGAATTTGCTCTATTAGTGTGGACTTCCACGGTCACATTTGTTTTATTTGAGAAGTTTTGAGTATCCAGCAAGAGGGAAAAGGTAAAATTGAATGTTCGGTGTAACCCGTGTTTTGATTCTGGGGAAAGGCAGAGCAGAATCACCCAGATTCATCGGTTGGTTAACAGTAAATGGGAGCAGTACCTAAAGGCTTTATATCATGAGAACTACCCCAGGGATACGCCAAGGAAATGTGGACTTTGAGCCCCCTCTGGAGGAAAAAAAGAGAGCCCTCCCCAGCTAGCCTGGCAACAAATGGTTTCTTTTCTAAAGGTCAGAAATGGAAAAAAAGAACCATCTAATTAAATTGACTTTTGGAATTAACCTTATAAACCAGAAGTCTACAGTCTTTAACTCACAGAGGATCCGATGAAGACATTTCCTTCAAGAGGCAGCTTCAAAAAGCATCCCTCCCTCAAAGCCTGGCTAAGACATACGTGAGACACAGACTAATAATGATGTGGAAAAAATAATTATAATGAACACAATAATTATATTTGTTTTATGAACACAATAGCCTGCAAAATCCCACACCACAAAATGTTTCGTTGATGATCGTCATTTAAGAAGCTGGCAAACCTAGGGGCGCCTGGGTGGCGCAGTCGGTTAAGCGTCCGACTTCAGCCAGGTCACGATCTCGCGGTCCGTGAGTTCGAGCCCCGCGTCGGGCTCTGGGCTGATGGCTCGGAGCCTGGAGCCTGTTTCCGATTCTGTGTCTCCCTCTCTCTCTGCCCCTCCCCCGTTCATGCTCTGTCTCTCTCTGTCCCAAAAATAAATAAACGTTGGAAAAAAAAAAAAATTAAAAAAAAAAAAAAAAAAAAGCTGGCAAACCGTAAAAACAAACGAAAAAATCCGTTTACTCACTCACTCGTTCTACGAGTGTTGATGGAGTATCTGCTCTGTACCAGGCACCGTTCTTGGCAATAAATAAAACAAATAAAAGTCCTCGCCCTTGTAGATGGGCTTGAACCGGAGCAGGAGATACTAAGCATCAGCTCTGACTGCGTGCCTTCCCTTGTGGACACTGTAGGACGGATGAGTGAGGGTGTGGGTATGGAGGCAGAGAAACAAAAACACAGGAATCCGGGGGAGGGGGGGTGGTCTCTCAGAAGGTTGTTCTGTGCTGCACCCTTTATAAAGCGGTCTACAGGGACGCCTGGGTGGCTCTGTCAGTTAAGCATCTGACTCTTGGCTTCAGCTCAGGTCATGATCTCATGGCTGGTGAGTTGGATCCCACATCAGGCTCTACACTGACAGCACGGAGCCTGCTAAGGATTCTCTCTCTCCCTCTCTCTCTCTGCCCCTCCCATGCTCTCTCTTTCTCTCTCAAAATCAACAAACTTAAAAAAAAAACAAATAAAAAGCAGTCTTATTCTAGAGCCCCTACAAATAAAAATAATCACCTTCCCCACAGATGATGGAGAACCTGTTAATATGACCTGACGCGTCTTATTCTGGAAGTGTTTAGAAACTCCAGTACACCCAAATATGCCCCAAAGCATAGCCTTGCAGAACCCCTGGGCTGGAGGAACCCTCAATTGAAAGTCACCTCCACCTAGACCATGGTTTCCAAGTTCTTCCATTGACGGGAAGCGTGTGAGGACCATAGGGGTGACTCTGTCAAGGTCTGGAGCCACACTTTCTCCTTCGGGGTTGGTGATTTGGGGGCCAGTCTCCCGTCCAACCATCCGTGTTTGTGTAGTGGTTGTTAAGGACGGACAGCGCTGGGAACACAGCAGCGGGACAGATGGACGTGCCTCCCGACTTTATGGCGTCTTCAGCCCTGTGAGGAAGACACAAGCGATCACAGCCAGTTGTAAGACGCAGTACGGCCGTGACACTCTCGGCCACTCCTCTTCACCAGGAACCACAACTGGCAGGTGCCGGGCTGGTGCGAGGAAACACGGCGGTCAGTGGCACAGACAACTGCTTTCCAGCGCATCCAAGAAAGTGATACCGTCTCCACCCGATTTCGTTTGTGGGCCAATTTAAGCTAAACTGCGTGAGTTTGCTGAACACAGCATTTTGGCTTTGTATATGTATTTATTCTGCGCACATGCTCTCTGAGGGCCCCAGGGCACTACGTAAAGTGTGTCGTGCAGGTAATAACTGCTTGTCCTGCCCCTGGTTGTTCTGGCGCGAGGACATGCTATCGGACGAGCAACTAGCAAGCAAGCAATTCGCCTCGAGCACACAAAGGCTGAAGACGCACGGGTGACCTAAGAATCTAGCTTCAGCTGGTGGTTTGCAGGCAAAAGTAACCACACCGCCCAAGCTGTGCCTGAAGTCTGATTTAAGGCTGTGGAAGACGCCAAGACAGAGGACCCTCAGATTGAGAGGGTCCTTTTTTCCTGACCTTTCTTAGCTAGAAATAAGGCCCTCCCAGCCAAGAGCAGGGCCGAAAGTCGTATTCAAGATGCCTGGGACCTGAAACGCATCAGAGTCAGTATCACAGAGTCGATGGAAACGTTGAGAAGGCCTGGTGGGCAGTGTTCGGAGCAGGGCCGAAAGGTGTGGCTTTCACGTTGTTTTCCATTATTTATATATTTAGAAGCTTATGGGAACAAATCTCTAAAAAGAAACACTCAAGATATAGTTTTCATATTAATATTGAATTATAATAATAATTGTAACAAACACTGGGTATGTACTATGGGGCAGGAACTGTTCTAGGAGAGAGAGAGAGAGAGAGAGAGAGAGAGAGAGAGAGAGAGAGAGAAAATATAGATAGATAGCATCTATCTATAGATGCTATCTATCTATATTTTCAAAATTGTTTTAAACATGTATTTATTTTTGAGAGACAGGCAGAGTGTGAGTGGGGGAGGGGCAGAGAGAGGGAGACACAGAATCCGGAGCAGGCTCCAGGCTCTGAGCCATCAGCCCAGAGCCCGACGCGGGGCTCGAACTCACGGACCGCGAGATCGTGACCTGAGCTGAAGTCGGACGCTTAACCGACTGAGCCACCCACGCGCCCCATATATTTAAAAAAATTTTTTAGGGGCGCCTGGGTGGCGCAGTCGGTTAAGCATCCGACTTCAGCCAGGTCACGATCTCGCGGTCCGTGAGTTCGAGCCCCGCGTCGGGCTCTGGGCTGACGGCTCAGAGCCTGGAGCCTGGTTTCCGATTCTGTGTCTCCCTCTCTCTCTGCCCCTCCCCCGTTCATGCTCTGTCTCTCTCTGTCCCAAAAATAAATAAACGTTGAAAAAAAAAATTTTTTTAAACACGTATTTATTTTTGAGAGACAGACACAGAATGCGAGTGGGGGAGGGGCAGAGAGAGGGAGACACAGAATCCGAAGCAGGCTCCAGGCTCCGGGCTGTCAGCACAGAACCCAATGTGGGGCTCAAACCCACGAACCGTGAGATCGTGACCTGAGCTAAAGCCGGACATGTAACCAACTGAGCCACCCAGGCGCCCCTGTCTATCTATATGTTAATCTCACTACTCCATGAGATGTAGCGACTCTCATATGTTGTTTTACAGCTGAGGAAACTGGCACGGAAAAGTGAAGGCACTTGACCGAGGCCACAGGGCTGTGAGTGGCAGAAAGCACATCTGAACCCAGATAGTTTGGCTCCCCAGATTATACCCTTGGCTGTTTCTCTTTTCTGCCTCTGGAGGGACTCTGAAGTCCTAAAGTACTGTAACACTAAATAAATGTTTGCTGAAGCATATGTTGAGTCATAAGCTGCCCCACCCACACTTCATTGTGGAGTCCTGGAGGCCCGTCGGAATCGTGGGCCTGCGAGCCCCCGTGAGGGATTTTCTAGTCTAGATTGAGCCTGGAGTATTCATCACCTAGCTCCCTAAAATCAAAGCAACACTTAACTAATTTGGACCCCCCCCAACTGAAGTGACTTTGAAATAACTACAAGGGGGGCAGCCGGGTGGCTCAGCCAAAGCATCCGACTTCAGCTCAGATCACGATCCCGTGGTTCGTGGGTTCGAGCCCCGGGTCGGCCTCTGTGCTGACAGCTCAGAACCTGGGGCCTGCTTCGGATTCTGTCTCCCTCTCTCTCTCTGCCCCTCCCCCGTTCATGCGCTGTCTCTCTCTGTCCCAAAAATAAATAAACGTTGAAAAAAAATTAAAAAAAAAATTAAAAAAAAAAAATTTAAAAAAAAGAAAGAACTACAAGAACTGACTGATATAATATTATCCTACAGTATGACATGGGATGGGAGCTTCTCTTAGCAACCTTGATGAAAATAGGAAGCAAAAAATTCACCTAGAAGACCAGTAAATAGCAGAGTAGTTCCAGATAACATTTGTTTACGTTTCCCCAGAAAGGTTGTAAGTGGCTTAGAAAGGAAATTAGATCTCAGAAACATATATAGGAAACCAGGTAAGAAGGAGGGAGTAAGAGAAGCCAGTTCCTGAACCAAGTTAGTTATTGCAATTGGACATTAATTAGGCTCTGAGTTTCATGGAAACAAAAGCTAATGGCTCAGAAAGGAAGGGACCAAGACATCGGTTGAGCTCTTACTGCGTGCCTGTCATTCTGATGGCGGCCACTTTCCATATGTAACGTCCTTTATCTTCACAACGGACCCTTGCACCGGGTGTCCTTAGTTTCATACGTGTCCAGGGAGATAGCAAAGCCAGGATTGGAACCGTGCGTCTATGATTCCAAAGCCTGTGCCTTTTTTATTGGCTTATATTCCTCTCACCCAGTAAAGTGACACATAGGAGTTGCGTGCAGACCTCTAGTCTTTCTCAGAGAATTTGTCTCAATGGATCCAGGGAACTTATCGATGGTAGGTGCTTAGTCAATATCTGTAGAAGAACAGGAATAAATAAGGGCATGGATAATAAGAGGAAAGATATTTTCTTTAATTTTCATAAGCTGTAGAAATGGTTTCTTTTATATCGGCCCCTGCTAAAAAGAAAGTCACACCGGAGCCTCATGATTCAGTACAAGGCACATAAGCTAAGGTCTAAAAATGCAATGCTTTACATTTTTTTCTTTTCTTGTTTGATTTTCTGAAATAGTAGCGTAGGCCTCCTTCCCTATGCCTCTTCAGCCCCCCCTTTATTTCGCAACGCTCCGAAACGTCCTCGGCCTCTCCTCCGACTCTGTTCAAGGTCAGTGATGAACTTATTAGTTCTGGTCCAGCGGACGCTTTCCATTCGCTGTCTTTGTTGGTCTCTTAGTGGCATTTAACATCGGTGACCACTCGGTCTGTCTCCCCACCCCCCACCCCCCAGTCTGCTGCTCCTTTACAGGCCCCTCCGCCCTCCCCTCCCCTCTCTCTGCATCACTCATTAGATGTTGAAGCTCCTCACGGTTCGGTCATGGGCCACTCGTCGTTCTCATGCTGCTCCGCCCCTCCCTGGCCATCTCGTCCGTTCTTGTGACTTCACTTGCCATCTTCATGCTGAAGACTCTGCAATCTGAAAACCTCAACCAAATATTTTTTTTTATTTCCAAATGCTGAGAAAGATCTAAACTGTGATTGTGTGTCTTGAAAGTAAGCGGTTTCTCTTGATGAAGTCAAAGGCTCGGGAAACAAGTGAAAAACCTGATGTATTTCTTAACCTTTTCTTGGTAGTTAGTCATACATTAGGAGTCACTTGTATGCATCTTTGAACAACTCTTTGCGTTGGTGGCGACTACGTATTTGACAGAGTGGAAGGGAAGCACAGACGTTGAAAGATAAAGTGTGCGTAGCTACCCTCAATTGAATAGGATTCATAAAGATAAAATGCCTTCTGAAATTTTAATAGAAATCAATGTGAAATTAGATTCAATTTATAATAACTCAAATTACAAGCAATTTATAGAGTGTATCTGTTGTGTAAACGTGGGAATCCACACGAGAAGATGATTGATCGTTTGATTGATTATGTAACATGAATTACATTCTGTCCAGCTGCACCTGAGTATATTCACAGACACAGCTGGATGGCGTCCTGGTCTAGAGAACAGATATTTTCTTCTTTTCACACAATCTGTTCCTAGAAGCTCTATCAGGACATAAATATTATTTTCCTGATAAGAAAATCAGACCTGGAGATTTTATTCTCAGCCAGGGATCCAGTGTCAGAAAGCTGTGGTTCTAAGTAACAGTGAGTTAGTAAAGTTGAGATAGTACTTTAAACCTGTGTGGCTACTTAAAATAATACAACCATGGGGCGCCTGGGTGGCTCAGTCAGTTAAGCGTCCAACTTCGGCTCAGGTCATGATCTCACAGTTGGTGAGTTCAAGCCCTGCATTGGGCTCTGTGCTGACAGCTCAGAGCCTGGAGCCTGCTTCAGATTCTGTGTCTCCCAGTCTCTCTTTCTCTCTCTCTCTCTCTCTCTCTCTCTGCCCCTCCACTGTTTGCGGTCTGTCCCTCAAAAATAAATAAACGTTTAAAAACAATTTTTTTTTAATTAAAAGTAAAAAATAAATAATATAATCATGCTCCAAATTCTGCAAAAATGGGACTCATTTAACTTCGGATTCCAGTAACTGAGACTAGACACAGCATGAAAAATCTATTATTACCTATCGTAGATTTCACCTCCCTAAAAATAATATGCCTTCCAAAGTAAACATTAGTTCATTGTGCAGCTTAACTTAGGTTTCTTTACAGACTTCGCCAGGAAATTCAAACTAAAATCTTCATATATTTTGATAAATTTCTCTCTTGCCTGCAATTTGTTTCAAAAGAATTCCTTTGGTTGTAGCAGTGTTCAATCTTTTGGTAATTTTTTTCAAAAACACCTGCTAACTGCAAGACAAAAAAAAGTAACTGAAGAATGTAGCAGAAACTTTCATTGACAGGAATCCACTGAGTTATCTTCCCATTTTTAATTTCTTATTCTCCCTGCCTTCTCCTCTCCGTCCCCATACTACACAGATGCACTTGTGCACACGCGCGCGCACACACACACACACACACACACACACACACTCCTGCGCGCGCATAGCCCCCAACAACTTCAGGGGTGCTGATTAGGGACAGTACGTGCGATAGCAGAATGAGAGGGATTGAGGGGGGGGGTCCCTACTTGGTGCTCAAGACATGTTCTATCAATGAAGATGTGCACCCCAGATCTGCCTCCTTTCCCTTCCCCTGTTATTTTGTAGCATAACCACCCTGCACCTGCAGAAATAACCAAATAAGTGGGAAGGTGTAGGAAAAGGTAAATGATAGGTCCCTGTTAGCAGCTTTGATTCAAAGTCACAAAAGGAATCACCCCTCCAGTCACATAGGCTGTGATTACCTTAGAGTCTGTCTCCTTTCACAAATTATTTTGCTTTGGGGTGATCTCTCATCTATGCTGTCGGTCCCGTTGGGGATCACTTCTCTACTGACAACAACAGTTGCCTCCTTCCTCTGCATCGGGGCTTTTGGACACGCTTGTGGTGAGTGCACTTTATCGCCGTGTGCGTTTATCACGGTTTTCACCAACCTGCACAGACCCCAGCCCACGCAGCCGGGCCGCAGAATTGATAGGAAAGGGGGTGGGGCATGGAAGTTTCTGCCTCTCTCCCTCTAACAGGGCTGCGGAGGTGCAGGCAGTCTAAACCACTGCCCCGGGGTCTGGGGCAGTCCAGCCTTGCAGCAGAGTCAGGGACAGGCAGTCTGTCCCTCTGCTGTATCCAGAGACCCCATGCAGATTGTGGTTCTTTGGAATAACTTACTTAATGATTCCTTCCAATTTCAACTATAGTAAGTAATTTGCTGAACAAAAAGAAATATTGATATTAAAGGAGGAAAAACAATCACTTCCTTTAACAAACAAAACCGTTATATTCAAATTTAATTAACCAAGAAGCCCCCAAACCACAGAGCATGTCAGCCAGCATTGACAATTAATTAGCTTTGCTCTGAAAGAGGCACAGGTATTGAGCAAAGAGTTATGGATTAAAGGCTTTATTTTCTCTGCAGACGCTGCCCATTTCTAGCTCTCACACCCTGATAGCACTTTGCTGCTTCAGGCATCAAATTATTTCTGGAGTGAGTAATCTCATGTCAGTTTGTGATTTCACATGATCAAAATACGGGAAAAGTGAGAATAAAGCACTGTTTCTTTTAAAATGAAGATCTAAAGGGGCGCCTGGGTGGCTCAGTTGGTTAAGCCTCCGACTTCGGCTCGGGTCGTGAGCCCACAGCTTGTGGGTTCGAGCCCCACATCAGGCTCTGTGCTCACGGCTCGGAGCCTGAAGCCTGCTTCCGATTCTGTGTCTCCCTCTCTCTCTGCCCCTCCCCTGCTCATGCTCTGTCTCTCTCTCCCTCCCTTAAAAATAAATAAACATAAAAAAAATAATAACAAAGACCTAAAAAGTGAACAACACAACTGCCCTTCAGTTTCTTCTGCTTTTCAAAATAATTCTCTACCAAACAGCCAAGGAAGATAAATATTAAGGAAAACTTAAGGCATTAGTGGTCACCCTTGGCTTTTAAATGGACTGTCTTGTTTATGGTAAATCATGTGATTTCTTCTTTTCCACATTACATTAGCATATGTATAAATGACTTAACTAGAAACTACTGGAGTTAGCATTTAAAAGGCAGCATGATGTAATGAAAAGAACATTAGATTCATTAGATTCTTGGAATCAAATTATCTGGAATATGCTTATTCCTTGAAGGAATCTTAATTTTAGTTGGATAGTCCTTTTACCGTAGAAGATCTATGTACACACACACACACACACACACACACACACACACACACACACATACACACACACGTATTATGGACAAATGTTTCTCCCCAGAAAAATCCGGCACTGGCATTCCACACGGAATGGGCCTGAATTAGCCTGTGGTTGTCTTTTCCTGTCTATAGGCAGCTGAAATGCTGCCTTGTAGTTACCTGGTTTCATCCACCGCATTCAGTAAGACTAGCTGGTTCTCCATTACTCGTGTTTGTGATAGGTCCCAGTAATGGCGGTTAAAGGAAATCATATATATCTAGTTGGGGATGGATTTTTAAACTTACATTTGCATTTATGTGGGTCATGTGTCTTAGGTGCTCACAGTTCTTTTAATTTAGGTATTATTGGGCCCAGTTTGCAAAGGTATAGCTCCGGAGGAGGTTCAACCTATGCAGTTTCTCTGGTACTAAGCAGGCTTGGGCTGGGCAGATCAGGCCAGAGGAAATGATGTGTAGATGGGAGGCATCATCTGTCCAGAAGAGATTAATGGCCAGAAGGTCAGTTGGCACAAGGCAAAATGTATACGGACCTGAGTGCAAATTAGGAAGAAAGCCAGGGAGATCAACCCAGGCTGGAACGGAGGGCTAGAAAGCAGAAGTCAAGCTGGCAAGCCAAGGCAGAGAGGCAGGAGACCAGGAGGCCAAGGTTGGAGCCTGGGAAGACCAAGCTCCAGGGCTTGGAAGCAACTGCGCGATAGGAACAAATGCTGGGTCGTCAAACCCGGGTGCAAGGTCATTGTCACCAGCTCAGACAGAAGGCAAGGCTGTGTCCGAGGGAAATGGGGCAGTGTGCCCACCCTGCGGGTGCTCTTCACCTGGCATCATCCAGGGCATCTATAGTCAACACACTGCAAAGGGAACGCCCCGAAGGCGTACCTCCAGACTGCCGTGTCCGCGATGGTTTTCCCCTCCCTGCCGAAGTTCTTACGGGTGTGCATCGGCAGGTGGGAGCCCGGGAGAGCAGGGAGTAGGAGTGTAACTTTGTAGGTGTGCGTGGAGAGGAATAACGACGCGCAGGTCGCGAAGAAGCCACCAGCTCTGGAGTCGTAAGCTCAAGGGTATGTCACACGGCATCGAAGGCAATTGACAAATCGGTAGTGCGTTCCTTTAGACCTTTCTGTTACACGCGAACTGAGGATGGTTTCGGTTTATGCCATCTTCCAATGTTCCTGACAGAACGAGGGTCTTCTCTCTTAAGATACGACAGATCGCAGAAGCTCGAAGCAAGAGGCCTCTTGCTGCTGTCATTCAGTCTCAGAACCAGAACTTCCCGGTCTCTAGGGAGGGTTTTCTTCCAGGTCCTGCCCTGGAGTTTGCCATCGGGGCAGTACCCAGGTCTGACGTAGGGGGTCTGCTGGACGTGCGGGTACTGAGAAGTCCACCTGTTCCCAGGCTGCCGATAGAGGGTGGCACCAGGTCACCATCAGGCTCTGGGCAGGTTCATTGGAGCAGAGGTCCCCAACCTTCTCTTGGGCCCCGGGGCCCTGCCTCCTACAGGTGACACTGTGCTCACTGGTGAAGGCGCTGCATGAGAGCTCAGCTTGCGCAGAATACCGAGGGAAGCCAAGAAGTTCAGCCGCAGTGTCCAGTGCCCTGCTTCCCGGCCGCCAGAGTGAGCACAGCTTGGAGGACGGCGGGTTCTGAGCAACAGGCAACCTAATGAGCGGAGAGGGCTTAGCCCGTGGTGAAGACAGGTAGAAGGGTCTTTCTTAAAGTGTTCCAAATCCCAGTAGACATCGGAGCCACTTAGCTGAGCCCTGAGAAACCACAGCATCAGGGAGACCATGGCCTATGCACCTTCCAGAAATGGAGGCGGAGGACGCTTCCCTTTGAACTTCCCAAGCCATGGACGGAGTGTTTATTTGGTGTTTCTAAAATCCAACAGCCAGGAAATTACAAATCCATGATCTGTACTTCTGTTTAGCTTTCTCTACCAACGGCCAATTTTTTTTTTTTTTTTAATCAGACATCTGCTTTATTTGGACATAGGAAAGCATTTCTCTTTTCACACAAGGACCTTGGCTCAGCTAACACTTTCATAGGGACCTGGCTTTCCACAAAGGAGAAGCTTTTACTTTGAGTAGCTTTGGTAAAAACCATGGTTTATGAATGGGGTCTTGTCGCGGCCATTATTTTTGCCTTGAGCCATGTTGTCATTTGTTCGTAACGTTCTTACTCTGACCATGAAAAACTTCCAGACACACATGGATGGTAACATCTACCAATGGCGTGGGTTTTCAAACATTGCTTTTTACCCTTTGTTGTGCCCCCAGGTATGGGCGAATGGTGTGCGGTTCGGATAACAGTTCAGGAGGAACTTCCAGCTTGACTCTGGTGGGGAAGCCCTTGAACTGGGTAGCTGGTTACCTGCCGTGTGTCCCTAGTCTCCTTCACACTTCTCTTTATCTCTGGAGCCGATATCAAGTTATCAGTCGTGTGGGGTGGGGTGGATTCTTCTCATCTGTGCGACGTAGGAGTGGACTCTGGGACACAAAGCAGCGTCTGGGTGACTCAGAGATGACTTCTGTGATATCTGTAGCCCATTGATTGCACACTTGTGTTGTGCATGGCTGTCATTCGGTAAGTCCTGATGGACCGATTGGGTTCCCAGAGCGCTCGGATGCATTCTAAGCAGCTTCCGGCATCCTGTTTGTGTCTACAGAGGGGGAGGCAGGAGGTAATGGGGGGTGGTACATAATGATGTCCGTGGTGGCAGTAGATGTTGTGTTGCTGTTATTGTCAGGCAAGGACTCACTCTGGGTTGGGATTTTAGGGACAGAGAAGCCATTTTCATATAATTTGCCATTCACGTCCTAATTCTGGGCATGACCCGACTCACTCAGCAGAGACATTTTCCCCCTGTGATAGGAAGGTACGTTGCTAGGCAACTAGATCGGTAATTGGTAAATGCTTATATATGATTTGATTTGAGTTACATACAAAAATATGTAACTGGCTTTTTTTTTGGTCTTTATTATTAATCAAATGATTATCATTTGGCTTTATTTTGCCCAAATAAAATAAAATAACTGCTTTTATTTATCAAGTTGCATCATAGCACGAGGCAGTGGAAAATCCCCAGTCCTAGAAGACAGAAAGCTTGAATCCTAATCTCAAAGATGAGAATCGCTAGTCCTGTGACTGTGGATGAGATCTGGTAACTTCGGAGCCTTCCTCTTTTCTAACCTGTCATTTGTGGTACAGATAACTTCTCAGCAGCGAGGATGGCTGTGACCAGGGATGGAACATACTTTAGAAAGAATAAGACGTTCTGTTGCAAGGTCTAAGCATTACCTAGAACCCTAGGCTACGTAAGCTTGGACTTTCCATGTGTCGTAACCCCAAGGGCTGGATGGATCTCCCAGCGCTTGAGTGGTATACACTGTCACCTCAACAAGGCACAGAGTTCTGGGGTCGGTGTGGCAGGTCCAGAAGAAAGGACACGTGATATTGATGTTCAGCAAGTTAATACTGCAGTGCTGGAGAGAGAGAGAGAGAGAGAGAGAGAGAGAGGCAAGAGCCCTCACCTCAAAGCAGCGTCTCATCAAACGTCGGAACACAAGATAAATACTCTCAAGACCAGTCGCTGTAAGACTTCAAGGCAACAGATGAGGCCCCCTGAAGGCTAAAGTAGTTGATGACGGCAGCTTAGACAAGCCGTTGAAGAGTGGGTAAATTTTTTAAGCATAAGGTAAATTCATAGAAATTATCACCGTGGGTGAGTATCGTGCATTAAACTGTAGAAGTCAATTCATGTTCAAACTGTAATCGCGTCCTGCTGTAGTGTATTACACGCCGTGGTATGACGTTAATGGCCAGCCATGGTTTGCTCCTAAACATTTTATTGGAAGTCATGTCACGAATTCTCTTCTAGCGCTGATGAAATGGATCATTTACATAAAAATGGGGAAAACCCCAAGACCCGTGTGATTTTCAGTCTCTGGAGACATGGAAATGACCTCAGGGACAGCCAGTTATGAAGTGGAAAGGTGAAGGAGGATGTTCTCACTCCCTGCTGGAGAGTTTCCAGAAAGACCAGCATGCTTCACGGCAGTGCCATAGCGCTTTTATTTTTTTTATTTTTTATTTTTTTTAAATTTTTTTTTCAATGTTTTTTTATTTCCATAGCGCTTTTAAATAGGTCTTCTCTCACAGTGATGCCTAACTGGCACTCTGTTGCCCTTGTTTTGTTTCTTTGCTTGCACGTGGATATCTTAACTGTTTCCAGAAGGTTCGTCTTAGACCACTGGTTCTTGTCACATCCTCTGTATTTACAGTCGGCTCTATTTTCTTCTCCGTCTTGTGTCATTGACCGCACAGATTTCTTAGGAGCTGCTGTGATCTGTTATGTCATTGCTCATTATCAGGCAGTCTCCATCCTCGGAGCTCTGACATATTTTAGGATGGCAGATAAGCCATCGTAGCCCATGGCAGCCCCAGCCATTGTCACGTTCAGTTGAAGTTTGGATCGTCTTTCATGTGCTGACGGTGGACATCCTACCACTGCCGTCCCCTCCTGGGTCAGGACCCTTTCCCTTTGGCAGATGTAGCAGTTTTGAGGACCTCAGCCTGTCCTCCTCTGGAGCGGTTGGTTCTTCAGCTGATGTCTCACCAGTCAATTGCCTGGGTCCAGGACCGCCTGGGTGGCTCAGTCGGTTAAGCATCTGACTCTTGACTTTAGCTCAGATCATGATCTCGTGGTTCACAACTCAAACTCTGCATCAGGCTCTGCGCTGACAGCACGGATCTTGGTTGGGATTCTCTCTCTCTCTCTCTCTCTCTCTCTCTCTCTCTCCCTCTCCCCCGTTTGCACACACACTCTTTATCTCTCTCAAAAATAAATAAACATTAAAATTTTTTTTAATTACCTGGATCAAATTTGGTAGAGCTTGAATGACCTCTTAATTTTTATAAGCCCATCTATCCGAGCATCTCACACTTGAACACCCGCCTCAGATCAAAGGAAGTGCTCTCAGAATGTGGTTAGCAACACACAGTATGTAGGATTTTAAATAGGACAGCGAATCGTTAAAAAATGACAACACTGCCTGATATTCCTTCCTCTTCCTTAAGGTAAGTTCTATGCTTCGTGAAGCTAATAATTCTTAAAAGATTGTTAGGTCAATATTTTAGTAATCTCTAGACACTAAGGGTGGTAGACCCCAACTTAATTCTCATAAGATACACTTAAAATGATGGGCTTTCCACTTAAGCACCCCACAATTCTGAAAATTGAAGGTCAAATAGTCTATCACACAAGCACCAAGAAAAAAAAAAAAGAAGAATCCTCATAAATTCCCCCTCTGATCTATATAACAGAGACCTAAGGTTTTTCCCCCCAACTAAACCAATAAAATTTCCCAGGTAATTATTTCTCTCATTTTTTTTTTTTTTTTTAGATTTGGGTAGATCTGGCCAATCAGAGTAAGGAACCATCCCATGTGAAGGTCATGTCAATTCTAAACTGATTCTTGAATTCAGATACCATCATATAATATGTTAGGATGGTTGTCTCCTGGGTGAGATGATAAGGCAAGGGAGAGAAAGGGGTAGAACCCAGAGGGAAGAACTGAGCTCCCCAGTTTAAATGCTCGCCAAGTTCACACTAGCCTGATGTGCTTAGCGTGGCACCATTTTCTTTTTCCTTTTTTAATTTTTTTTAATGTTTTTCATTTTTGAGAAACAGAGCACTAGTGGGGGAGGGGCAAGGGAGAAGGAGACACAGTCCGAAGCAGGTTCCACGCTCTGAGCTGTCAGCCCAGGGCCCTACGCAGTGCTCAAACCCATGGACCAGAAGATCATGACCTGAGCCGAAGTTGGACGCTTAACAGACTGAGTCACCCAGGCGCCCCAGCACCACTTTCTTGACAGGTATTCAGTAAATATTAATTTCATCCTGTTAGGGAGGCTCTCTTTTTTTCTTGAAATAAGGCACAGAGCGGCACCTGGGTGGCTCAGTTGGTTGAGCGTCCGACTTCGGCTCAGGTCATGATCTCGTGGTTCCTGGGTTCAAGCCCCGCGTCGGGCTCTGTGCTGACAGCTCGGGGCCTGGAGCCTGCTTCGGCTTCTGTGTCTCCCTCTGTCTCTGCCCCTCCCCCGCTCATGCTCTGTCTCTCTCTCTCTCTGTGTCAAAAATAAATAAACATTAAAATGTTGATAATAAATAAAAAAAGAAATAAAAGAAATAAGGCACAGAGAAGTAAATGAAGATCATCGATATTTAAAGATGTGTACCGGGATGAATAGCTTGAGGTAGTATATGATATTATCCATGGTAAGAACGAGACAAGTAAATACTGCTTATAATTGTGTTTTAAGGAGGGCTTTTTTTGTTGTTGTTTGAAATCTTGTAAGACAACCTACTCATTTGTTTTTCTCCGTCGGAAGAAAGAACTTGTAAGGCATTAATTACACAAAATACACGTCTAGCCAAAATGTCTTCACTCTTTCTGTTCTCTCATGACTGCCTCTCCTTTATGTCACTGATAATACAATTATCCATGAATGATTTCTGTACCTTAACCTTCTCCTCTCTGCCTGTCATTGGAGTGCTACACAGTAGGAGTGGGAGCTACTGACTTGCAAGAAATGGGAACACGTAAGACAGATCAAACAGCTGGTTATAACGATGTCAAAATTAAAATAAAATGTTCTTCTAGAATATAAGGCTGTAAAATACGGTTTTTATTCATCTTTCAAATTCTGGCGTTCTCTAAGGGTATTTATCTCAAATGCGTGTTTCAAACAGAAAGGAATTTTTCAATGTGTTCCCAAAAGGATTCCCCCCATTTCTGTTTTTCTGCAAGGAAGCCAACCACGGCTTCCCTAAAAGGACTAGAGTTTCCAGGAATTGCTTCAGAATCTTGGAAGAGATTTTGGAAATCATCTGATTTTCCCAATGCACACATTCTTTCCCCTGGTGCCCCCTGGAAGTGCCTTTCTTTTCTTTTTTTTTTTTTTTTAATTTTTTTTTTCAACGTTTATTTATTTTTGGGACAGAGAGAGACAGAGCACGAACGGGAGAGGGGCAGAGAGAGAGGGAGACACAGAATCGGAAACAGGCTCCAGGCTCTGAGCCATCAGCCCAGAGCCCGACGCGGGGCTCGAACTCACGGACCGCGAGATCGTGACCTGGCTGAAGTCGGACGCTTAACCGACTGCGCCACCCAGGCGCCCCTGGAAGTGCCTTTCTAGCTACTATCTGGATGCTTCCAGTGGCAAAGAGCTCACTATTTCGTGAAGCAGACCCATTACTAATGGGTTACTCTAATTTCTGGAAAGATATCACTTACACTTATAAACCCAATTATGCCTTTCTGTTTTACCTGCCTGGTAAGAGATGGTGTGGTGCAACATGGGGCAGGGAGACCTAGATTCGGTCTTTGCCTCACTGCCTATAACCCTTCAAAGTACCGTCTATTAAACCTCCTGGGGGGCCTGGGGGGGCTCAGTCACTTCAGCATCCAACTCTTGATTTCAGCTCAGGTCGTGATCTCAGGATCATGGGATCAAGCCCTGCACTGGGCTCTGTGCTGGCAGTGTGGAGCCTGCTTGGGATTCTCTCTCCCTCTGTCTCTGCCCCTCCCCACCCCCACTCAAAACAAATATATAAACTTTAAACAAAAAGACAAAAAAAAGAACTTCCTGTTACTGAACACTGCACGTGCAATCTTAATTTTTATAAAAAGCCTATAATGGTAGGCACTATTTTTGCTGTGTCTTACTATGCAGAAATGATAACATTTATAATAGGGACGATGGTCGTATGATTGAATGCCAAGCACATGCCAGGTGCTCTGGAGACACTTTGTATACATTATAAACATCAGAATTGAAGTAACTTGCCCATTATCTCTACTCAGCATCTGAAGAAGCTGGGTGTTCAGATTCAGGTCAGGTACTAAAAAGACTCTGGGTTTGACTCTTTAAATCTCATTTCTTTGTGAGATGGGAGTGCTATTATTTTCTGCACCAGGTTTTCTGAGATTCAGAAAGATAGCCTGTGAAGTTATCTGGCATTCTTGTTTGAAGAATACCTCCTGCTACATGGCATGTATTCATTAAAAAATTTTTTTTAATGTGCATTTATTTTTGAGAGAGAGACAGAGCATGAACAGGGGAGGGTCAGAGAGAGGGAGACACAGAATCTGAAACAGGCTCCAGGCTCTGAGCCGTCAGCACAGAGCCCGATGTGGGGCTTGAACCCACAGACTGTGAGATCATGACCTGGACTGAAGTCGTACGCTTAACCAACTGAGCCACGCAGGCACCCCTATTAATTTTTTTAGACTTTTTTTTTTTAAGTATGTTTTTTTTTTAATTTTTTTTTCAATGTTTGTTTATTTTTTTGGGGACAGAGAGAGACAGAGCATGAACTGGGGAGGGGCAGAGAGAGAGGGAGACACAGAATCGGAAGCAGGCTCCAGGCTCTGAGCCATCAGCCCAGAGCCCGACGCGGGGCTCGAACTCACGGACCGCGAGATCGTGACCTGGCTGAAGTCGGACGCTTAACCGACTGTGCCACCCAGGCACCCCTAGACTTTTTTTTTTTTAAATACTCTTCCCTCCCTTTTCTCCTGGTTTATATTCCCCAGGCTAAATATCCCCAATTCTTTGGGTCTTCATTCATTCATTCAGCATATACATATGCTTCTTTGGCCCTGCCAGGATCTACATTATAGACAGGAAACAGACAATTAACAACCAACATGAATACTAAGTAAGTCACCTGCTGTATTAGAAGACATAAGTGCCATGCAGGGGGTGGGCGGCTAAGGCAGGCAGGATAACGGAAACGAGGAGATTGGGGGCAAGGTCGTGGTTCATTTGCTATAGCTGTGCAACCAGTTACCCCAAAAACTTAGTGGCTTAAAGCAACAGTGATCACTTATTATCCCTCGTGGTCTCTGGAGTTCAGAAATTTGGGACAAGACATAGTTGGGATGGGTCATCTCTGCCCACAATGCCTTGGGCCTCAGCTGGAAGACTTGAAGTATGGCCCCTGGAATCATCTAAAGGCTCATTTATTCAGATGTCTGGTAGTTGACGCCGGCTGTTGACTGGAGCCCTCAGCTCTTCTCTGCGTGGCCGTTTCTGTGTGGCTTGTGCTTCCTCACAACATGGAGGCTGGGTTCCCAGGGCAAGAGAGCCGGTAGCAGCCATATTGTCTGTTACGACCCAAACTTGGATCATTCCCACCATATTCTGGGTTCAAGACAATGCCAAAGTTCCACTGAGGTTGAAAGAGAAGGAAAATAGACCATGCCTGTCAATGGAGATACGTCAATGATGTGTCATAGGAAGAGTGTAAGAGATGAGATATATATCGGTGCAGCCATTTTGGAAAGTACAGTCCGCCGTGGTGCACAGGGTAGGTTCACTGATGAGGTAACGTTTGAAGAAAGATTTAAAGGAGGTAAGGGAGGAAACCATGTGCCTAGCTCTACCTGGGGCAGAGCATTCCAGGCCAAGGCAGGAGCCTGTGCAAAGGCCCTGTGGCTGGAGCATATCAGGAGTATCTGGAGGCTAGTATGGCTAGATCAGAGTAACTGAAGGCGAGAATAGTAGGAAAGGTGGTCTGAGATATGAGGGAGGATATATGTGAGGCCTTCTAGGCCCCTGTAATTACTTGGCTTTTACTATGAGATAAGGAGCAAAATGGAAGGTTTTGAGCAGTTCTGTTTTAGCAGAACCACTCTGACAACTGTGTGGAAAATAGACTGCACAGCAGGGGCTAGGGGTGGGGGGCAACAGAGGTAGGGACACAAAGTAGGAGACTATTTTAGGAATCCAGGCAAGAGAGCTTAGTGGCTCAGAGGGAGACAGGAGCAGTAAAGGTGATGAGAGGTAGTACATCACGGACCCATTCTGAAGTTACAGCCAATAAGGTTTCCTGATGGATCGGCTGGCTGGTGTGAGAGAAAGAGGAGTCAGAGGTGTCGGGGCCATTGCACGGATGGAGTCGCCATTTTCTGAAAGAGGGAAGGCTGAGGGCGTCCAGCTTTTCAGGAGAAGATCATGAATTTGGTCTTCAAGTACGAGACGTCTGTTAGGTCTCCAGGTGGGGCACAGGGCGTCGGGGCTCCGCCCTCCCGTTCCTCACGTAACCCATTCCCCTGTATTTCACTCTCGTGAAGATTTTTGGGTTTACAGCTAAGAACATACAAACTCTGAAGTGATGATTCCTGGTGGCTGTATTTGCACCGTGGCGATTTTGTAGCTCAAGAGATTTGCCAGAGGATGACAATTACCGACCCAAGATTAAAACTAACTATTCCCGATCAGTAAGATGGGGGACGGGAGGAGGTGCAGGCGATGATGATTCTGTCTCCTTGACCTGCGTCACTGGTGACCTGTCAGGCAGCTGACAGTGGATGGATTAGGAGGTTTTGGTCTGTCGAACAAGGTCATGGTAGTCTGGTTGTTTTAAACAGCAGCTCAAACATTTAATACCATTGGATGAGGCAATTGGAATTCGTCCAACACAAGTACGGTGTGAAAACACCAAGAATTCATCCAGAAGCGAATATGTTAGAGTCTCTGAAATGCCTCTGCCTTGTGGCCACTCGCCTCGTTTCACTGTAAGAGGAAGTGTTGCAGAGCATTTGAATGGTCGGAGACATGACGTGAACAGTAGATGTTATTAACAATGTTGGCAAACCCCCATTTCTCCCCCCCACTCCCCCCCCCCACCGTTCCCCATCTGCAGGCTCTGTGCCAAGTTTGCTGGCTCTGACCCTCACCCCCTGGTGCTTGCCCAGTGAATTGCATTTTGTATCGAAAGACCACCCCGCAGAAAGCCTGGTTTCCACCCAAGCAGCCCCTGCTCTCAGCAGCACCATCTACCCTGGCTGGACTTCATTCTGATTTGGTGTTCTGTTTCTGAAACCAGGTTGATTCATGTTTCCCCATCGCATTGGGCCGTTTTCTTCCACCACCGGGCACAGAGCATGCCTTCCTTGGTCACCTTGTAGATCGTCATCAGGCTGGCTTGGAATTGTTAGAATCTCTAAATAGCTCATAAGGTCTCTCACACTTGAGTTTGTGCCAGAGAAACCATGGGACGATTAACCTAACGGGTGCTGTTTTATCCCCAGAGACGACCAGCTTTGTCTATGCTGAAGCTGAGTGTACATAACAAACTACCCTTTGTAAATCGTGATTGCAAGAGCCGTGCACTTTTATGGCATTTTTCTTCTGTGTGAGCGATTGGGTAGCTCATGAGGGTCGTGGCAGCGATGGGGCTACTGGCAAGCACCCAGAGGATGAACAGGGAACTGTCAAGATTCAGGAAGAACGAGGGGCTCTTTAAGAGAAAGAAAACACGAGGCACGTGGGTGGCTCAGTCGGTTGAGCGTCCGACTCTGGATTTCAGCTCAAGTCATGATCCCAGGGTCGTTGGAACGAGCCCCGCGTTGGGCTCCCCGCTGAGTGTGGAGCCTGCTCAAGATTCTCTGTCTCTCTCTGTCTCTCTCTCTCTCAAATAAAATTTAAAAAGAGAGAGAGAGAAAGGCTGTCTCTCAAATAAAATTTAAAAAGAGAGACAGAGAGAGAGAGAGAGAGAGAGAGCAAGGAAATAAAGTAACCCTAGCATATCTGATTGGACCATACTTTTCTCCTTACTGGCCCTTTTCTGCATTTTTCCTTCCAGGGCCGCCCAGAAGTTAAATCTGTCTTCCAAAAAGAAGAAACACCGGCCTTCCACGTCTTCTGTGGCCGAGCCCCCGCTCTTTGCCACCAGCTTCAGTGGCATCCTGCAGACCTGCCCTCCCCCGGCCCCGCCCTGTCTGCTGCGGGCCGTCAACAAGGTGAAGGACACGCCAGGCCTGGGCAAGGTAGGTGCTGGGCGGTGGGGCGGGTTGCGCATCGAGGCGAAAGCAGAGGACGAGGAGCCCGGTTGGTTTGTTAACACAAGGGGGTGACCAGGGAGCACAGGGGTCAAAATGAGATTCACTTGGAAGTACCGTCAGCTTTTCTTCAGTCCCGTCTATGACGTGGCCGGTGGAGACCATGAGAGTGTTCGAGGTCTGATTGGGTTTGGGCAGGACACAGGCAGCTGGGCCGTGTCGACAGATCTGTAGCCGTTTGAAGTAAACAAAGACACAAAGGGCAGCAGGCGGAGGCTGCTTCGAAAACTTCGTTTTCGGACACCACCCCCAGACTCTCGGTGCCGACGTGGGTGCCTGGGTGACCTCCTCACACTCTCCTCTTCAGATGGAGAATAAGCCGAGACTCAGGAAAACACTTAGCCGAGGAAAGGTGGCTGCTGTGTCTCTTTCGTCTTCGTCAGAAGTGGGACGGGGCACACAACCCCGCCAGTGCCTTGCGCGCTCAACGCGATCTGCCACCGCCTTCTTTCTGGAACGCTGCAGGTCTGGCTGAAGGCTTGGCTGCTGTACTGTGAGGACCGAGCTTGCGCGGTCGCTGATCCCCTTTTTCCCTGGACCCCCAGTCACGGCCGTTCCAGGTGCCTGGTCTTCCCGTAACTCACCGGCCTTCTGGAGCTCACCGTAGGGCCCTCTGGCCCTACTTTCTTGGCCACGCCTTCCTCTCCTCACTGCTTCTCTGCCTCCTCCCCTCCTCCGTGCTCTCCCACCTCCCCCCAACTTCACCACCCGCCTCGGGAAGGCGTGAACTTGCCGTGTTCCTCTTCCCGACGGTGAATAAACTGGAAGATTGTTTTGAACGGAGCATTGCTTACTCCAGCGGAATGTATGCGGTTCTGGAATTTTCCCGACGGTTCCCCCCAGGCCCAGAAGTAGAGTAGGGAACAAGGGCTGTAGGGCTGCCCTCGCCTCACCAGCCAGGAAGGAGACGGAGAAAACCCTGCGGGTTGGGATCTCTCTCTAGGGAAGGACTCGTAGAGGGGACAGCTGCTGAGGGGGGACAGTGACACCCTCACGGAGGTCATCATGGATGGTTGACACGCTGCCTTCTGAGGAGGGCGGGTAATGCAGGGCTTTAAAATCGTGTCTTTTCTTTTTAATCGTGGTAAAGCTAACACGTCACGTAAAATTGACCACCTGACCCATTTTTTAAGCGGACGCGGGCTTCTGTTTTGCTAAGAGGAGTTTGGAACTTGAACGCTGGAGCCGAACTGCCCCTGGACGAAGTCGAGGTAGAAGTACAGCAGAATTGAAAATAGAATAAATAGTAAGTGTCGTATATAAATCAGTATGGGCGAAGTTGAGAAGCTTGATTGAATTGCCAGAAGCCGCTTAATTATTTAAACCTGAGGTGGGGGTGGGGCGCAAGCCCCGCTCAACCCTGACCTCTCGTGCCTCAGCCACAAGAGGACTCCCTCAGGAGACCCGGGAGCGTTTCCCAGGCCTGTGGGTTTAGTGAACAAGATAACTGAGGCCCCCCCAGGGGGTAAGAGATTTTCGGGTTCCTCCTGACTCAAGCCTAGAAGTCAACACCTACAGCCATTTTGTTTTCTGCGGTCTCACTGGGCTGCCAACTAGGTATGCATGATCTTTAACACTTTGGGGTGGGGACAAGAATGCGTTGGGGCCACGGGGGCAGCCAAATAACCGTGGGATCCAGTTGCCTTGATCCAGGGGAGAAGGACACGCTTCCCTTTGCGGAGTCACGGCTGGGAGAGGAAGGGTAGCAGGAGCGGCCAAGGGCAGACACACAGGGAGACCAGAGGCGCTCCGTGGCGGGGACCATGCCAGCAGCAACCCGGACCCTCCTCCCAGAGTCAGTGTGGCCGCTGGGCACCGCTTGAGGCCAAAAGCTCCTCTGGAGGCCGCGGGGGCGGAAGGGTTTGCAGTAACTTCAGTGTGTCTGGAGCTGAAGTACAGCAGACACACAACACAGAAAACGTCTGGGCGTCGTCGGCCCCGGGGGTGCGCCTTGGCAAACTGCAGGTGCTTGTTGAGCACCTATCACGTGTCGGGCACAGTGCTGGACACTAGGCTTGCAGTCAGGGTCAGGCAAGGCAGAGGCCGCTCCTTCCAGCACTTTCAACCTGGTGCATTTATTCCAGTCAGTCTTAGAAGTCTCACTAATTTCAGGCGCTTGGGTGGCTCAGTCGGTTAGGCGTCCGACTCTGGATCTCGGTTCTGGTCACGATCTCGCGGTTCCTGAGATCGAGCCCCGCATCGAGCTCTGTGCTGACAGCACAGAGCCTGCTTAGGATTCTCTCTCTCTCTCTCTCTCTCTCTCTCAAAATAAACTTAAAAAAAAAAAAAGGAAAAAAATCTCACCAATTTGGACCAAATCGAAGGACAATCTGCTTTAAGGAAAAGTTGGCATCGCAGCCTTAAAATAATTCTAACTTGCAAGTAATATCAACAAAACGATACTAAGCGGTCTTGTAGACACATCCTTAATGAACAGATAGAGGTGATTAGTGGATGAGAGAAGCTTGGTGCCTGTTTATATTTCATTGATTTGGCTTATATGTAAATGATACCTCTAATCTCTTCGAAAATGGCTCCTTCCCCTAAGTCAGTGCGTGCTCCTCAGGAAATTTGTTTGCACAATTAATTAACGTCCATGTTTCAGGTTCATTCGTTTGTTGTCACAGCTTCATGCCAGAGCTCTGTCTTGGATTACAAGCTTCTAGAGCAAATTACGTTACCTGTTGAACTCACCGAGCGTGCGGCTTTGCAGCCATGCCTCCTGTGTGTATCGCTTAAAAAAATTTTTTTTTGATGCTTATTTATTTCTGAGAGAGAGCGAGCGAGCACGAGTGGGGGAGGGGCAGAGAGAGAGGGAGACACAGAATCCGAAGCAGGCTCCAGGCTCTGAGCTGTCAGCACAGAGCCCGACGTGGGGCCTGAACTCACGGACCGCGAGATCACGACCTGAGCCGAAGTCGGACGCTCAACCGACTGAGCCCTCCAGGCGCCCCCTGTGCGTAACACTCGAAGGCGAGAGCGGTAACGGTACTGGCAGTGGTCTCAGTGGTGAGGCCAGCAATCCACCAGTACCTGGCTAATTCTCCTCTTCCCAGGAGAGCACCTGGAGGGAAATCCAGGAAGCATGAGGGGAAAGGACCCTCCTTTCCCCTTCAGGACCCCCAGGAGTGCCTCCAAAGCTGGAATGTTGAGCGCTCAGCCTGTGTTCCCCCATCGTGTTTTGGGGACGTAAGACCGCTCGTATAGGTGGGTGCTCGCAGCAAGAGAACCCACACTGCAAACGATGGAGTGATCGCCCAAAATTGGATGGAGAAACTTGGAGGGGAATCGTGGCAAAGGAAGCGGGGACAGGTGGGGAGGACGTGTCATAGTTGATTTACTCGGCGAGTGTCTATAGAGGTACCGTGTCCCAAGTACCGCCGTGGGTGCCCCAGGAGGGCACACTACAGGGGAGCAGGGTGGCCATTCTGGGCGCCTCCCTGCAAAGGAAGTGGGGGGTGTCCTGATCTCCGGGAACTCGAGGCTCCCGTGAAGATGTTTGACTGGCAGCAGCCTCAGCCACTACTCCTGTGCCGTTTCCTGCCCCTGGGGATCCCTGCTAAGACTAGGCATCCTGGGGGGTGGCCCCCCGTCACCATCTGCCCGCAACCGTCTGTGCGTCTCTCGAGTGCTTCCTGAGATTTCTCTTCCTGGGGCAGTGCGGCCCAAAGGCAGGCGACTTGGCAGAGTCCTAGGAGTTGGGACTTAGAAATAGACTTGCTTGTCTGGCTGCATTATTTCTCTTCTGCTGTAAATGCTGGGCCATAACCCTTTGTTCTTCTCAGCCCTTGGTTTTAAGGTGTGTGTATTTCATTCAGCACTGTTTTGCAAACCCAGTAACAGCATATCTTGACCTCTGTTAAAAGGTATGTTCTGTAAATAATCTCTCTCTGTCTCTCTGTCTCCTGCTCGCTCACACACACGCGCACACACACACACACACACACACACACACACACACACGGACACGCTGCTTGGCCAGTGTCACCACCAGTTTCTATATTGTCTAGATTTAGCAGAATTCTCAACTGTCTCTTGTTTGATGTGTAAACTCCTAGCATAGAAAAAATAAAAGAACCACATGAGCTCTTTCGTGCAGGCTCTTTTTCCTTTACAGATTTATAAACCTTCCATTTGGTTGCAGGCACAACTCAGACATACTGCGGGTTTGGTTCCAGCCCATTGCGGCAAAGCGGAGATCACAATCAAGTTGGCCAAATGTATGTTTTGGGTTTCCCAGTACATATGAAAGTTACGTTTACATGATACCGTAGTCTATTAGGTGTGCAGTAACATTGGGTCTAAATCAACAATGTACATACACACATACCTTAATTAAAAAATACTTATTGCTAAAAACTGCTAACCATCTGAGCTTCCAGTGAGTCGTGATCTTGCTGCTGGAGGGTCTTGCCTCCCTGTTGGTGGCTGCTGACTGGTCGGGGTGGTGGGGCTGAAGGTTGGGGTTGGGGCAGTTTCTGAAAATAAGACAAGTTGGCCTCATCGATCGACTCTTGCCTCCATGAGCGAATTCTCTGGAACACGCGACGCAGCCTGATCGCATCTGACCCCTGGCGGAACTTCTTTCGGGACTGGAGTCCTGCCTCAGACCCTGCTGCTGCCTTATCGGCTCAGCTGATGTCCTGTTCCAAATCCTCCGTTGTCATTTCACCGGTCTTCCCAGCGTCTTCACCGGGAGGACCTTCCGCCTCCAGAAACCATGTGCGCATCCGATCAGGTTTGACGAGGAGATGGCAGCCCTTCGGTCCCGTCTCAGCCCCCACTTCTGACCCTGGTTCCCTAGTTGTTTCCACCACAGCTGCAGGGACTCCCTCCCCTGACGTCTTGAAGGGGCATCTTGAGGGCTGGAACCAACTTCTTCCAAAGCCCTGTGAATGCTGATGCTTTGACTTCTTTCCACAAATCACAAGTATTCTTAATGGTGTCTAGGATGGTGAATCCTTCCCAGAAGGCTTTCAGTTTACTTTGCCCAGATCCAGCAGAGGAATCACGGTTGACGGCAGCTATGGTTCTACAAAATGTATGTTTTCAAGACCTGAAATTTGATCCATGGGCTTAGAATGGATGTCGTGTCAACAGTCATGAATTCAACATGAATCTCGTCCGTGTCCATCAGAGCTCTTGGGTGACCTGGTGCATTGTCTGTCAATGAGCAGTCATGTTTTTGTTTTTTTTTAAATTTTTTTAATGTTTATTTATTTTTGAGACAGAGAGAGACAGAGCATGAACGGGGGAGGGTCAGAGAGAGAGAGAGACACAGAATCTGAAGCAGGCTCCAGGCTCTGAGCACAGGCTCTGAGCCTCAGCACAGAGCCCGAAGCGGGGCTCAAACTCACGGACCATGAGATCATGACCTGAGCTGACGTCGGACGCTTAACCGACTGAGCCACCCAGGCGCCCCTGAGCAGTCATGTTTTAAAGGCATTCTTTTTTCTGAGCAGTAGGTCTCAACAGTGGGCTTGAAATATTCAGTAAACCATGCTGTAAACAGACGTGCTGTCATCCAGGCCTTGTTCCATTTCTAGAGCACAGGCAGAGTAGATGTAGCATAGTTCGTAAGGGCCCTGGGATTTTTGGAATGCCACACGGACATGGGGTTCGAGTTAAAGTCCTCACCAGCTGCATTAGCCCCTCACAAGAGAGTCAGCCTGTCCTTTGAGGCTTTGAAGCCAGGCACAGACTCCTCTCCAGCCATGAAAGTCCTAGATGGCGTCTTCCAGTGCGAGGCTGTTCTGTCTACACTGAGACCTGTGGTTGAGTGTAGCCCCCTCATCAATTCTCTCGGCTGGACCTTCTGGAGAACTTGCTGCAGCTTCTCCGTCGGACTTGCTTCCTCACCCTGTACTTTTACGGAGACGGCTTCTTCCCCTAAACCTCGTGACCCAGCCTCTGCCAGCTCAGACTTCTCTTCTGCGGCTTCCTCCCCTCTCTGAGCCTTCACAGACTTGAAGGGAGCCAGGGCCCTGCTCTGGGTCAGGCTGTGGCTTAAGGGGGTGTCGTGGCTGTTGGCTCTTCCGTCCGGACCGCGGACGCTTCGTCCACGTCGGCGGTACGGCTGTTTCGCTGTCTTGCCAGTCGTGTGTTCCCTGGAGTAGCAGTTGTAATTTCCTTCAAGAACTTTCCCTTTGCATCCACAGCTTGGCTCGCTGCTTGGTGCACGAGGCCTGGCTTTCTCTCTGTCAGCTCTCAGCTTCACCATTTCTAGCTTTTGATTTAAGGCGAGAGACGTGTGACCCTTCCCTTCACTTGAACACACAGAGGCCACCGTAGGGTTATTAACTGGCTTACTTTCGATATTAATGTGTCTCGGGGAACAGGCCCGAGGAGAGCAGAGAGATGGGGAATAGCCAGTCGGTGGAGCTGTCAGAATACACCCGATATTTATTGATTAGTTCGCCGTCTTGTATGGGCACAGTTTGTGGTACCCCAATTACCAGAGTAGTAACAGAGATCGCTGATCGCAGGTCACCATAACCAGTATGGTAATGAAAAAGTTAGAGATATTGTGAGAAATACCAAAATGTGACACAGAGACGGGCGGTGAGCAGCTGATGTTGGAAAAATGGCGCCAGTAGACTTGCTTGGCACGGGGTCTCCACGTTCCTTCAATTTGTATTAAGTGTCTGTGAGGTACAACAAAGTGAACCACGATAAAATGAGGTGTGCCTGTACTAAACCCTGTGACACTCTCCTGACGAGGAAGCCCAGATTCCTTTCCAACTGACATTCTGAGTACAAGATGAAAACGAGATAGAAAAAATTGATTAAAATAAGATTATTAAAAATTTGTTTTAAGTTTATTTATTTATTTTGAGAGAGAGAGATTGAGCATGCGAGCAGGAGAGGGGCAGAGAGAGAGGGGGAGAGAGAATCCCAAGCAGGCTCCACGCTGTCAGCACGGAGCCTGACGCGGGCCTCGAACTCACGAACCAAACCGTGAGATCGTGACCTGAGCAGAAGTCGATGACGAACCGACTGAGCCATCCAGGCGCCCCTAAAATAAGATTTTTAAAAGGTACTAAGGTAGCTCTTATGTATTCAACAGGTAGAAATGGCTGGCGTATCCCTCCCTTGTTTAGGAAGTGATGCCAGGTTATGTGGAGGAGAATTTCACGCCTTCCAGCCCACCAGGGTCCGGGTTATTTAAACAGAGTGCAGATTATCAAATTTCTCCTTCCTGCTTCTACCATTCCTCATCCCAAAGCTGTCGGAGAAAACAGGAAAGACTTGAGCCAGCCTTTGACATTCATTTTGAGAATGTATACAAAATAAAGAATTCAAATGTGATGGAAAATTCTGGATCCTACTACTCACTCACCAGTGACTGCTCTGTCCTTAAATGCTACACATGGGGAAAGTGACTTGTGAGTTCTCTACTTTGGAGAGCTGGGGCGGGGGGGAGTGGGGGGAAGGGATGCATAGATAATACTGCATAAATAATACAAAATAATTCATCACGTGGCCAGCCTGATAGCTTCGTAAATTAAGTTGTCAGCTCTTCTGGGGAGTAAACTCGTGTGACCTTCCCCTCCCTAATTACAGTTCTTGTCTGTGCTCTGCTGGTTTTGCTGGAGTCTGCTAAGCTCTTGTAGTTGGAGTTTGGTTTTCTGTCCTTCCTTTCTTACTTATTCTGACCCGTCTTCCAGTCTGCATCTGAAGGAGAAAGGAGGCTTGGAGAAAACATTCAGACTCATGAATCTTGCCAGGTCCTGCCCCCCAGCACCCCATGCAGAGGTTTCCACGCGGTCCCCGCACCCTCCCAGCTCTGGGCCTGCCCCATCCCAGACACTCTTGGGGCCCCTCCAAGGGCCAAGCTGATTCTGGAGCAAACCCAAATGGCCTCAGTCATGGGGACTTTTGTCCACAGCCCCTGCCACGCCACTCTCCAATTAGCAGCTTTCATTGTTGCCAACGAAAGGGAAGTATTAGGAGACGTTCTCCGTTAAAGGCCACGGCAGAAAGGGTCATGGTCAAACATGTGTAAGGAAAGTGGGGCGCCATTTTGGTTTTTCATTACTAGTGTGACTGCCCCTAAGACCGCTGGTCACCTTGTATGGAGGTAATGTTCCTTTGTCTTCATTATCAGATGGAAAACGAGAAGGGTTAAGCAGGCACGTTTCAGCTTCGTTAGATCTGATTACGGATGGGCGGGCGTGTTACTTAATATAAAACACTCCATTTGGGCCTCTCTTTGCCTGGGATATCTACACAGAACAAACCGGATAAAAGGATTTGTGGGTGAGCAGGGACGAATAGTTGGGTCCTGCGGCTCAGAGTTATCTGTCTTCTATCTCGGCCCATTATTGTAGCCTTCAGGGCACAGGAAAGGGAAGAGATTTGTATGTCCATTTTCTTCATAGAGCTTCTACATTTTCCAGTTCTCTGAACTCCTGTCTGCTTTAGCTGAAGAATACGGGTCTTCTGAAGACCCGGTCAAAGCTCCAGGCACGTGAAGTTCTCCAGACACTGATGTTCTTGGCCGTCCTGCAGAAGGAACATCTCTGGGCGAGTTTCAACCTAGGAAGATGATCAGTCATGAAGCCTTGAAGGCAGAATGAGAGATTTTTAATCTTATTCCCTATTTTGTATCTTCAGCCTCAATCCTACTGACTTTTTTCAGGGTTGTTTGTTTGTTTGTTTTTTACATATTATTGAGATGGTAGGCATGTGCTAGTACGTGTGTGTGTGTGTGTGTGTGTGTGTACATGTGAGCATTGAGAAAGACGAAGGTAATTTTTCTGAGGAGACATTTTAAAGGCTAGAAACCAGTGCCGTAATTGGATAAGCTTGGGGCCTCCTGGAGTACCTGTAATCCTAATTAGCATCCTGACTTATGGAATGAAAGCACAAGATAAAATGAGGGAATTCTCTCTGGAATAAATGCCACATTCTCAATTAACCAAAGGCCAATAAGATGGATTATGACGCCAGAAGAAGGCTTTTGATCATTCTTTGGCAAAAACCGCATTTTGGTCGGGCTCAGCACAATTAGACAATTACTGATATCAAGAGCCTGGGAACAGTAGGTCTGTTTTAAGCCAACACTTCTCGCATCGTATCTTTCTAGGTCTTTCTCTTGCTAATGGCCGAAAGGAAAGTTAATCATAATTATCCCATTAAAATGGGATGGATAGTAATGTTTTATAAAAAAAATGGTGAGTCCAAACTGCTGAGTTAATTAGAAAGTTTTCCTTCGTGCCTCCAAGTAGGAAATGTTCTTGCCTCCTGAGACTTGCATAACAAAACATGTGAATTCCTTTCTGATGCTTCCTTGAACTAAAATGTGTCACTGTAAAAGGGGAGAATCATTTTGATACATTCTTCTTTTTTAATGTTTATTTTTGAGAGAGAGAGAGAGAGAGAGAGAGAGAGAGAGAGAGAGAGAGAGAGAGACTGACTACCTGGGAGCAGGGGAGGGACAGAGAGAGAGGGAGACACAGAATCCCAAGTAGGCTCCAGGCTCCGAGCTGTCAGCACAGAGCCCGACGCGGGGCTTGAACCCACGAACCGCGAGATCATGACCTGAGTGAAGTCGGACGCTTCACCGACGGAGTCACCCAGGCGCCCCCATGTTGATACGTTCTGAAAAGCAAACCCGAATTTCCCTTAGATTGTTAAATGGTTCCTGAGTCACAGTCCTCTGCCTTGTCATCCCCCTCTTACTTTTCAAGTCCGTCTCAGCCCGTGCTCTGTGATACCATCTGAGCAAAACTACCATCGCCTGGGGGGGCTGAAACACAAACTTATTTCTCACCATCCTGGAGACTGAGAAGCCCAAGGTCAGGCTAGCAGATCTGGCGCCTGGTGAGAGCGCTCTTCCTGGTGTGCACGCGGTCGGTCACCTTCTGGTGCCTCCCATGGGAGACAGGACAGAAACCTCTCTCATCTCTTCTTACAGGGGGCTCATCCCATTCGAGAGGGCTCCACCCTCATGACCTAATTACCCCCCAAAGACCATCCATCCTAAAACCGTCACCTTGGGACAGACGCGAACGTGCAGACCACAACACTGACCTCTAAATTCCAGCACTGAGTTGGAGTATTTGACTTCCCACAGAAGCAACCAGAAGCGGAACCATTAGAATAGCCGTGCGTGCCGGGGACAAAATGCCTCGCACATTCTTTTCCCCTTCCCTGGGTCCGGTCTGTGCCCCGTGGCTACAGCCAACTACTCAGAAATTTCGTCCCCTTGGAGCCGAGATCTCCTTACCGCCAGCAGTGAATCGTCGGTGGAGTCTGGGCCGGCTGGGGCCAATCAGAGGCATTTTCTTGCTGAAACCCGTAATGGTAAAATCAGTCTGCTTCCCATGCTGGCTTCTTAGGTTTGCAAACTCAGCTCTCTTACCCAAAGTGTGAGCCTACTGGTAAACCAAGGGAAGGAGCGCTCATGTCCGCTCCGTCCCGATGCTCCCAGGCGACCCAGTCCCCCGACCCCCACCCCAGAGCAACGCATTTAAGACCCCACCCATGCGTGACAGTGTGCAGGTGCAACCTTAGCAGACAGGCCGGTGTGGACGGAGGGCCGGGGGACTGACACTGCGCAGTGAGTTCAGTTCGCCGGCCTTGATGGGGGAGCGGCTGGGGGCCAGGCACCAGGAGAGCCTCGGGTGTGTTGTGAGGATGGGATCGGGCAGTGTAGACCCACTGCATCAACCCAGGCACAGCTACAGCCGTCATCACTACACAAGGGGCTGCTGGACGTTTCTCTCAAAACAGGAAGCCCACAGGAAGTTACCTCTGGAATCTTTTGACACTTTTTGCAGGAAAAAAGGGACCCTTTTCTCCCAAGGGTTATTTCCTTCAGCAGCTTGGGCCAGATACCCACCACCCCTGAGTTTGGGAATGCTTTATCCCATGGGTGAGCCGGGAGCAGGGTTTGCTGGTCTGCCTGCTTCCCACTCCGTCCCCTGATCTGCAGAAAATGGAAAAGGTAGCGCCCTGAAAAGACTTCAGAACAAATAAAGCCATTCAGCCTGCTGCCGGCGACACAGCCCCCAAATCGGCTGTCGGCTCGGTTACAAGCACAAGCCACACGCTGGGTGGGCAGGAGTGGATGCGGGATCCCGGCCCAGGAGTGGATGCCGGAAGCAAAAGGCTGTGATGTCACCTCCCCCAGAAAGCTTGCTCTTGTCTACGGGTCTGCTTGGTCTTTGCTTGGCTGGTTTCTGCCCATCCTCTGGATACCGCGGGAATGCCATCCCCTCGGGGAAGATTTCCCTGCTGAGGGGCCCCAACTTCCTCTCCATTGTACCTACCACCCTTTGGATGAACAGTCTCTCTAATTCAGCGTTTCATGGATCTCTGTTGACCATAACCTTGCTGATGGCAGGGTCGTATCTCTCTTGTCCCCCTTCACATCCTACACAGGTACTCAGTAAATAGTGGGTATATTAGGGCTCTCGGAGGAGCAGAGCAGGGTGTGTGTGTGTGTGTGTGTGTGTGTGCGCGCGTGCGTATACAGATACTGTTGCATGTATGTACACAGAGAGAGAAAAACTGTGGAGGCTGGCAAGTCCAGAACCTGCAGGGGAGGACAGCAGGCTGGAGACCCAGGGGAGACTTGCAGTTCAAGTCCAAAGGCAGTCTGCTGGCAGGATTCCCTCTTCTTCCAGGGAGGTCAGTTCTTTCTCTAGCAGGACCTCAACTGATTAGGTGAGGCCCACCCATGATATGGACGGTAATCTGCTTTAATCACAGTTAGCTGATTTAAATGTTAATCCCACCTGAAAAAACACACTGAAACATTCAGAATAGTGTTTGGCCGAATATCTGGGTGCCCTGGCCCAGCCAAACGGACACATAAACTTACCATCACATAGGGGAACAAATGGAAGGATGGAGCCATGACGTGGGTCTCCTTCTCCTAGGGTGATCTTTCACATCTGTGTATTATGGTCTGCAGATGCTTTCACCTGTATCCTCTCCCTTGACCTTTAAAACAGCCCCAAGAGATAGATGAGGGCACTGAGATTCAGATAGGGCAAGGGAATTACCAGAGACAGCACAGCTTTTCAGAGTGGCTAGGGAGACCCTACGTCTTTGTTCCCAGTGTTCTTTTTCTGATCATATAACACAGACTGGCCATTTCCTTGTGCCGGGCACAGTTCTGAGTGCTGAACTTGTATTAACATATTAAAACCTCCTTTCAACTCTGCGGGAAGGGTCTGTTGTAATCGCCCCTATTTTACCTCTGAGGAAGCTGAAATAGATCTAAGGCATCTGCCCAAGGTCACGTACCTGATCTGAGGTAGATCAGGGATACGAAGCCCAGTTCTGGGACTTGTTCTCTGCACACTTCCTGTGTACTCATTTGGCTTCAGGAAAGGCCTGTGGTGTCCATGCAAATGTCCCTGAATGTGGTACGGCTGCAATCGGGGGCTGGCTGACAAGGGGCCGAGGGAGGGGTGGGGCGGGCCTCCTCTGCTGCCAGAGTCCCATTACTCTCCCCCTTCCCTCGTCGCCCCGGAGAGCTTTATAGTTGTTCTGTGTTGCTTTATCCCCTGGTATGGATCGCCTTCTGTGGTTTCCATGCAGTAAAAGTAAATTACCGGTGAAAGCAAATTAATATTCAGAATGATATTTTTAAAGGCAACAAACAAACAGAAACCTGCCCTGAGTTCCATGAGAGAAGGTGCCCTTGCCCTTGACCCCTCCTCCAGGCTAGTGAGACCTCAGGGTCAGCGCTGTGAGGGACGGGACCCCGGGAGCTGACTTGATACTTAATCTCCTCCTAGACTGTATCAAGCTCTCTGGGTGATCTAGCTCCATTGAGACTTCTGGGTCTAGAACACCAGATCAGTGATGATGGAAACGTCTGAGTTTCTGTTTTTGTGTAAAGACATCTGCTGTGAGCACGGACCGGGCTGTGGTCTGTGCAGGCAGGGCGGGGAGAGGGCGCGCCCGGAGCCCCTCATTCGAAAGAGTTCAAGATCATTCTCGGGTAGACAACTAAAAGTACCTACTCTTTTTATCGTCATCGCTCTGGCTTATCATGGCAGCTACGGCTGGGATTTGCACAAGATAATTGGCTTCCCGGTGAGTTTTCTTCCTTCCTTCTCTTCACTGAGTACATTCTGATATTCCTCCAGGATCTGTGCTGGAGCGTGATGACAACGGGCAGAGCAGTGGGCAGAGGAGGATGTACTTTTGTTTCATTTTTAACACTTTGATGTACTGCCTGCACTTGCCCCGACAGTTAGAGCGTATGGATGAATCACGGTGGCGTGTGACACGTTCACATCCCCACAGACTCTTTCTTAAGAGAACTCACACATCAGGGCGCCTGGGCAGCCCAGTCGGCTAAGTGTCCAACTCTTGGTTTCGGCTCAGGTCATGATCTCATGGTTCATAAACTCAAGCCCCACATCGAGCTCTGCGCTGACAGCAAGGAGCTTGCTTGGGATTCTCTCTCTCTCTCTCTCTCTCTCTCTCTCTCTCTCTCAAAATAAATAAACTTTAAAAAAGAAGTGAGAACTCACACATCCTTTGCTTATGGGTAGAATTCCGCTGAGAGCATGCGCTGAGGAAGGTATACTTTTCCTCTCCGAGGCGGGGTGAAGTGAGGGGCTCTTTGTTCAAGGCCATGCATGAATGCCAGCTCCTGTTTCGGGCTGTGCCCTCCCATCCCCTGTGTATCCTCTGTTCTGCTTTGACCACCAAGGGAGAGACTTCCTGCCTTCCAGAACTCCAGCATTGCCTCTTCCCTTTGAGAATGCTCCTGTTAGGATGTGAGAACTGGCATCCGTGATGGGTCAGGTTCTGAAGTTATCTCGAAAGATGTGTGTGTGCTCGAAGGTGGTGTAGTCTGGAACAGGGATGGGAGGAGGGGGCTAAGGGAGGACGAAAGGGGTTTTGTGTTAATTAGAAGTCTTTTTAGCTTCAGACACTGGGATATTGGTGACTCATGGAACCAGACCGTGAAGTCAGGAGCCCTGGAGCCGGGATCTCCTGAGTGCTTCGGGACTGTCTCTCTCTCCCTCTCTCTCTCTCTCTCCCTCTCTCTCCTATTTGTGCTTCCTTCCACATTTTGGCTTCATTCTTCTTCAGTCCGGATCAGCTTTCGCCTCACACGGGTGCCGACAGCTCTAAAGTGTCGTGTTTTGGGGCACCTCGGTGGCTCGGTCGGTTCAGCCTCCGACTCTTGGTTTCGGCTCAGGTCATGGTCTCGCGATTCATGAGATCGAGCCCCGTGTCGGGCTCTGCGCTGACAGCGCGGATCCTGCTGGAGACTCTCTCTCTCCCTCTCTCTGCCCCTCCCCTGCTCGCATGCTCGCTCACTCACTCTCTCTTTCTCTCAAAATAAATAAATCTGGAAAAAAATATATAAGGTATCGTGTCTTACAGCTTCCACCAGCAGACTGGACAGGTTTCTGTCTTCTCTGGCCCGAGGCTCAAAATTCCAGGCGAGGGCTGGTGTGCAGACTAAGAAAGTGGCTCTTCCCGCTGGCTCATCAGGGTTGGGGTGAGGAGGAACATGTCCTGGGAGATGATGATGTTGCCCTACAAGAGGGACAGATGACGGTCATCCCCTGCATTTTCAGGTGGTTCATAGGAAACATTAATGAGCACTGAGGAGGAAAGACCAGTGCAAGGGACGATGTGCCTTAAATTCGAACGTGATCCATGTCAGACCCCAGCGGTGCTAAGTGAGCATTTACTGTGTGCTTTTGTTTTGTTTTGCTTTTTAATTTTTTTAATGTTTATTTATTTATGAGATGGGGCGGGGCACGGGATGGGGCGGGGCAGAGAGAGAGGGAGACACAGAATCCAACCGATATAGGCTTGAACCCATGAACCATGAGATTGTGACCTGAGCCCGAGTCAGACCGGCACTCAACCGACTGAGCCACCCAGGCGCCCCTCTCTGTGCTTTTGAAATAAGGATTTCTTTGGAAGTTCGTCTTGCGGACCACTTTTCACACTCATTGAGTAGTTTCTAGGGGAGAAGAGTGGTGTGTGTGCTCAAGAGAGCTTAGAGTAAAGACACCGTGCAGAGATTAACCCCGGGGAATGACGAGGGGCCGTGTGCAGCGGGAAGAAAATCTAAGGCCTTGGGGGCCTCAGAGGAGGATCTGGGCACTGCTTCACCGGGGAGCACTGACATCCTTGTGGTTCTGGCAGGAGATGAAGGTGCCTCCGGGGAGCACTGATTCCAGACGGACAGTCTTACATGTACCAGTTAATGCTGGCCACCCTCTGCTTACCCCGTGTGGCACAGAAAGGTCCAGACTTCAGCACATCAGTCTTTATGAAAATGTTTGTTTCTCCTTTTACCTGTTCCCACGGTGGCTCACCACCGCCGTCCCATACCCCTAGCGGTGCAGAGCTCATGGCCAGAGGGCGCAGGATCCCAAGTTGGCCCTTGTAAGGTTACGTTATGAAACATGCAACCGGACGGCCGTGATACGTGATGTCTGTCTCAGGCTGGGCCGTGATCTAACTCCCCGTATTTCCCGGGGAAACAGTCGTTCGACAGACACTCTGGGCGCACTCAGAAAAGCACCAGGCGCCGTGGGGGGGAGACACCGGCTTTGCAGTGTGAGCAAAACAGACACAGGTGTTCTTTGTTTTTTAATTTTGTATTTCTGGAATTTTCCAAATGATTTCTGGAATTTTCCAAATAACTTCCATAACCGTCAATGATTGGTATTCATGTCGTATCGGTATTGGTATTAATCTCCAGCTAGTGGAAAAGCTGAATAGGTTTAGAGGTCTTAAGTGGACGTGAAGTCTGAGACAGAACGAAGATCTCTTTAAGGAGGGGTCACTAGACACGCCTTTCAGCGCCTCCACCGTCTCCGTCACCAGCAGCGTGATGAGTCCACGATGTGTCTGTCGGCGGAAGGAACGTGGAATCTGAGGACGTGCGCTGGAACCCCGGCGCTCCCCACGTGGCTGCCGTGTGACCCTTGGGAAGGGTCTTAGTCTGTTCAGGCTGCGGTAACAAAACGCCACAGCCCGGGTGGCTTTCAAACAACAGAAATTTACTTCCCAGGGTCCTGGAGACCGAAAGTCTGAGATCAGGGTACCAGTGTGGTCCAGTGAGGGCCACTCCTGGGTGGCAGACTTCTTGTGTCCTCCGATGGCAGAATGGGCTGGGGGGGCTCCATTTATGGGGGCGCCAACCTCCTGACCAGTCACCCCCAAAGGCCCCCACCTCTTAATGCCATCACATTGGGGCTTAGGTGTCAACATACGAATTTGGAAAGGACGCGAACGTTCAGTCCTTAGCAGGAAGACACTTATTTCTTAGGGCCTTAAGTTCCTCATCCGTGAAATGGGGAAAATGATCATTGCAAGCGTTCCGTGACTGTGGCGGAGAAAGCGAGGCATGTGGCCGGCTCTGGGCTGTGGGAAAGCCTCCTCCGTGGGTGCTGTGGAGCTCAGGGCGTGGTATGACATTCCAGATGGGGAAAGCTGGGGCTGAGATCCCCAGTGATCCGTGGGTGTGGACA
The DNA here is from genome assembly GCF_007474595.2 of Lynx canadensis. Taxonomy (NCBI): domain Eukaryota; kingdom Metazoa; phylum Chordata; class Mammalia; order Carnivora; family Felidae; genus Lynx; species Lynx canadensis. Next base: position 4,454,890 of record NC_044319.2, on the reverse strand, counting down.
CTTTAGGCGGCTCTTCAGGAGATGGGTACAGGGAGATGTGAGTTCATACTTAGGTCTGGAACCAGGATTGAAACTCTAAGGGGAAGAAGCACAGGTCCCAGTTGAGTAAAGGTCCAAGTTGAGGCCAATCTCAGACAGTGTTCATCCAACCAGAGGTGGCACTTAGCCAACAGCCCTCCAAAGTCAAGGAGCCAAGGGCTGACACTGAGGGGAGGAACAGCTCTTCCTAGGAGGCCGGTCACTGGCAACCTTGGGTTTCAGGGATGAGAAATCCATTCGGATGCTGCAACGGCTCTTGACTCTGAGAAAGCCAGGGCAACTTGGACAGACTACCGCCTGGACGCAGGGCCAGCAGGGGGCCACCGGCCGCTTCTCAGCTTCCTCTGGGGAAGGACAGCAGTGGTACCCAGGCCGGGGGGGGGGGGGCCTGAACCCGGATATGCCCACGGCTGCCCTGTGGCCACCCCAACCCAGATTCTTCACCTTGGTCCTGTCCAGCTAGTCGCACTCTCCCCAGTCAAGCTCTCCCTTGCCTGCAGTCCAAACTCCGAATCCCTCAGCCTGGGGCTGCACGTGGCTGTGGCTGCTCTAGCCCTCCCGTCCCACCATCCCCCTGTCCCCGCCCTCCTGCCTCTCTGGGGGCGGATATTGCGTCTGACGACACCCTGTCCGAGGTCCCTCCACGCGTTAGTTGGGTGCTGGGATCAGAGACTAGAGACAAAAAGGTGTGGGGCGCCTGGGTGGCTGAGTCGGTTAAGCGTCCGACTTCGGCTCAGGTCGTGATCTCATGGTTGATGAGTTCGAGCCCCGTGTCAGGCTCTGTGCTGACAGTTCAGAGCCTGGAGCCTGCTTCAGATTCTGCGTCTCCCTCTCTGTCTGCCCTTCCCCCCCCGCAATACTCTCTCTCTCTCTCCCTCTCTCTCTCTCTCTCTCTCAAAAATAAAGATTTAAAAAAAAAAAGAAAAAGGTACAGGACAGGGAGCCCACTGTGCCCTTCCCCTGCCTGCCTCTCAGAGCATTCTGCTTGAACGCTTTTAGTCACCATTTGCTGGAACAACAACTTACTTTCCAGGGAAAATGCATGACCTTGTCACTCAGAAGACCTCAGTCCCAGGGTCTCACCAGTCCCCCCCGGGCTTGGGAAGTGGCCATAAGGGGAGAGGATTGCTACGCATTTCTGTCCAGATGATTTAGTTTTCCAGAAGATGCTCTCAAATCTTCAGTGGGGGGCCAGGCAGAATTCTTACCAGATTATAAGAAAAACAACACATCCTTATACAGCGCACACGGGGTGCTATTCAGTGTTTCCTCCATATGTAGCATATGTAGGCTCATAGTACTTTCATTAGAATTTAAGGAATTCTGTGTTTACTGCCAAATGGACAATGAGTAAGTAACCACAGGTTTTGATTTCTCCTCGGGTTGGTCTGTTCTTTTCCATCAATATTTTTTACATCTCGGCTCTAGACGAGAGACTTTGATGCTATGTCTATGTCACATCCCCCTGTCTGCTCATCTGCCCTTGGCTCAGCCAGGGAGGCTCGCCTTCCTGTCACGGGTGGCCCTGGGAAAATGCTGCTCATCCCTCGAGGCCCGTGTGACCTGCCACCTGCAGCCCCTCCCCCTTGTCCCACCTGCCTGTGCCGTGCGTGCGTCCCCGTGCGGACCGTGGACTGTGGAGGAAGGGATGTATCTCAGTCACCTTTTTTTTTTTTTTTAATGTTTATTTATTGTTGACAAGAGAAAGAGAGAGAGGGTGCGAGCTGGGGAGGGGCAGAGAGAGAGGGAGACAGAGGATCCAAAGCGGGCTCTGTGCTGACAGCAGTGGCTCATGACTTGAGCCAAAGTCTGACGCTTGACTGACTGAGCCCCCCCGGCGCCCCTCTTAGTCCCCTCTTGGGGCACGGGTTCGTCTGAACATGCAGTCTGCATCGATTCAGTCCATGGGCCACCTGCCGTTCGCAGCCGCCCCTCTTGGAAGGAGACCCAGACGCCCCAACACGCAGCCCTTGCCTTTACATAAGACCTTTCCTTCTGGTGAGAGAGGAGGGGGACTTGGGGAGCCCTGCGTGTGTGGCCACACTCAACGGCCTGCCATCTCACCTCCTTCCTGTGAAATAAAACGTAGCTTTATGAGATCACTTCCTGTTAATTCTGCCACGATACTTACTTTAAAATTCAGAGATCGCCGGGTGTTAATCCTCTTCTTATCTCCTGTTCCTAATTAAGTTACGAGAAGAGCAAAGAGGGAGCTTGGATTTGGTGACGCTTTCACGGAGTGAGAAGGCTCAAAACATTCTCACTTGTGCTTCACGGAGGTTCTCGGGAACACTTACGTTTCTGGGAAAACGCAAACGTATCGAACCTGTCAGTCTCCCCCGCCTGAGGAAATCTGAGATGGGAATCTCAAGTTGTTAGACCTGCTGTCAGATGAGCTGTCTCCCCCAAAGACATCCTTCCCTCCGGCTGCCAGCTCCCTCTCTCCGCCACCACTCTCCCTGTCCCCACAGGGTTTGCTTCAGGCCGTGGGGACCAGCCTCTCTGCCCAGGTAGCCTCCCCGAGACTCCCCTGTGCACTGGGTCTCACCTTCAAAATCACGGTCCCCGAGGGGGGCCATGCTCAAGTATAACGCAGGCTGGACCCCGCTAGTCCCGTGGGCCAACGGGAGCGGCGTATGAAGACATGATAAACAGAGGGTGGCCCCAGCCCCCTTGGGGGGTACCAGAGCGGCACCCCCAGGCTCACTGGGTGCTCTGGGGAGCTGGGAAGCTTTCCAGCTTTTGGGTGGCTGTTTATCACGAGGGGCATTCAGCGGCCGGGAGGCAGTGCTGAAACCCAGCAGCACAAAGCGATTTCCAACTTGATCTTGGCTGATTAATAATGAAACAGCAATGGTGAGTGAGCGGTGGAGGGGAGGGTTGGACATTTGGGGAACCACCTGGGCGGCTGCAGCGACAGAGGGAAGCCATTTGGTGTGTGTAATGCTCCTCGTTCGGGAAGAAGAGCAGACCTGAGGCAGGGAGGCCGACTCAGCCGCACACACAAAGCGGGTCAGCGACCTGTCGTGGCTGAGGGGTCCGGTAGGCTCCTCGGTGCACAGAACCACTTGGACGGTTCTCTGTAATTCTGTGATGTTTGAATCCCGGCTGGAAAGGGGGCAGCGGTCCTATTTCTGATGTAGTAATGATAGTCACTAATACTTACATAATGCTAACTGCGCTAAGTGCTTTACATACATTAGCTCATTTGCATGCATAATACATCTACGTAAACTCATTTACATACACGGCGCGGTTTCCTATATTAGCTCATTTACATACATAATACATATATAACGTTTGCGTGGATTAACTCGTTTATGTACATAATGCATTTGCATACGGTCAGTCTGTTTGGGCCGATGTAACACAATCCACAGCCCGCGGGGCTTAAACAACACACATTTATTTCCCACAGCTCCAGGCTGGGGTCCAAAAATCAAGGTGCTGGCAGACCTGGAGTCTGGTGTGAGCCTGCTTCCTGGCCATAGACTGCCGTCTTCTCCCCATGTCCTCACGTGGCGGGAAGGGTGAGGGGGCTCTCTGGGGGTGACGCTAACCCACCGCCCTCATGACTCATCACCTCCTAAAGACCCACCTCCTAACACCATTGTGGGCCAGGTTTTCAGCATATGAGTTCTGGGGGGGACACAAACATTTGGTCCGTAACACATGCGTAATACATGTATATACATGAACTCATTTAAATCACCTATTTTAGGGGCACCTGGGTGACTCAGTCGGTGAAGCATCCGACGTCAGCTCAGGTCATCTCATAGCTTGTGAGTTCAAGGCCCGCGTCGGGCTCTGTGCTGACAGCTCGGAGCCGGGAGCCTGCTTCGGATTCTGTGCCTCCCTCTCTCTCTCTCTCTCTGCCCCTCCTCTGTTCGCACTCTGTCTCTCTCTCTCTCAAAAATAAATAAAACATTAAAAAGAAAAAATTTAAATCACCCGTTTCACTCATGAGGAAGCTGAGTCGTAGGGACTCCTGTGCCTGAGATCACACGGGTCAACTCTGGCTGCAGAACGTCAGCTCCTGCCGGCCCTGCGCACTGATCAGGCTGCCTCTGATGGTTTGGCTTGAAATCACTAATCTTTCTGGGCACACGTTCCCAACTGCTGCACGCGTGGGCGCCTTCTGGCTTACTAGGAGTCAACACGCCCGAGCCTCACAACAGACCAACGCAACGTTTACAAACGAGCCGTTAACCGAGGGTTCCTGGTCGTGGAGGGGTTCAGTGGGGACATGAGGGCTTGCCCAGCTCCCTGTGGCCTCCTTCTCCCCCTGCACGAGCTTCGCCACCCGCCCCCCCCCCCCCCCCCCCCCCCCCCGCCCAGCCATCCTCCCAGCACTGCTGTGATCGTGAGTCCATGCCTGGATGGCCAAGTTCAGGAGGGACCAGATCAGACTCGTGACGGGGTCTTCCCTGCTCTCTGCCTCCTCTGCCAAGCTTGGGCATGACCCCACCTCCCAGCTGAGATTAGGAAGGGCGGAGGGGTCAGCATGGGGGCGGAGGTCAGAAATCCTACAGAGAGGGGCACCTGGGTGGCTCAGTCGGTTGAGCACCCGACTTCTTCGGCTCAGGTCACGATCTCACAGTTTGTGGGTTCGAGCCCTGCATCGGGCTCTGTGCTGACAGCTCAGAGCCTGGAGCCTGCTTTGGATTCTGTGTCTCCCTCTCTCTCTGCCCCTGCCCTGCTCACACTGTCTCTCTCTCTCTTTCTCTCTCTCAAAAATAAAACAATAAACATTAAAAAAAAAAAAAAGAAAAGAAAAGAAATCCTACAGAGAGAGGGGAGATGGTCATTTGGTTTATGACTTTAACCTTTTGCACGTAATGAACAGTCAGACTCTTCAAAAAACAACACTGTGGCAAAGAATGGCAATTTTTAGGTTGTACCCTTAAAATGGGAAGACGCTCACATTGCTTAAAAGGGGTGTTCAGGGAGATATTTACCAAAATTCCTATGGCTGTGGGACAGCTGGGTGGCTCAGTAGTTTGTGTCCGACTCTTGGTTTTGGCTCAGGTCACGATCTCACAGTTTATGAGTTCTCACTGTCGGCCTGAAGCCTGCTTGGGATTCTCTCTCTCTCCCTCTCTCTCCCCGTCCCCTGCTCGCTCTCTCTCTCTCTCTCTCTCTCTCTCAAAATAAATAAACTTAAAATCTCATTGTTGTGTCTGTCTGCTATGTTGGCACATTCTCACCGATGAGCCCCAAGACGTGAGGCTTTGTCGTGAGTTTCTGTGCACGCTGATTCCCACAGTGTCTCTCATGACCAGTCCCCTCCCCATGTGTAAACACAGCTACGGAATCTGTTTGCATGCTGCTGAGACCCTGGCACCTTTACCTGAGTTCTGCTCCCTTCCTGCCTGGCCAACCCCTTGTCTTGGAGAAGTCCTTGAGGGTCCCCTGGTGGAGTGTGAGTCACCCTCGGCTGTGCCCGTGGCCCTTTGTACGCACTGACCAAGTGGCGGTGTCATTACCTGTCCAACCTCCCCATTAGACAGCAAATTCCTCTGGAAAATATGAAAAAACCATTGCCTCCTACTGCCCTCCCCCCACACCCAGGACAGGAACTGGCACCCAACAGATGCGTGTTCAGGGCATGACTGTGAGGTCTTTGGTGGGAGATCCTGAAAGGCATCTATTAAAGGCAGAAATCAGGGGTGCCTGGGTGGCGCAGTCGGTTAAGCGTCCGACTTCAGCCAGGTCACGATCTCGCGGTCCGTGAGTTTGAGCCCCACGTCGGGCTCTGGGCTGATGGCTCGGAGCCTGGAGCCTGTTTCCGATTCTGTGTCTCCTTCTCTCTCTGCCCCTCCCCCGTTCATGCTCTGTCTCTCTCTGTCCCAAAAATAAATAAACGTTGGAAAAAAAAAAAAAAGGCAGAAATCAGGGGGTGCCTGGGTGGCTCAGTCGGTTAGGCGTCCGACTTCAGCTCAGGTCATGATCTCACGGTCTGTGAGTTCGAGCCCTGCGTCGGGCTGTGTGCTGACAGCTCAGAGTCTGGAACCTGCTTCGGATTCTGTGTCTCCCTCTCTCTCTGCCCCTCGCCTGCTCATACTTTGTTTCTCTTTCTCACTCAAAAAAAAAAATAATAGACATTAAAAAAAATTTTTTTTAAAAAGGTAGAAATCAGGAAAATTCAAATGTCGTTTCCTGAAGATACCCCCTGAGCCCAGAGTTGAACCAGGTCCCGCTTGCATCATCTCCTGCTGCCATCATGATGCCAGGGCGCTGCCCCTCCCCCTTACCGGGCGTGAGGACAGACGTCAGCTTTTGAAAGCTCTGGGTTCAGTTCCGTCCGCAGTAACCCAGCTGTGCATCTTTAGATGAGGCATCAACGGAGTCTTTTTCATGGACACCCGGACCCCAAGGCACACGCACGTACCCTTCCATCTCGGCAGATGTCACAGGCTTTGGGGAGCGCCCTCCTTTCCAGAATCCCATTAGAAAGAACAACACGTGAGTTTCCACAGTTGGTTTGGGAATTTACTGCCGTGGAATACTCCTCCAATTCAGTTGTCACCGCGGGAAACGCTTGGCTGTTAGCGGTCCCGGAGCACATCGAACTCTAGGGTCTGCCGCGCTCTCGCTGGGCGTTTGTACAGTGTTCCGTCTTCTGGATCGGGTGAGAAGTTACGGGCATGACAGCAGTACGAGCAAACATTGTTATACCCCCTCTGGAATAGACCTACAAGGAGCAGAGGAGAGAAGAGAGAAGAGGCTCCTAGTTCATGCGGATTGATGGTGCGCGTTCCACAGAAGGTCAGTGCCCCCTTTTGACCATCCCGGCCAGCCCCAGACCAGATGTGAGAGGAGCACGGCATTCGGTTGTGTTGACTCTCTGCTTTCCAGATCGGCTTTTACCCCACCTGCCTCACTGGCAGGTACTACCTCTGACCCCAGGCTCCACCCACCGATCCCTAGTCCTTCTGGGTCAATGGCAATTTAGGTGATAACTGTGATCACTATGTGAAGTCCTTTCTAGGGTAAGGTAAGATGTGAATGAACGAAGGAGTGAATGAGTGAGTAAGTATCAAATGGTTAGATCCCGTTGCTTGTGCTAAGATGATCTTTAGGAAGAAAAATAAAGAAGTTAAGGGCAAGAGTATATTTACGTCTCAGGGTGCTTGGGTGGCTCAGTCAGTTAAGCAGCTGACTCTTAATTTTGGCTCAGGTCAGGATCTCAAGGTTCATGAGATCGAGCCCTGCGTTGGCTCTGCGATGGCAGTATGGAGCCTGCTTGGGATTCTCTCTCCCTCTCTTTCTGCCCCTCCCTTGCTCTCTCTCTCCCTCTCTCTCAAAAGAAATAAGCTTAAAAACAAAAGTATTATTACTTCTCTTCCTCCAAAGCAAAAGCTTTCAAGTGCAACCCACTGGTTTCTCAAACTTCCTTCTTTACCCAAGAGCACAGGGTCATGGCTTCCGGAGCAGAGAGCCCTGCCCCCCCAGCTAGGGCGAAGGGTCAGAAGCAGCAACTGGTGATTAATCAGGTGGCTCCCGTCTTAGGGCACAGTCCACGTTTACTGTCTCTGCAGCCCGGACTGTGGAAATAGGCAGACCCGTAAAGGCCGGCCATTAATATTTCCCCAGGAGACGTTCCAGATGCTGCTGGGTGGACTGTGGCATAGCAACGCTCCTCCTGCTCCTGATTTATTCCATCGTGGAAGAGCTTTCCTTACAGGGGAGTTTCCACAGAAGTGACCCTTTTAGGTCTTCAGGAGCTGTTCTCAAGGCTTCTCATTTGGCTGCCTTTTCACCGCGCGGCGGGACGGAGCTGTGCCCCAGGGTCCCACCTCCCCCAACGGCGAGGTGGCAGACTTGCCATTCCCCCTCAGAGCACCCTTCTCCCCTCCTGTCACCAGGAGCTGCTGATAGGTCCGCGGGAGAGGGACAATGGCTGGAAGTGACCTCTCCCGCTGACATTTCATCATGGCCTCCAGGGGCGTGCAGGGCTGGCCAGCGGCAGGAACGCAGGCTGTAGTTACAGAGGCGTTTGGGATGGGAGGGCTTTCTTGCATTCTTGCAAACCAAACTGTAGCCATAATCCTGTGGTGCACCGTGAAGAAACTGGAAACCCGGCTTATTCGCAGAGTGGCTCCCCATGAGTCGGCCTCCTCCAAGTTTGGGGATGCGGCATGGCTAGATTTCAGGACAAAGTTCTTCCTTTAAGCACTGAAAGGGCAAGTAGGACAGGGTTGGGCAGCGGGGGTTAGGGGGATGCCATTGATCTCTCTTCTTTGCTGTCATTCTGTGTTCAGAAGTTGTCATCTAGGGGCTTCTGGGTGGCTCAGTCGGCTGAACGTCCGACTTTGGCTCAGGTCACGATCTCACAGTTCGTGGGTTCGAGCCCTGTATCAGGCTGACAGCTCGGAGCCTGGAGCCTGCTTCGGATTCTGTGTCTCCCTCTCTCTCTGCCCCTTCCCTGCTCACACTCTGTCTCTCTCTCTCTGTCTCAAAAATATATAAAACATTTAAAAACAATTTTTTTTTTAAGTTTTCACCAGAATCAAGAGTCTTCGGTCAGAATTCAAAGGGAAATGCACCCTCAAAGCCTGCAAAAAGGCTTGAAAGGTGTGTGAAACATCACACAGTCGGAGGCACTTTCCTGGCTGTCTGCAAAGGCATGGACAGGAACAGGAAGCCCGTGGGGGCGTTCACGGACTAGCTGTTGGTCCAGACCAGCAACATCATACTCTGGTCCTTCTGGTCACAGGGGCTCATGGAGTTTCCTCGAGGGAGTGCTTAAAAGACACCGAGGTCATGGGGAATTCATTTCTTTTGTGTCTTCCCCGCATGTTCGGATTCTTCTTCCCTTGGTGCCACAGCAGGGGTCGAGGATATGGGGAATAATAATCCCCAGAGTTTCACGATCTCTTGAGAGTTTTCAAGCTCTCCACCCAGACTGTGCTTTTGAATTGAGTTGAACCGGAGCGAATACAAGAGGAACACAGTATGAGCGACGTTAGAACTGGAGATCTAGTTCTTGGCTCTCCACCACCACCCCCCCCCCCCCCGCCGCCATTAGCAAGAAGGTGAAGATTGTTGGTTTGCTGCATGCGCACTGAACTAAGATGGGAAACAGGGTTAAGGTGTGTCGAGACAGCTGGGTGTGAAGAAGAGATTATTCCTCGCAGGCAGGGAGTAAATGCTGAGAGAGCCCACCAGGGAAGGTACAGGCTCATCCCTGGAAATTGAATTTGATTTTTGAGCTGGAGGATTAGGCAAGTGATCACTGAAGTTCTCTTTCTTTCTCTTTGTATAAGGTACTCTGCTGTGTATTGACTGTCTTCCCAGATCATCCCACTGGACCTTAAGGAAAATCTCCCCTTGGAGAGAACTGAAGAATCCAGCTAGGGGCTTCTAGAATAGTCGAGGGTTCTTTTGTCTTTTTCTGGGCACTTTCACGTTATCATTCGTCTTTCCCTTGAGACAAACCTATGAGTTAGTTAGGGGCAGATGTGTTTAATTTCCGCTTTATAGATGAGAACACTGAAATTCCAAGGATGTCGGGGGATCACGCAAGATGGGTTTGAAACTTCAGTGTCATTTTTGTGTTTCTTCTACTCATCATGAATTTACTCCATTGCCAGACGCTGCTAACTTTTTCCTTATGAGGTTGCCTGCGTCTGTTTCTTTCTGTCCACTTCCAGTGTCACCAGCTGGGACTTTCATCACCTCATGCCTGGACTATGACATTGGTGTCCTACATGACCGTCCAGATGCCAGTTTTCCCTCTTCCTTGATATCTTCCCCGAGTTTGGGGATCTTGGGACTGTGCTCCATTCGTTGGGCAACCCCCATGAGTTTTGGGCACAGAGCCGAGGACGTACCACACTGCTTGGGGCAGGAAAGGCTTTGCAGAGATTTCTTAACGCATTTGTGCCCTCACACCATGATGCTAACTCACAAAAGCTCTCAGTATTTGTTTTTGGACAGTGGTCCTCTGTCTGCAGTAGACCTATGGTTGTATGAATCTGTATTTCTGTCTCAGTGTCATGCAGTCGTGAAATGTCAGCTCACAAGTCCGTGAAAGCTCAAACTGAAATTCTTTCGTTTTGTGTTCCCCAGAATGTCCTGGTCTGTTTGCCAACTGGGGCAACATATCCATACTTGTAATGCCATATTCACATCACTTTCCAGTTTTCATCAAACCTTCCTATAAGTAATTTTGAGGCTCTGTTTGTTATATCTAAATTTCATTTTATTTTTTTTAAGTTTATTTATTTATTTTGAGAGAGAGCATGAGCGGGGGGCGAGGAGCAGAGGTTGATGGAGAGAGAAAATCCCAAGCAGGCTCCACACTGTCAGCCCAGAGCCCAACACGGGGCTCAAACTCCCAAACCGTGAGATCATGACCTGAGCTGAAATCAGGAGTCAGATGCTTATCTGACTGAGCCACCCAGGCGCCCCTGTTGTAGCTAGATTTAAAAACCTATCATCATAACTAAAAATATATCCAGTTGAATGATAATACTCCCTGCATTATAATCCACATTTTCATGGAATAAAGTAACAACCTCGCATCATGTCGTCTTTAGTTTCTGTCATGCCCTTCTCCCCAGTAAGACTAAGTGCTTCGATGACAAAGAACCATATTTGTTGATGTGAACCATATTCGTTCATGTAATTCAGTTCCTCAATAAGACATCCAGTAAGCACCCATCACATCATGTAGAAGGTTCTGCACTTAACCCTTCATCCTACAGGAGCCCTGTCACTTGACATCAGTGATGTACCTAGGGGTGGGAAATAACGGTGTTGGGACTATTTGGGGCGCCCACCCACAATTCCTACCTGTGTTTATACCATGACACCACACTGCTTCCAAATAAACACTGTTGACTACGGGGCACCTGGGTGACTCAGTTGGTTACGCGCCTGACTTTGGCTCAGGTCTTGATCTCGCGGTCCATGAGTTCAAGCCCCGCGTCGGGCTCTGTGCTGACAGCTCGGAGCCTGGAGCCTGCTTGGGACTCTGTGTCTCCCTCTCTCTCTGCCCCTCCCCTGCTCCCACTCTGTCTTCTCCCCCCTCTCTCAAAAATGAATAAACATAAGGGGCACCTGGGTGGCTCGGTCGGTTAAGCATCCAACTTTGGCTCAGGTCGTGATCTCGCAGTTTGTAGGTTCGAGCCCAGCATCGGGCTCTGTGCTGACAGCTTGGAGCCTGGAGCCTGCTTCGGATTCTGTGTGTGTGTGTGTGTGTGTGTGTGTGTGTCTCTCTCTCTGCCCCTCCCCTGCTAGCGCTCTGTCTCAAAAATAAATACACAGTAAAAATAAAATATAAATAAATAAACATAAAAAAACATCATGGACTGTGAGAGACCCGCCCAGTTGTGAAAAGTTATCTGACCCCTAGAGGGAGGAGCAGATCTGTGTGACGTCCAGGTAGATAGAGCCTGTTCATCGTCCTGCTCTACTCTTGCTCTACAGATGGGATGATACGGGGTGGAACGTTCCATAATTCCATCCTGATTGGCTTTTCTTGAAAGGTGCGTGTCCAGTAGCTTTTGCCTGCCTTTGATTCGCCTCTACAAACACTTTCAGTAGCAGAATTAATCAAGTCTTTCTCTTGGTTTTAGGAAAATAAGCAGCAGCTCAGGAAAGGAGTCATTCTGATCGGTTCACTGTGTACCCAACGGGTTCTACGTGGCCGCGTCTTCTGTCTCTCAGAGGCGGGCGCTACCTTTGGTCAGAGGTTACTAGGGCATCTCCAGTGCATTTACACAGATTCCTTTGTGAGCCCCTCGATCACACCCTCTGCGGACATTCATCCCATCTCTGCCCCTGGTAGATACAGGAAAGTGACTTCCTGGCGAGAAATCCCGCACTGGGAAGAGCCAGCCTCTCAGAGAGGTATCCACCGTCAAAACGGCTGAGGGTCCAAATGACAGATACTCATGGCTGGCTTCCCTCTCGACGCCACCTTGATCGAGACAAGATCAGGGTGCTGGTGGCCCTCGCAATGGAGAATTCTGTTAGAACGACATCCTCCGGGAATAGCTTTTATCTGCTGAGTATGACAAGTGGGGCAAATGTGTAGAAAGCCCAGGTCTCGTGGCCTGGCTTTGAAAAGGTTGTGAGACGAGGGCCTGGGGACCGGCTCCAACAGACAGGACGGACTCCTGCTCCGTTCCTGTAAGAGCAGTCGGCCTTGGGCAGGCTGGATTGATTTACCTTTTGTCATTGGCCCAGAACGTTCCATATCCCCCTCTCACACTTGGCTGTGACTCCCATGGCAGTCATCGCTTTTGGAAACAGGAGGAGGTAGGGGACGTTTTCGTATTTCAGATACTGAGGGTGTTGAGGTCCCAGGGATCTACCACTCAGCCCCGGACTGGTCATGGGAATTTGTGGGGACAGGCGTGGCTGGTTTGAGGGTGTGGCCCCGAAAAGGAGGCTGGGCACACTTGTGTTGCTCCGCTGACTGTTTTCAGGCACGGACTCACGTGTGCTGGCACCGCGGCCATCGCTAACCCGGTGGAGGACCCTCCCATGGGCCCAAACTGTCAAGAGCAGTCCACCGTCCCGCCCCCTCTTTGCCTGTCACTGTCCCCAGGACAAATGAGGATGTCACTGCTGCAACCACTTAGAATTCCCTCTGAGCACTCATTCGTGGGCATAACCTGGCATAACCTCAGAGACAGGAAGTGGAGCAGTGATTGCCAAGGAGGTGGGCGTGGGGGTGGGGGGGGGGACTATTAAAAGGAATTGGATTAGGCACCTGGGTGGCTGAGTCAGTTGGGCGTCCACCTCTTGATTTTGGCCCAGGTCATGGTCCCAGTGTCATGGGATCGAGTCCCGTGTCAGAGCCTACTTAAGATTCTCTCTCTCTCTCCCCCTCTGCTCCACAAAAGAACAAAGAAAAGAAAAGGGAAAAAAAAGAAGTAGGATTTCTTTCGGGGGGATAGAAATATCCCGGGATTAGGGAGTGGGTGATGGTTGCATAGTATTCTAAGTGACTTTTTTTGGAAAACCCCTTGAGTCGTCCCTGTTCAAATGGGAAATGTCGTGTTATGTGAATTTTATCTCAGAACACTAAAGGCAAAATTAAAAAAACGAAATATGGGGCCACCTGGGTGGTTCAGTTGGTTAAGCATCCGCCTCTTGGTTTTGGCTCAGGTCCTGCTCTCGGGGTTCGTGAGTTCAAGCCCCACATCAGGCTCTTGCCTGGGATTCTCTCCTCCCCACCTCTCTGCCCCTCCTGTGCTCACTCGCTCTCTTTTTCTCTCAAAATAAATAAATATTTTAAAAAATAATAAAAAACAGCTATAACAAAAATGAAACATTAAATATGAAATATGAAACTAATCTCTTGATAACAGTACTACCCTTCAGTCCTCACCCTGGCCCGTCTCACCCCCCAAGTTTATTTCGAAGACAGGTCACATACAAATGCCACATGTTTATTTTTACGCGGTGTCACCCTGTGAAATGCCCATCGGACCAAAAGGTGACCCCGTGATAAGGCCCTTGTGCGGCTCGGCTGTGTGTGCTCCGTGAGAAGCTGGCCCAGCCTCCTCTGTGGGAAAGGGCTCCTGCCTGATACAGAAGCCGAGGAGACACCCTCCCCTCTTCCCGCTGGCCGCCTGGTTCTGTCGCGTACAATGCGTCTCAGTGGACGCGTGGACAGAACCTCCACACCTCACCCAGTACCTGAGGAGGGAGAACTGAAAAATGCACGGAATGAAATGCTCAAACCAAAAGGAAACCCCAGGAACACAGAAGAGCAACAAAGGTCTGGGCCGTGCCAAGCTCTGGGGTTACGACAAGTGGCACTCACGGACGCAAACTGTGTCTTTGTCCCGAGAAGGCCCCGAAGTTTGCCGAGGCCACCGTGCCTTTGAAATGAACGAATGATGATTCTTCTTCCCCTGAGAACACTTGCTTCTGTATCATTTCATCACTGATGCTTTCTTTTATTTGCTGTCTCACTGAGCCCTCCCCACTCAGGTTTGCTCTTAATGAAAATTGGCTGAGGCGGAAAAAAAAAAAAAATACATCAGTTTCTTCTAGAAGGTTCTTTCTGAGAATGAAGATGGACGTGCTTTGGTTTGGGGCCAGTTTTAGGTCAAACCCCAGTAGTGGTCTGAGGCCAGGGAGAGACCCCTGCAGTGGCTGGAGAAGGAGCCCCCGAGGGACAGCGGGATGTGGCCAAGGCCAATACAGCTCACCGCTAAGATTCAGGAGGTCAGGCTGCCTCTAGCCCACCTTTTGCCCCTCTTGTTTTGTGGCGGGACCAGCGACTTCCCTTGCAGAGGTGGCAAAGGTCAGGGGAGGTGCCGTCCACCCCAGCGTCATGGGTGTGAGGGGAGCAGTGCCCCAGATACGCCTTTCCCTCGTCCTTGCACGTCGCCACTATCCTTCTCAGAGAATGGTGACAACAGAAACTGTGATGTTTGGGGGGAAATTCTCAATCGCACATCTTTTTTTTTTCTTTTTTAATTTAATTTAATTTAATTAATTTATTTATTTCAATATATGAAATTTATTGTCAAATTGGTTTCCATACAACACCCAGTGCTCATCCCAAAAGGTGCCCTCCTCAACACCCATCACCCACACTCCCCTCCCTCCCACCCCCCCCATCAGCCCTCAGTTTGTTCTCAGTTTTTAAGAGTCTCTTATGCTTTGGCTCTCTCCCACTCTAACCTCTTTTTTTTTTTTCTTTCCCCTCCCCCATGGGTTTCTCTTAAGTTTCTCAGGATCCACATAAGAGTGAAACCATATGGTATCTGTCTTTCTCTGCCTGACTTATTTCACTTAGCATCACACTCTCCAGTTCCATCCACGTTGCTACAAAGGGCCAGATTTCATTCTTTCTCATTGCCACGTAGTACTCCATTGTCGCCCATCTTTTTCAACATATGAAATAAAAATAAAAGCCATAGTCTGTTCGTGGCTCCATGGAAGTTAGATTTTGCTCACTGACATGTTTTTGGACGCTCTTTCTGCGTCCCAACTCCCAGACAGGTCAGGTTCCTGGAGCTGGTGACCGTCCAACTTTTTGCATTCTCTGTCCCCTCAGAGAGTGACTTTGTTCAAATAACAAGGACTTTGTCGCGTGGTTGAAGGTGTTGGGGAAATGGAGATTTAAAATCCATAACATGGGGCTCCTGGGTGGCCCAGTCGGTTGAGCATCCCACTCTTGATTTCCGCTCGGGTCATGATCTCACAGTTCGTGGCTTCGAGCCCCGCTTCTGCTCTGCGCTGATAGCACGGAGCATGCTTGGCATTCTCTCTCTCTGTGCCTTCCCCGCTCTCAATAAAAATAAACCTTAAAAAAATACATAACATTATTGGCACTGTAAATGTTCCTAGAAGGAAACCAGTCATTGACGGAGGCCACCTTTCCTATCCCTTTTCTTTCGCGTCACGTTTTCCCTGAGTGACTTTTGTCAAACTGTGAAAGTGAGGTGGCCATCAGTGGGGAGTCTGTGGCCTGAACAATCCCATGCCACTTCCCTGTGCCTGGC
Organism: Lynx canadensis; assembly: GCF_007474595.2. Classification (NCBI taxonomy): domain Eukaryota; kingdom Metazoa; phylum Chordata; class Mammalia; order Carnivora; family Felidae; genus Lynx; species Lynx canadensis. Next base: position 4,439,372 of record NC_044319.2, on the reverse strand, counting down.
CAGGGCCCCTCACACACGGGTCGGGTCCAAGCGCTGTCTACGTGGATCGTGTCCTTCCCTTCCCGCGTACCCTTGAGACCATGGCAGATGTTGCAAAGCCAGGGGACGTCTCACCAGACCTGGGGTTGAGGGAGCAGCCCCACACACACTAGGGACTCAGGATTGCCGACACCCCTCCAGAGCCCTGACCTTTGAGAAGCCCATGTGGCTCTCGTGCGCCCCCTTTCCCCCAACCTGAACATTACAGGGTGGATTATAAAAATGCAGCCTGAGGTCTGTAAGCACAGGTTACCCTGGGGAGGCCAGGCAGGCATCGCCAGGCAATCTAGCCCTTCCCCGAAGAAGGCCTGGAGTTAGCGACACGTCACTCTTCTGTCCCAGCGGCGTGTCATTTTCCCTTTTCCCTTTCTCCTTAGTTCCCCGCCATGCCCGGGGACCATATTTGCTGTCACTTTTCTTTCTTAAAAAAAAATTTTTTTTAATGTTTATTTATGTTTAAGAGAAGAGACAGCGTGTGAGCAGGGAAGGGGCAGAGAGAGAGAGAGGGAGACACCGGATCCAAAGCAGGCTCCAGGCTCTGAGCCGTCAGCACAGAGTCCGATGAGGGGCTCGAACCCACCAGCCGTGAGATCATGACCAGAGCTGAAGTCAGACGCTTAACCAACTGAGTCGCCCACACACCTTGCTGTCACTTTTCTTTGTGAGGACTTAGGGACCTTCTTAGGGATGAATCCAAAAAGACCTGAGATACCGGCCTTCGTGTGACAGTCATGCTGACAGTGTGAGCTGATCGTCACAAGTCACGGCCAGAGTGCCTCCTGGCCACCTCCGAGCCTGCATGCCAAGTGTCTGGGCATCGAAGAGGTTTCTCTGGAGCCTTCCCAGGCCTCTTCTGCCTTGTTACGTTGACTCTAGAGCTGGCACTCCTTTAGGGCTTGGGAAAGGGGGTGCCCCTCTAAAAAACCCATTTCTGGTCTTTCTCTGTTTGGCATGTTGTTTAGACAAAGAGGAGTTTGTACCTTTCACTTCCCACCAGACGCTCCTAAGCAGAAGCCTGGGATTTGAAACCTGGGGATTTTTTCCTGCCCTCTAAATGCATGCCTTGTTGGGCCGGGGGTTGACACAGTGCTGTTTCTCACATCTTTATAGCATAAGGGACTGCCTTAGCCACAAAGACACAACCCCTTGTTGTGACTGATACGAGCCACTGTATTTACACGTGTATCCTTTGGGCAATTAATTTGTGCTTCTCAGCGTCATTTATGATGTGATTCATGTCTAAATTTAATATAAAAGTGTATACTTCCCCCAAGACTTCATGTACATTTCAGAATTTTGTGTCCATATTTTTTTTGTAATGACCTAATCCAAACCTCTCCTCTTACAGATGAAGAAACCTGAATCTAGAGCAGGGCTTCTAAAGAGCAGCACTGTTGACATTTTGGACCAGCTAATTCGGTGACGTGGGGGGGGGGGGGTGTCTGATGCCTTATAGGGCTACTTAGCTGCTTCTTTGGCTTCTAGCCTTTAAATTTTTTTTAAATGTTTCTTTATTTTTGAGAGAAAGGCAGAGCACAAGAGGGGGGAAGGCAGAGAGAGAGGGAGACACAGAATCTGAAGCAGGCTCCAGGCTCTGAGCTGTCAGCACAGAGCCGACGCAGGGCTCGAACCCACGAACTGTGAGATCATGACCTGAGCCGAAGTCAGACGCTTAACCAACTGAGCCACCCAGGTGCCCCGGCTTCTACCCTTTAGATGCCAGCAGCATCGCCCAAGTCACAATGTCTTCAGACATTGCCATACGTTTGCTGGTTGAGAACCAATGGTCTAGGGGCGGCCATGCAGCCAAGTTGTGACAAGGTCAGGAGCAGAACCCAAGGTGTCCTGACTCTCAGATCTGCCCTTTTCTGTTGGGCAGGGGAATTAAGCTCTCATTCTGACCAGGGCCCAATGTCATGGTCAAGAGCACCTCCACAGCTCTCGAGGGAGGTCAGAGGGAAAAGGAGGCCGAGGCACCAAGAGCAAGGGAGAACTTTGGGGGCCTCTGTGCAGATGTGTTTGTTCCCTCTACCTGCTAGAACCCAGCCCAGTGATTCATCGATTCAACTTCTGCGCCTCAATTTCCACCAGGCAACGTGTCCTAGAAACTCCTAAGACAGGTGTCCAGAGTGAACAGGTCTAGGAGGGAACACGAGAGGCAGAGGAATGTTTCTTCATGTGCACTGACCATCGTCACCCCCAGAACCCGGACTAGCCCACGGCAGACAAGCCTCGCACAACTCATTCTGAGCCGGGGGGAGGTCAGCTGGCCCTGACCTCCTTCCTCTCGTGCAAGTCCCAATGCACATAGTTTCTTTGGCACTTTTTCCCAAGTTGTACCAAATATCCACTTTGTACCTGTATCCTTTAAACCTTTCTCCTGGCCACAGGCTTGGAGCACATTCTGGCCCTAAGTGTGCAGAGGGAGGCAAGTAATGAATGCCCCGGGGTATTGCCACTTTCTGATGGAGATGGACACATGTGATTACCAGGGCTCTCGTGGCGAGAGATCAGAAGTTTTCATGCTGGGCCTGACTCCGGGGCAGGTATGAACCCGGGTTTCCACTGGGTATGGGTAAGGAAGTTCCCCTGTAGGGCTCTGGATGGACACCATTCTAACACTTGTTTCCTGAGCTCCGCCGTTGGCCGAAAGGCTCCACGGAGCTGGTCTGAGGTGACTTTTCTCTGAACACAGGATTTCATTAGGTGGCTGTGCCTATAGGCAAAGCAAAAAATTCACTCCGCCAAGTCTTTTGATTCAATGATGCTAGAGACATTGAAATCGAAACAGAAATTTTGCGTGAAGTCACTTTCGGGTGGTTAAGTAGGCTCCAAGACCAGAGTTAATGAACCATAGGAAAATAGGTTCTAGAGATGGGGGTTTTATTCTAATAAATCATTGACTTAGAGAAAAATGCTTTCTAAAATTTCCCGGTCCTGTTTTTCTTTAATCCTCTGAATGAACAGTGGGGTAGCCTCTGCATTTCTGAGTTATTTCCTTCCCAGCCACCTGGTAGTAATCCAAAGGGAAAAACAAGTTTGACTGATTCTGGGAAGCCGTATTTCATTGCCGTTCGCACGTGGACCATAATGCTCCATTTTCCACGAAGTAAACAAAGAACACTCTGGAAATTTTGCACAAAGAAAAATTCACATTGATCGCTACAGTTGAAATCACTAGAGGGGAAAAAAAATAGTAAATTAAGTAAAGGGAAGGCTCAACTTTCACTAGGACCAGGCTGTGTTTCCAGAGATGTCCCTCTTTGAGGAAGCAAGCGTTGTGGTGTCTCGTCCCCCTCAGGGGGCAGCCCGTGTGCTCGAGGCCAGACGCTCACTCCTTCTGCCTCATTCCTCCAGCTGTAAAGTGGAGTCAGAGCTATGTCCCTGTCACCACGGTGACACCCTGAACACAGCTGCTGTACCAGTGGGAAGAATTCAGACTTTTGCCTAAGAATGTCGTCTCGTGACAGGCCAGACCCCGTGGGCTTGTGTTTCTCCCTTTGCCAAGGGGGTGTCAAAGCTGGAGACTCCTCTGCCCCGTCTCTCCCCTGAGAGCAGCCCCTGCCTACAAACTGAGGGAAATGAGCAAGAAAAAGCAGGCCCTAGCTGGAAAGAAGGTGTCACGCTCAAGACTGGGCATTTTGAGAAGAGGGTGGTAAAGAGGTTCTTCCCAGAAGTACTGGTCGTGGGCAGGACACTAGAAGGACCGATCCAGAAGTCGGAGCTGGTAAGAGAGGAGCCCCAGTGTCCCTCCCCTCCGTCTGAGGGGCCCCGGGGAGGCGGCAGTTTTCAGAGCCAGCGCGAGGGGGATGTGGAGAGGCCTCCGGGCTTACCTGCCTCCGTCCGGTGCCACCTGCTGATGCGGTCCAGGAGGCCCCCCTCCCTGGTGGATGGGATGGGGTGCATCTGGAGGGCACAGAGGAAAATGGGGCAGCGTGGGTCAGAACGGTTCTCTCAAAATAGCCTCCCCCACTCCCGGAAAAAAAAGGCATCCTTGCTTTTGCTCCCGCCACCCTTCTTTGTCCTCGGATGGATACGGCTCCCCCTCCGACCCCCTGCCTCACCTGTCATTTTCCATCCTGTGTGTTGGCCTCACTCCATGTTCTGCCAATACTGTAACGTCGGGCAGGAAAAAAAAAGCTAATTCAAAACATCTCTTTTTGCCACTAACAGCATGAGGCGGGCGCTGCCATGAGAGTGACACAGACCCAGAACGTGGCTTTACCCTGAGCTCATTGCATCTGTTTTCCTCAGTACGCCCCGTCTTTCTCCACGGCCCCTGGCTGACCCGACCCTGGCTGCGTGCCGCACAATGGCACCGGGAGAGCTTTGGGCCACTCCCCAGCCAGCTTGTGCAAGTGAGGATTCCACACTGCACACCCTTTAGACGTCAACCTTTCTGGCCCTCTTGAGTGACACTTAGAAAACTGTTTGTTCAGATACATTGTCAATGCCCACGAGACCAGCAAGAGTTGGTATTGCCCAGAGGGCTGTTCGCCACACTGTCTACCCCCCCGGTTTTTCCCACGTTTGAACCACGAGCCACTGACGAGACTTTGTCCTTGATCAGACTAGTACTGAGTCTTGTTGCAAATACATTTGTGAGAATCATTAATGATGAAGATAGATAATTGTAGAAGATTGAGACCGATGTGAGTGTGTGTGTGTGTGTGTGTGTGTGTGTGTAAGAATGGGGTCAGTTTTCTTCGAACCATTCATTCTCTTGCCTTTATCTACTACATTCAGTGAATGGCTTCTGTTGGCAAGATGGCTGACTAGGGGTGCCTGGGGGGCTCAGTCGGTTGAGCGTTGGACTTCGGCTCAGGTCATGATCTTGTGGTTCGTGAGTTTGAGCCCCACATGGGGCATCACACTCGTAATGTAGAGCTCGTTGAGATTCTTTCTCTCTCTCTCTCCCTCTCTCTCCCTGCCCCTCCCCCACTTGTGCTCGCACACACTCTCCCTCTCTCTCTCAAAATAAATAAAACTAAAAAAAAAATTCTTTTTTAAATTGAAAACCAATGGCTGACTGGGGTTTCAGTCCTAGGCATCTTCATTTACATCTTGCTTCCTGGTCACTAAACGGGGGAGGCGGGAGGCATGAGTCCCACACCGGCTTCGCTGTATCAGGATGTTGAACTTGAATCCATCACTTTACCTCTTTGGGGCCCAAGTATCTTATCTATAAATACAGTGAGCGTGAAGTGCAGTTACTCTCCAAGTGAGCGATGTGGAGTCACTTAGCCATTTAATTAGTACTAGGTGTGACTGTTAATATCCAGGCAACTATTGGGATTGGGGCAAAGACCTTCCTGGCCTTTGGAAGTCAGATGTTTCAGATACACAAGGAAGGAGGGTGCTGGATTTCATGCGGCCTTAGGACATCCCCGGTTCTGCCTGGCGTGTCAGCTGTGAAGTCACCGTGTGCCCACCGAGGGGGTCATCAGCCTGTCAATAAACTACACGGGGAAGGTTTCAATAACAGAGCAGAGCGGTTTCAAAGACCTTGTTATCATCTATAGAGTCAATAACTTACAACTTTAAAAAATCCCCGAATACAAATTCACACAATTTCGAGTTGTTTTAAAACGTTATCAGGCCATTAATCTAACTTTTAAAAGTCCCTTAATAGGGGCTCTTGGATGGCTCAGTCGGTTGAGCGTCTGACTTCGGCTCAGGTCATGATCTTGCCGTCCAGGAGTTCGAGCCCCGCATCGGGCTCTGTGCTGGTGGCTTGGAGCCTGGAGCCTGCTTCGGATTCCGTGTCTCCCTCTCTCTCTCTCTGCCCCTCCCTTGCTTGTGCTCTGTCTCTGTGTCTCTTTCAAAAGTAAACAAGCATTAAAAACTTTAAAAAATAAAAAATAAATGAATAAATAAATAAAAGTCCCTTAATATACTTAATCATAGCCTGCGTTTTTTTTTTTTTTAAACCTTTTTTTTTTTTTTTTTTTCAACGTTTATTTATTTTTGGGACAGAGAGAGACAGAGCATGAACGGGGGAGGGGCAGAGAGAGAGGGAGACACAGAATCGGAAACAGGCTCCAGGCTCTGAGCCATCAGCCCAGAGCCTGACGCGGGGCTCGAACTCACGGACCGCGAGATCGTGACCTGGCTGAAGTCGGACGCTTAACCGACTGCGCCACCCAGGCGCCCCTTTAAACCTTTTTTAAAATAGGTTGCAGCAGGCGGAACCGCAGCAACGCGAGGGCAAAATGACCTAAGAGAATTCCATAAAAGTTTCCAGAGCAACTATAAACATATTCAGTGCGCGGTCTGCTTTGTGTACAATGTATATGCAGTAGGCTGGGCTTGACCCAAGGGGTTTGTGTTTGTCCTCGCGCCTTGTACACGACCTACAGCCAGAGCTGAGTTTGAATCCCTTTTTTGCTGTTTGCTTCCTGTGAGGCCGTAGGGAAGCCACTTCACTCCTTTGAGCCTCGTTCTTCCATGGTGAGGAAAGGCCTACCTTTTTTTTTAAATATTTTTAAAAAATTTATTTATTTCTGAGAGACAGAGAGACAGAGCATGAGTGGGGGAGGGGCAGAGAGAGGGAGACACAGAATCTGAAACGGGCTCCAGGCTCCGAGCCGTCAGCACAGAGCCCGACGCGGGGCTCGAACTCACGGACCGCAAGATCATGACCTGAGCCCAAGTCAGACGCCCAACCGACCGAGCCACCCAGGCGCCCCACCCCCCAGCCCCCATCTACTCCATTTTTATAGATGGATGTTTCTTATCATGCATGAGAGTTTATTAAATCAGTCCATTCTGACTGGAGGTCATTAGAGCCCTCGTAATGGTATCACAGGGCGCTTTGCCATCTGGACTGTGTTGCAGGTGGATAGAATCATAATAAGATCTTCTGGTACCTAAATGGGCTTCAAGATGGGTCTGGGTCACATCATCGTTCTCACGTTTAATACGTCAAAGCTGTAAAAACTGGCTGGAAGGTTACCTGTCACCTGCCCAACAGAGCAAAATTAGCATTTCTTCTCCATCCGGTGAGCGTTCCATGTTTTCAGTGACCTGTTTATTCTGAAACACTTCCATCAAATTCAAGCATCGTTCTGGATGAACTATGACCTAGAAGCAGAAGGTCCTTCCTTGGTGAAATGACCCTACATTTTTGAATTTTAATTACTATTTTCCACGTGAAATAAATATTGACCGTCCTACTCAACCGTAAAGGCTTATTGATCCTAGAAATTGTAAATGAAGGTGTTCAGTGTTATTCTCAAACACGTTCACACTCATGCACATACTCACAGACTGCTGGAAAGCCAGGATGGCCTTTTCCAGGAGGAACAATGGTCTTGGAACGATTTGTTGATTTCCTTTAATGTTGGTTTCCTGAGAGGCAGAATTTCAGAAGACCCTCCATAATCATTTCTTCGAAGAAAGAGAAACTGAAGAGAACCTATAGGAAAGGTTGGTTTGGAATCTGTCGTGGTAAGTCTATGCTCCCCCACTGGTAACAAAAGCCGTGAGGGCAGGTAAGATCTACAGAACCGAGTTAAGTATAGACCGAAGACTGGGGCTACTTTCAGAAGAAGAGTTCTGTATCCCCGAGATCCTTCCTAAGGTCAACACTTATTTCACTTTAGAACTCAAGAATTTTCCTCGAGTAGATGATGGAACAGAGAGTCAGAAGCCATTTCTGTTTTGACAGCACTGAAAGGTTCTTTCTTTAGCTGCCAGAATCTTTAAAATTAATAAGACTGTCATTTTCCCAGAATGTAACATCCACATCAGTTGTGTTTTGGACTCCTGATGGAGTTGGGCGGAAAGTTCCGTGAGGAGGAAGCCGACATACCTACTGCACAGCGGCTCTCCCAGCACGATGCCCACAGCAGCAAAATCAGCAGGAGTGTGTTAGAAATGCAGATTCTCGGGGCGCCTGGGAGGCTCAGTTAGTTAAGCATCCGACTTCAGCTCAGGTCATGATCTCACGGTCCGTGAGTTCGAGCCCCGCGTCAGGCTCTGTGCTGACAGCTCGGAAACTGGAGCCTGCTTGAGATTCTGTGTCTCCCGCTCTGTCTCCGCCCCACCCCCACTCACACTCTCTCTCTCTCTCAAAAATAAACATAAAAAAAAAAAACCCTTGACACAATGCTTAGAGCAGCATTGTTCATAGTAAGAAAAAAAGAAGAAGAAATGCAGATTCTCAGGCCTCATCCCAGAGGATACTGAGTCAGCAACTCTGGGTGCAGGGGTGGGGGTGGCTCACAAACTGTGTTTAAACCAATAGGGTAAGTTTGAGTGGCCTGCTGCTCTTAAGACAACACGAGCTTTCCTTCATGCGCTGATATAAAATCTGTTCCTGGGAACCTGTTACTTCACTGTTGTTACTTCAAAAAAATGTGCCTAGGGACACCATATTGGGCGGCCACTTGCCATCAAAGTTTACAAAGTAAAGAATCTATGCTGTTTCCCCTAACGTGTTAGAAACCCAGTCATTAGGGACGCCCGGGTGGCCCAGTCGGTTAAGCGTCCAACTCCGGATTTTGACTCAGGTCATGATCTCACGGTTCATGAGTTCGAGTCCCACATCGGGCTCTGCGCTGACGGTGCAGAGCCTGGTCGGGTCTCTCTCTCTACCCCTCCCTTGCACTCTCTCTCTCTCGAAGTAAAATAAATAACCTAAGAAAGAAAGAAAGAAGGAAAGAAAGAAGGAAAGAAAGAAGGAAAGAAAGAAAGAAAGAAGGAAAGAAAGAAAGAAAGAAAGAAAGAAAGAAAGAAAGAAAGAAAGAAAGAAAGAGGAAGAAAGAAAGACCCAGTCGCTAATGAGGCAGGAAAGAAAAATGTCCCGTGAGATGATATGTGACCCTGGGGACAAAGAGGCTGCTGTTCCTCCTCCGCCAGGCAGCCCCCCAGCTCCCACCAGCACAGCCTCTTCTGTGACTAGAACGGAGCAGTCTGAGTCCTGTGGATTTACATACACTCCCGTAAAACAGCATTCTCCTTTCCTGAGTGTCCTCGCGCACATCTGTCCCTGGCTCTCCCCTTGAATGCAAATGTTTTGGCATGCTTTGCTTCCCTGGGTAAGGAGAGTGCCTTGCTCATTGGCATTTTAATAAATATTTATTTGGTGGTGGCCTAATTCATTATTCTCCTTGTCAAACCTCACGGCTGCTGCCAGCACTGAGCACACGTGCATTCAGCCGACTCCTAACTGCACGGTTGTGGGTCCTCCTCCGGCGCCCCACGGAGACTCACTGAACAAATCGTCAGCACGTTTTATTTTTATGTTTTATTTTTAAAGATTTGTTGTTTTTTTTTTTTTGAGGGGGCGTGGGGGGGCACAGGCAGAGGAAGTTGCAGAGAGAGAGGAAGACACAGAATCCGAAGCAGGCTCCAGGCTCCGAGCTGTCAGCACAGAGCCCGATGGCGGGGCTCGAACTCATGAACTGCGAGATCATAACCTGAGCCAAGGTCGGATGCTTAACTGACTGAGCCTCCCAGGTGCCCCTTGTCAGCACATTTTAAAAGGTTGTGCTATAAAAGTGCAAGCTGCACGAGCGTTTTCTCCCTTGACTTCTTAACAGCCCCAGTGAAGAATGTTATTAGTGTTTTCAGATGAGGAAATCGTGGCCCCTGGAGCTTTGCTGCTGAGCAGTGAGGCCTCCCAGCTCTTCCCATTCTCTGACCTTCAGTGGCTCCCTATTGTCTGGGATAAGTACAGACTTTTTAGATTGGACAAGACGTCTGTCCGCACGCTGATATCCATCTGTTTTTTCCAGCTGAATTTCTTATCCCTCCTCCACCACGCCCACCCTAAGCTACAGTCAGAGTAAAACCGCAAAACTACACTCACGGGGCCCTCACCGTGTGCCAGGCTCTTTAAGAGCAGTAACAACTCGTAACAACTTCTATGAGGTCCTGGCCCTGTTACCATCTCCACTTTACAGATGAGGAAACTGAGGCACAAGGAAGCTAAGAAACTTGACCCAAAGCCCTTAGCTACCTCATTTGCATGCATTTGCCCACACACTCACTCTGTCTGGGGTCCCCACGCCTGACTTGGGTGCCTTGCAGACCCCAACTTTTCTTCCAAGCCTCACTGACAATCATCGTCACGAAACCTTGCCTGGTCCCTTCTCCCCCGGTGGAAATCCCCCTGCCCCATTTGGGCCCTCAGTGTACCTCAGTATGAGCTCTTTTTATTCTTTTTTTTTTTTTTTAATTTTAGAGAGAGAGTGTGTGCGAGCAGGGGAAAGGGGCAGAGGGAGAGCGAGACAGAGAAAGGGAACGAATCTTAAGCAGGCTCCACAGCACAGAGCCCGATGTGGGGCTCGATCCCACAACCCTGGCATCGTGACCTGAGCTGAAATTAAGAGTCGGATGCTCAACCGACTGAGCCGCCCAGGCGCCCCAGTACAGAGCTCTTTTGTACCACTCCTGTTACCATAAGCCCCTCGAGGACACAACTGGTTTTTAAGCTCTTTGTACCTGCAGAGCCCTGGGTGCCTGGCCCAGGTTAAGAAGTCCTTACTCAGCCGAATGCTGAAGGAATGAAGGAATGAATTGATGGAGGTACTGCTTCCCGAGTTGGATGTTTATACACCAGACCGGTTTGGGGGTGGCCGGGAGTCTGGGGGAGCGACCGGCCTCGTTCTGATCGGTCTGTGTCTCTTGGGCAAGCTTCTGAGATTCTAAGTCCACCCTGATCTGACTAGGGGACAGCGGCTCAGGCTCGCCCTAAATACGAAGAGGGCAGGTGTAGGTCCCCCAGAAGGCAGGATGAAACAGCCCTCTGCAAGCCGGGTTCCAGGAGCAGAGCTCCATGTTGAGGACACCGCCATGCAATACAACCGGTGGCAGCGTCCCTTCTACGGAGCCATGATGGAGCCTCCCTCTGCATCCTGGTCTTGGAGGAAAGCAGGTTCCATACGAGACAAAAGGCCCTGGGGAGCGTCTCCGTGGGACCAACGCAAAGTTAGCATTTACAGCTCGGCAAGCTGAGGCTGCAGACCACCCATCGCAGCGCAGGCGAAATGCTTCTGGCGTTTCCTTCAGATTCGACGTACCCGGAGGGCTTTTAAATGCTCCAGCGAGGGAGTGCCTCTTCCCGATCAGGTGCCTCTGGTTTAAGGTTGCCAAAGCCCCCCTGCCCCGCAGGGAACACACGCTGCCCTCCCAGGCCTCCTCCACACCCCAGCTTTCTAGCCACTTGCTGGAATACGGGGACCTGCTTTAATTTGTTGGGTTGTTCTTTTCCCACCCTACCCTATGCACCCTGGAGGAGAATGCGGTTAGGTGAAGACCGGACTTGCACACGTTCGTCCTTGACCTCCATCTCATTCTCTACACCCGCATTCTATTGTTTTAATGTTTGTTTATTTTTGGGAGAGAGTGGGGGAGGGGCAGAGAGAGAGGGAGACACAGAATCCGAAGCAGGCTCCAGGCTCTGAGCCGTCAGCCCAGAGCCCGATGCGGGGCTCAAATTCACAGACCGCGAGATCATGACCTGAGCTCAACCAACTGAGCCCCCCAGGCGCCCCTGTACACCCACATTTTACAAAGAAAATAAAGAGGGGCGCCTGGGGGGCTCAGTCGGTTTAGCGGCCGACTTCGGCTCAGGTCATGATCTCGCGGTCCGGTCCGTGAGTTTGAGCCCCACGTCGGGCTCTGTGCCTGCTTCGGATTCTGTGTCTCCCTCTCTCTGACTCTCCCCCATTAATGCTCTGTCTCTGTCTCAAAAATAAATAAACGTTAAAAAAAATTAAAAAAAAAAAAAAGAAAGAGAAAACATGTCCTCCGCATAATCCTCGCTATTAGAATTCCCCGTTCTGCTTTGAACATGGGTCCTGCCGCCATCGAGGGCTTCTCTGCCAAGCAGAGGGGCGGGGAGGGGGACTCCAAAGGGCCAGCAGCTCACCCCTGGCCAGAGGGGGCAGGAGTTTCTCTCTCACACTTACCCCCGGCTGGCCTTCACCCCCTCCTCTCTCCAGCGCATCACCCACCTCCCCCGCGGGCTGTCCAGGTCTGTCCCATGCCATCGTCCTCAGCAAGCCTGGGGCTCACTGGAGCCGAACTGGGTGACAGTTGCTTCCGTTCCAAGCCTACGAGTTGAAAATAAAGTAATCCAAAACGGAATCCCTTTAACGTCACGAGACCGGGCTGCCCCCGTGGCCCCCCAGTGGGAACAGTGTGTGTTTCACGCGTGTGTAGTGGAACAGCACAGATACACTTCTAAGGAGAGAAATGGACAGACAAGGAATCGGGGGTGACTGTGGCTAATGCCGGGGTTAGTGCACTCTCGTACTCTTTCTTATTGAGGATGAAAATCTAAGACTTACCGAGGGCCCGGGACTTGGGACTGGCTTGGCATCTTTCTGCTCCTCTAGCCCCTTCTCCCCTTCTTCAGCGTACGGGGGTCGTGAGAATGTAGGGCTCGGTGCGGCAGTCCACTGAGTGCCTGTCAGCCTTCGATGCAGGTTAATTTACCCAACTTCCTAACTTTCAGCTAAGCCCGTTCCCGATTTCAGCCCCTTGACCCCAAAGTTCCCCGGACGCCTGTTCTCACTAGGACACGTACCTGATTCTCCTCTTGCCTGAGACTGAGGCTACGGGGTTCCACACTGGACAAGAGCCCAGGCTTGGGGGTCGCGTATCACGGCTCTTTAAGGAAAGGATTCCCCACTTGCTCCGAACCCACTTCCCGGTGGGCCCCAAGGATGCCTGTGCTCCCACCGCCAGGCAAGCAGCCTAGAGGCCGGCAAAGTCTTCATGCTGAACGGGACAGTTCTGAACGGACAGTGCTCCTAAGTGATCGTTTCCTATCGAAAACGGGCGTCAGAGATGAATACCAGAAAGGTACATACCTTGGGGCGCCTGGGTGGCTCGGTCGGTTGAGCGTCCGACTTCGGCTCAGGTCATGATCTCACGGTCCGTGAGTTCGAGCCCCGCGTCGGGCTCTGTGCTGACGGCTCAGAGCCCGGAGCCTGTTTCGAATTCTGTGTCTCCCTCTCTCTCTGCCCCTCCCCTGTTCATGCTCCGTCTCTCTCTGTCTGAAAAATAAATGAACGTTAAAAAAAAAAAAAATTAAAAAAAAAGAAAGGTACATACCTAATTATTACATGGTAAGAATGGCTTTTTGTTTTAGACAACAGGTTGTTTATTACGGTGTTTCCCCGGATTCCGTGCGGTATCTGGCGGCTGGTATTTCTAGGTGGTCCCGAGACTGGGTCACTCGACTTATTCTCAGAGTTCTGGGTGTCACTTCCCTAGACCGGAAGCCGTGGGATAGTAAAAAGTCCCAGGCCCAGGAGAACGCAGCAGTGAGGTCCAGACACAGCGTCAAGTGTCAGCTTAGCAAGCTGCAGTTTTCATATTTATAATAAAACGGGCTGCAGAAAAAGAAAAGTAACTTTCCCTTTTGTCCTGGTGTTTCCAAAGGCAGACAGCACCTCTCTGGCGACAGACGGGCTCTGCGCTGGCAGATGTGACATTTCCTGAGCGTCCGCTATTTAATGACAGATCTACTATTTAGCTGTGCAGTCGTCACACATGAGTGAGCTTTAGCGGTAAATGGGCCCTTATTAACAATAAGTGCCAATGCCAAGCTGTGTGCGCCTGAAAGAACTCTGATGCAAGGCGTGCCCACTGCTCCTCTCTCAGAAGGTCCTTCTGTGCCGTTTTATCTCTGGAATGGGGTATTTCAAAAGATAAAATATAGTAACCACAAACTAGCCACAGTAGTTTTCCTTCCCAGCATTCGGAAAAATCTGCAGTTGCCCCTTCCCCAGGATTTACCAAAATTCAGGCAGAAGAAAGAGAGGCTGGGAATTGGAAGTCCTGAGCTTAACCTTGGATCTGTAAACGTTGGTGGGCCCGGGGCGAGGTGGCCTCGGCAACGTCCTGCAGCAGTGGGGTGACACTTTGTGTCTCCAGGCCTCTTGTGTGGCATAAACCAGCAAGGTTCACGGTCTCCTGAACCCCTGGGTCAGAGGTGGTTGAAGGCATTGCTGGGAGAGGGGTGACCTTGTGTTAGGTTCCTGACGGCGTATGCTCTCACAGGGCCGCCCCGTGTGTGGGTTCAACGTGACCGTGATCGTTATGGAGACCTGCTTTGTGCCAAGGGCTTGGCACGGCTCTTTGCCTAAGAATCACGTAAATCCTTCCACGTAGGGATTATTATCCCCATTTTACTGATGAGAAAGCTATGTTAAAATGATATGTTTAGGGGCGCCTGGGTGGCTCAGTCGGTTAAACAACCGACTTGTGATCTCGACTTAGGTCATGACCTCACAGTTTGTGAGTTCAAGCCCTGCATCAGGCTCTGTGCTATCAGTGAAGAGCCTGCTTGGGATTCTCTCTCTCCCTCTCTTTCTGCCCCTCTGCCACGCATGTGCACACGTGCTCACACTCTCGCCACGTAAACTTTAAAAATAAAATAAAATAATAAAATGTGCACGGTCACACAACTGGTAAGAGCTGGCGTCTGACTTTAAAGTGTATGATCTTTCCAGTAGACTCATACCCTCAACAATAGTAATTTGTACATGCATATTATAAATTTTTAAAATACTAAAATTTCAGGGGCGCCTGGGTGGCTCGGTCAGTTAAATGTCCGACTGTTGATTTCAGCTCAGGTCATGATCTCACGCTTGATGAGTTTGAACCCTGTTTCGGGCTCTGCGCTGACAGTGAGGAGCCCCCTTGGGATTCTGTCTCCCTCTCTCTCTGCCCCTCCCCTGCTCGTGCTCTGTCTCTCTCTCTCAAATATAAATAAATAAACATTGAAAACAAATTGAAAAAAAACGAATAGCTGGTATGTATTAAACACTCATGTAGCAGCACAGTCATAAGCGGCTCTTTTCACGATCACCGTAACCCCGCTAGGAAGGTACTGTCGTCAGGACGAGCTTCTAGATAGGCCTGCGGGAGGTTAAATCACTCGTGCAGATACACCGCGGTAAACGGTGCAGCCAGAGCTCAAACCCAGGCAGCCTGTGGGCAGAGCGTGCGCCCCAGCCTCCAGGCTACCCTCCACACGGTCCTAGGGAGGCCAGGCAGACAGCAAGTGCCCTTACCCTTGGAGCTGCTCGTCCAGAGAACCCCATGTCCCACTTCGCTCTGGACCCAAGAAGGACGGTGTCTCAGGACGCGTTTTAAAACCCGCTCCTCCGTGCGAAATGAGTTCCCTAACACGATGAGCTAAGAGATGGGGCCTCTTGTATGTAGGCCGCTGTCACAATTCCAGTCCTTGCTGCCAGACCAGCCCCTGCAACGTGCCTGCCTCCACCCTCCCAGCCCGGCCGGCTTTTCCCCGGCCTGCTAATTGGAGCGCGGGACCTCGCTCCCAGAGGCTGCCTGGCCCCCAGCAGCCCTTCCCTGGCTGCAGACCCCCCTCCGGGCCATGCTTCCTCCCTGCTGGGCTTGCGGGCTGAGGCTGACACATGCACCAGACAGGAGCTTCGGGGAACTTCCCCCCCCACCCCCACCCCGTCCCCACTCCCCGAAGCACTTCCTTAGCGAGCACATCTCATTACTGGGCTCCATTTTCTGGTCCTGCACATGCTCCCCTCACGCTTAGCTTTCTGGTGCTACCACCTGTCACCTTTCCCGGCGTGGCTTTTAATAATGTAAATCTCCCCTCTCTGATGGCATCACCGCTCATCATGTGCCGTCTGGCGCCACATGAGCTCACCCGCTGGCACCCCTGAGAAGCCAGCCACCCAGCGCAGAGACAGTACCCTGTCTTTAAGGGGGTTCGGCTCTGGCCCAGCCCCCAATGAACAGGTTCAGGCTCTGCTGGCTTTGGTGGAAGGGACAAGCCTCTTCTCTGGCTCCATCTGACCCAGGACGCTCACTGCAGGGCGAGTGGGTCAGGGGCCCCTGCCCTTTCACCTTCGCCAGCGGGCAACTGGCTTCGGGCAAGTCACTTAAGTACCCACTGCCCTTAAAGTAAGGATGATGGTGATAATGGCCATGTTAACGTTTCCCTAATAAAGCTGTTGTGGGGAATCAAATGGAAATAAGGATGAGAAGGTCCCCTGTAAATATAAAATCTGGGGCACCTGAGTGGCTCAGTCGGTTAAGCATCTGACTCTTGGTTTCAGCTCAGGCCATGATCTCATGGTTTGTGGGTTCAAGCCCCACGTCAAGTTCTGTGCTGTATGGAGCCTGCTTAGGATTCTCTCTCTCCCGCTCTCTCTGCCCCTTGCCCACTCATGTTCTCTCTCTCTCTCTCTCTCTCTCTCTCAAAATAAATTTTATTAAAAACTTTTACTGGGTGGCTCAGTTGGTTGAGTGTCAGGCTTCAGCTCAGGTCATGAGCTTTGTGGTTCATGAGTTCGAGCCCCGCGTCGGGCTCTGTGCTGACAGCTCGGAGCCTGGAGCCCGCTTCGGATGCTGTGTCTCCCTCTCTGTCTGCCCCACCCCCACTTGTGCTCTGTCTCTCTGTCTCTCAAAAATGAATAAACACTACAAAAAATTTTTTAATAAAATTTGTAAAGAAGTTATGGCCGTGGTACAGATGGCTGGTGATGAGTCAGTGATGAAGTCACTGGTTTTGTCAACACAGAGTAGATGCTCCCCCAGATAGGCCAGGGGAGCTCTCAGCCTCGTGGCATCTGCGCTCTTAGCCCCCAGACTCAGCACCGGATCCTGTTCCCCTGGACCTTTTCTGGGGGAATGGCCCCATGAACCTTGACTGGGTCAGTAGGATTACTATTGTAGTTTGGTGCAAAGAAACTCTGTTCGATTTAGTTTGATTCTGCAAGTAACTGAGCTGTGATGCATGGATCTGTATAATTCTGTAAAGATAACTATGTTTGGATGGAACACAACTCTCAGATATGTTTAAAGGCTCCCTCTGGGGGCGCCTGGGTGGCGCAGTCGGTTAAGCGTCCGACTTCAGCCAGGTCACGATCTCGCGGTCCGTGAGTTCGAGCCCCGCGTCGGGCTCTGGGCTGATGGCTCAGAGCCTGGAGCCTGTTTCCGATTCTGTGTCTCCTTCTCTCTCTGCCCCTCCCCCGTTCATGCTCTGTCTCTCTCTGTCCCAAAAATAAATAAACGTTGAAAAAAATAAAAAATAAAAAATAAAAAAAAAAAAAAAGGCTCCCTCTGTTAACTTAGGGAGCACGGCCCTCTCATCCACCCATCCCTCCCAGGATCAGGGTTATTCGAGACTTCCAACAGCTCGTCTGTCAGGTCAAGCAGGCACATTGGGTAAATCGAACGGGAAAGGAAAGTCATGTATATGGGGGTCGGTGTGTCGGTGCTGGGTTAGCACTAGAATCTTAGGTTATAAAGTGGAGAGTGTCCTTTACATAACAGCTGGAAAATTACACCTTTAATCCCCTTTGGAAACTTTTACAGTAGATTTGTCAGAATGTCCTAAGCACGGAAGGATGTGGAGGGTTGCTGAATTTCGTGGTAGGTCAGAAAAGTAAGAGTGCTGAGAATACATACTGGGGGCACACTGTTTACAGCTCCTGTCCTCTGATCATCTCTCTTCATGTCTGGAGAATCTTCTGGAAGGGACTAATGAGCCATAAGCAGACAACATGAGCGTATCCAGAACATCTGATCAAGACAGGAAAGAAAGGAATGAAATAAGGGAAACACCACATCCAGATTTTAGAGGTTCAGATCGAATTCAACAGGGAGCGCATACCTTTGCAAAAGATAGAAGCAGACCACTTGGTCTTTAATTTAATTTGTTGGGGGGGAGGGAGGAAAGTCATTTGATCTCATCGCTCCTGTCACTATGTATGGGCAGGCTCATTCAAGAATTTCTTGCTTTAAGTTTTAAAATTAAGGCTGGTAGTGGCACCTGGGTGTCACAGTCATTTAAGCGTCCGACTCTCGAACCCTGCTCGGGTCATGATCTTGCAGTTCGTGAGTTCGAGCCCTGCATCAGGCTCTGTGCTGATGGCGTGGAACCTGCTTGGGATTCTCTCTCTCCTCCCCCCCCTCAAAATAAATAAATAAACTTAAAAAAATAAGATAAAAATTAAGGCTGGTAGAAAGGCTTCTGATGTCATTCACCTGGTATAGAAAAGTCTATTTTATACTAGTTGATTTGAGGAATATGCCTTCTTCTTGCCTTCCTTTTTTCTTTTGTCCTTTCTTCTTTCTTCCTTCCTTCTTTCTTTTTTCTTTCTTCCTTTCTTCTTTCTTGAATAATATTTTATATGTGTGTACTGCTTTATATTCTGCCTTTATTTCTTTGTTGCTTCCCACCTGTCCTTCAAGACAGGGGTCGTGGGTGGTACAACAGCCCAACTTTAGGGGTATGGAAGCCAGGGTCCACACCTGAAGTCACACAGCCACTCAGTGGTGGTGACGTTTGGACTGGAACCTGGTCCCCTGGCTCCTAGCTCACCGTGGTGCCCATCACACCTGGAACCTGTAAGAAAGGGGATTGGCTCATCCCATGCAGGGACCCTTCTGTTATCTCTCATTTCTCCCTCAAGAGCTGAACCCCCCCTGAAAATCTAGGGAAAGCAGGAAAGTCACCCTGGTGTGTGGTGAGGTCAGCACAGTGCTCCCTCCGCGGACGTCCAGCCTCCACTCCCACCAGGCAGCGCTGGGGCACCGACTCTGGCTTTCTCTCTTCTGAGGCGGACAAGGTTTGCCTAGAGGACAGAGTGATGGATATTTCCGTGGCTGACGTCTGTCACAAGGAACCTCAGCGTCTCCATCGCAGGCGCCGGCCTCAGCAGGAAAGACGCAGGGTCCTGGAACAGACTGGTTCTGTGGGTTGGCCGTTCTGTCTCAGCCGACGCGCCCTTCGGTTCCAGACTCTCCTCCGAACCATCCGACTTGTTCACTTTTCTCACTATTCTTGTTGGTGGATTTTGACGAACCTGTCACACTGGCCTCTGGTTTGCCTTGAACCCTTCCCAGACATGTTTTAGGAACTTAGGAATAGATCTAGGGGCACCTGGGTGGCTCAGTCGGGCTCTCTGCTGTCAACACAGAGCCTGCTTCAGATCCTCTCTCTCTCCCTCCCTCTCTCTGCTCCTTCCCTGCTCACTCTATACAAAATAATAAATAAAAAAAAATTTAGGGGTGCCTGGGTGGCTCAGTCGGTTAAGCATCCAACTTCAGCTCAGGTCATGATCTCATGGTCCATGAGTTTCAAGCCCCACATCAGGCTCTGTGCTGACAGCTCAGAGCCTGGAACCTGCTTCGGATTCTGTGTCTCCCTCTCTCTCTGCCCCTGCTCTGCTCACGCTCTGTCTGTCTGTCTCTCTCTCTCTCTCTCTCAAAAATAAGTAAACATTGAAATTTTTTTTTTAATTAAAAAAACAAAGAACAGATCTGGAAGGCTCAAAGATAACTCTAATACTCTGCGATCAGGACAAAAATGATGCCCAAATGGCATTTCTTGTGAGGTTGATCTGACTTCACCTTGATTCATTTCTACTGACCTGATTCTTAAAAAGTTGTGGACTGGAGGGCACCTGGGTGGCTCAGAAGGTTAAGCGTCTGACTCTTAATTTTGGCTCAGGTCATGATCTCACGGTTCGTGGGATTGAGCCCCACGTCTGGCTCTGTACTGATGGCACAGGGCCTGCTTGGGATTCTCTCTCTCTCTCTCTCTCTCTCTCTCTCTCTCTCAAAAAGAAATAAACTTTTTTAAAGAGTGTGGGCTTGGACATCAACATAAGGAGATTCAAAATATAAAAGTGTAAAAAGACGTGCAAGGTGTCAGCACTTAATTGACTCTGAAGCCTCTAGCCTTGTAGGGGAAACGACGTATCCTTGGTGACACAGGTGCACTGAGCATTTCCCGTGGCCGCGACACGGTCCAGGGGCCAGTCACTGTCTCCTGTGTGTCTGTTGAGGGCCTTCATTGCGGGGCCCCACAAAGGAGTGTAAACAAAGCTGCGCATGAGAACGGTGACGGGTGGTCTCTCCCCACCCCCACCAACCTCACCACCATCCGTGGTCTTCTCTGTTGCTGAGCGAGCCTTCCAAAGGTCACGTTGGCCAGAGCCTTCCTTAGAGTCTGACGAAAATCTCCAGCTGGGAAGCTTCTGGGTAGAGAGAGGGGCAGCGAGGAGCCCCCTACGTCCACACCGGGTTCTCTTCTCCGTGACTAGAGATGGACACGAACATCTGTGCACGTGATCACGTGTGGCGGCAACAGTGAGTGCCCGTGGGGACCACCCCTCAGGAGCCCCACCGGCCACCGAGCCATTAGATAGATGAGGCAAAAGTGGGGTCTTGACCACTGAGGGTGGCTGTTGGTCGAGGAAATGCCAACCTCCTGTCGTTGGAACGTGTCCACTCAGACCGCGCCCTGGTTTTCTGGATCTCATTTTGTCAGTCCTGCCTTTGCGACTGAAAGCAGGGACCGTCCCCCCTGCCCTGAGAGCTGGGAGACAGCTGTGGGTGTTCACGACGGCAGGGACCCTCTCTGTGCCCCGGAGCAGCAGGGACAGGAAGGGCTGAAGCAGGTGCCCCGGGAACCCACCAGCATCTGCAACAAAAATGAAAACTTCTGGCAAGTCGGGGGGACCGTCTTGATCACAAGTGGTATCTTCAAAGCGCTTTAATTACAGAGGATTAAGCCGAACGCCAAGTGCTGGAATGAGGGAAGAATTGGCACAAAGGAAGTCAAGCAGAAAAACCTAATTTCCTTCCTTTAAGGGGAGAAAAAAAATATCCATTTATTTAAATGAACTGCGAAGGAAAAGAATGGCATTTCCCCACCCCCACCCAGAGTTCAGTGGGTCTTGAAAGGACTGCGTGTCTCCTGGGCCAGACCGGCGGCCAGCACCGTCCGCCTGTCTGCAGAAATTGGAGGGCAGGCTCGGAACTTCATTACGATGCAGGAGCACCCCCCCACCCCCGGACAAATGACTCGCTAATTCAGCCCCTTCTCTCCCACGTCTCCATGCGGGCCCTTGCCTGGCTCAGCTCGTATTTTACATTCAGCACCTCTGGTTACCCAGAAATTGCATGTGAAATTGTGAAATCGAAAAGCAGCGGGCCATGTGACTCCATCAGTTCTGCCTGGCATTTGCATCCTCGCTGACTTGTAGCGCTCAGAGGCCGGGCGAGGGGCTTGGCTTACGGAAAGCCCGGAGGCCCCAGACACTACCAAAAGTTGCCGTCTGAGTATGTGCCCTCGGCACACCTGCTGTGTGACTGGGGCAGACCTACCCGCACGAGCGGGGCTGAAATCAGCACGGAGACGTTCACAGTGAACGAGAGAATTGCCAGAATGGAACGTAGACCAATGTGCTGCTTGCTGTCACACACACAGTGACGGTGTTTTACTCGTAGGAGCCTGCGAGGACCAGTGCGTAATCCCTGGCGCTGTCTGCAGGGATCCCCCGTGGCATCCCGTTTGTGATTCACGGGACCCGGCGTCCGGGGCGAGAACTTCTAAAACTTCACCGCTAACACGGTGATCAGAGAATGCTAGGATGTCACAGTTCAGAGGGAGGCGAGTATGGGGGAAGGAGGAAGAGGGAGAGAAACAGGAATCACGCACCCACCCTGCGCTGGTTACTCTGCAGGTCAATTTCTTTCATTCTTCCCATGGTCCCCTGAGAGAGGCCTCGTTGTCCCTATCACACGGGTGAGAACACGGAGGCTCCAAGAGGCTGGACCACATACGGGAGGCAGTACTTGTCATGATGTAAAAAGTATGAGCTCTGGTGTCAGGACAGAGGTGGGGTCAGAGCCCAGCCTTACCACGAACATTTTCAGAGATTTGGGGCAAGTTCTGGAGCACTAGTTGTCTCATCTGGACAAGGGTACCTATGCATTGGCTTGTCAGACTCAATAATGTCCTTTGGGTGACAGCACAGCCCTAGCACACAATAGACCCCCAGGAAATGGCAGGAATCGTTATATGACACCCCCCCCCCAGCGGGAGAACCAGGATTTAAACCCCGAGAGCCTCACCCCAGCCATGGGTTCCTTCCACTGTGACACCCGGCCTCCGGATCCACCCTGAGCGCTGTTCTGAAGGGATGGGAACCGGCACCGCTGGGACACAGCCAGGGCAACCGACGAGGCCCGTGCCCGTCAACGTTGTGCATTGCGGGCCAGTTCCCGTGTCTCAACAGACAGGGAGAAGATAAACAGGAGGGTGCCCTCGCTCCGTTATGCACAATGCAGATTATTCTCGGAGCATTTCTGCACGTTGGAAATCTTTTATCTAAAAATGTATAAACCCCTCTCTGCGAAACTGCCAGACTGACATTTCATCAGACCTGACAACTGATCCGATGAGGAAGGCAAGACACAGAGATGAGGTTTAAAAGAACCCTCTACAGAGCTGCGGGGTTCGCCACGTGGTATTATAAAAATCATCTGGGGGCGCCTGGGTGGCTCAGTCGGTTAGGCGTCTGACTTCAGCTCAGGTCACGATCTCGCGGTCCGTGGGTTCGAGCCCCGCGTCCGGCTCTGTGCCGTGACAGCTCCGAGCCTGGAGCCTGCTTCGGATTCTGTGTCTCCTCCTCTCTCTGCCCCTCCCCCACTCATGCTCTGTCTCTCTCTATCAAAAAATGAATAAACATTAAAAAAAATTAAAAAGGGGCGCCTGGGTGGCGCAGTCGGTTAAGCGTCCGACTTCAGCCAGGTCACGATCTCGCGGTCCGTGAGTTCGAGCCCCGCGTCGGGCTCTGGGCTGATGGCTCGGAGCCTGGAGCCTGTTTCCGATTCTGTGTCTCCCTCTCTCTCTGCCCCTCCCCCGTTCATGCTCTGTCTCTCTCTGTCCCAAAAATAAATAAACGTTGAAAAAAAAAATTAAAAAAAAAAATTAAAAAAAAAATCATCTGTCTCTCTCTGTCTGTTACCCTGTGTATCACCAGCCTTTGTGTCTTGGGAGCCTAGCCCAGTGCTGGAATATAGCAGGTGCTCACTGCCACATTTGGACTGAACTAGCAACACAGAAGCAGGGGCTGATAAGAGCGCAAACACCTTCCAGTTCCCCAGGACTTGAGCCTCCAGAGCTGTGTGTGCGGCTGCAGCTCGACTTCGGCTCACCTTAGGGCTCGGGGGGCAGGCGGTTTATTTCCATGAGTGCTCCGCTAGGCCGTGGGGGTGGAGCGGGGTTGGCGGTCGTGTCTGGTCCGTGGTCAATTCCTCAGGAGGCGGGTTAAAGGGACCCGCTCCCGGTTCCCACCGAGACGCGCTTTCCTTCCCTGAAATGACCACTCCTGTGCACTCGCTTAATGGGATCCCAAATAACACGTTTCGAACGAATCTTTTTTCACCGTTGCTCCTCGGAACACATTTCAAATGCTGGCCATTAAAAACAGGCCATTTCACAAGCCTTTAATGATGACACTAATAACTGTGGGTTTTTGTCTCCGAGAGTCCTGATGAGCGGAGGCGAGGAGTAAATTATGGAGCTAACGTTTATGTCTGTGGTTTATCGATCTGTGAGGAGTCCTCTTCCAGGGAATTACGCCAGCCCCCAAACCTCGGCCATCCAGATTGCCTGTTCGCCTGTGTGACTGGCCCACCAGCATACAGTTAATTTTCAGTTTATATTAATAAGAAGATAAAGAACACGATGTGCCGTTTCTGTAAGAAAGTAACGGACGTAGCAAAACATGCCACCTGGTAGTTACAAACAGGTCAGTTTTCCTGTTATGTCATCATTATTTCCAGGTTATGTCGTTAACCCGTGTCATCGTGAGAAGGTTCCCTGCCGTGGTGGATGCTCGTGTCCCCAGAGTGCATAGAGGGTGCCCCATCATAAAGTATCCAACGACGTCACTGCACGTCATTTCCCGCCTTTGTTTCCTGCAGGTGAAAGTCATGCTTCGCATCTGTTCCACGCTGGCCCGCGACACCTCCGAATCCAGCTCATTCTTAAAGGTGGACCCGCGGAAGAAGCAGATCACCCTGTATGACCCCCTGACCTGCGGAAGTCAAAACGTCTTCCAGAAGAGAGGCAACCAAGTTCCCCCTAAGATGTTTGCCTTCGATGCCGTGTTTCCTCAAGATGCTTCTCAGGTGGGTGTGGCCCCTCCCACCGTCCCCAGCCACAGGCTCAGGCAGTGTTGATTGGTTCCAAGAAGCCTTCCCCGTCCACCAGGACCTGTGAGCTGGGAGGGTGTCTTCCGGAGTGTTCTGACGTGTCAGTTCTTCCGGCTGTACAACTTGTGGGAGCTCCGTTGAATAGTTCGGTCCCGTTGAATTATCGGTGTCAGGCCTTGGGTGGCATCATCGTGCCAGGATTTCAACACAACGCATCCTTGGAGAGAAGGAGGAGGGCGGAGGAGGGCGCCAGTCCGCGGATGGCTTACAGAAGCAGGGACTGGAAGGCAGAAGCGGAAATTTTAGGAACAACAGCGTGAAGATGGTGACGCGTGGGGTCCGCTAAGAACACCACGCCTGCCTGGGCTCCTGGGTGTGTCGAGGAGCTGGGTTTGAATCAGGCAGAGTTCTAGGGCCCTATGGGGGGCAAGTCCTAGTGAGGCATTGGTGTGGCAGGCAGGGAAACTGAGGCTCACATGCAGTCCTGCGGCCTGAATCGGTGAGGTGGAGTAGAGGGGAAGAAGAGAGGCGAGGGACAGCCGTCCTATTAGTTAGCTGGTGATGCGTTACAACTCAGGGGCTTAAACCAACGAGCATTTATTATTCCTTGTTAATCTATGGTCCAGCTAATCTATGGTCCAGCCGAGCGTTCTTCCATTTCTAGCTTGGCACACTTACGTGTCTATCCCATGTTTGGGGGCTGCCTGGCTTTAGGCTGGTGTAGAATCCGCGTTGTTTCTCCTCAAGCGGCAGGCTCTCCGGGGCTTGCGCTCACGGCGGTGGAATGATCCAAGTACACACGCCTCCCGAGGCTAGGCTTGGCGTTGACAAGGCTTGGCTTCTGCTGCGTTCGGTTGGCTCAGATCTGAGGGGTGGGAAGAGACCCCGCCTCTTGAGTGGTGGCACTGCAAAGTCACCCTGCAAGGGGCGCGTGCACACGCACACACACACACACACACACACACACACACAGGGAGTGTGGAGAGTTATGGCCGTTCTGCTCCGAGTATAATTTGGAGGCTCCTTGGGGGCCCAGAGTGCCAAGATTCCTGGACCGGAGCTCCTGGAGCCAATCCCAGTAAGAACAGATGTCCACTGGAAGATTCAGTCACACCATCTGGTGCAGTTCATCTGCAGTGAATCGGCACGGCTGAATCTTCCAGTAGACACGTCACCCAGGTTACAGGTGTGCGGTGACCTGCCTCGCCTGCGTCCTGGCATCAGACGGCTGCATCTTCGGATGCGTTTCCGGCTGGCCCTTCCCAGGATTCGTACGAAACAGGGCGCTTCGGGGTGGCCAATGCCTGCAGCGGAGCCTGAGGACAAGGGTGCTCGCAGCTCCTGTTTGTTTCCGACGCTGCATCCGAGTGTAGAAGAGAGGATACTCACACGGGCCCCGGAATCATACCACAGACACACAGTGCGTGTTACAGGCTCCATTCGTTAACGAGCTGGGCACATGGTTTCCCCAAAGAGTTTCACCACGAAGAGACAGAATACAAAGAAGTTCGATAGTTTCTCTGTGACTTTTGTGCGCGCGCGCGCGCGCGTGTGTGTGTGTGTGTGTGTGGTACCACCCAGCTCACTAATCTAAACCTGACATCGTGTCTAATAAATGGCCTGCACGTAATGTAATTAACACAGTTAAAACTTTTCTGAAGCGGTTCTCCCCAAGTTGCAGAAATTCCAAAGCAAACCCTAAATGAAGTGCGGGCTGTTAACGAGTTTTAGATTTATTCCCGAAAAGAGCCATTTTTAATTGCTCACGTTTGCTTACATTTCACACGGGGCTCCACGCGACTGTCACACTCGCTTCCGGAAGCTTCTCTTTTGTTAAATTCGCCAATAATATAATGCATTGCATTTCTCTATTCAATTTGTGGTTTTCGGGAAGTTTCATGTACATTAACCCACGGGACTCTTCTCGGAGTCTGTGCTGTAAAAGAGGGAAGTTTTGCCATGTTCACATCCTGCGCAAGGAAACTGAGGCTCAAAGATGCAGCCTCTCATTCGTAGTCCCTTTCCTGAGCAGACCTCGCTTCCTGCTCTCCTCCCCGTAATCTCTCTGTCCTGCATCTCTGACCTCCCGCCATTTTATTCGCTGTTTACTAGCAATGTGTCCTTGGGCGGGTCACTGCACCTCTCTGGGCCTCAGCCTCCTCATCTGTAAGCTGAAGACAGACCCAGATCAATGTGATTCATTGAGCCGATACATACGAGATGCTCGAAATAGAGCCAGAGCGTGGCGAGTATTCGATAACTGTGAGCTATCTTTGCCTGTCGTGTCATCACTGATGACAGTCATGGTCAGCCTCAGCGCCCGAGGGGTGAGTACCCTTTGAGCCTCCGAGGCAGGAAAGCAGGAAAGTGGACGCGGTGGCTTCTGCTCTCAGGTCCTCAGTGGGCTCATGAGCTGCAGCCACCAGGGAGGTCCCAGGCGGTTATGAACTTGGCTTTCTCTCAGTCTCTCGGGACATCAGCTAAGCAATGATTGGAACAGTCCTTGCTCCTCACTGCCCTGGTGGACCCTCCCTAGGACCCATGGTGGCCTTGGCAGTCATCAGCTGCCCCCTCCGGGGCAGACCTCCACTGGGTCTGGCTGTGGGAATGTGTCTTAGTCTGTTTGGGCTGCCGTAACAAAACAGCACAGATTGGCGGGCTTATAAACTACAGAAATTTCTTTCCCACAGTTTTGGAGCCTGGAAAGTCCAAGACCAAATCCTTCCCAATTCACAGCTGTCTTCCTGCTGAATGGGGTGAGGGAGCTCTCTGGGGCATCTTCCCCAAGAACGCTGATCTCGTTCATGAGGGTTCCACCCTCATGACCTACTCACCGCCCCCCCGCCACACACACACAAAGGCTTATTTCCAAATACCATCACAGTGGATGTTAGGTTTCTTGTTTTTTTTTTTTTTTTTTTTTTTTTTTTTTTTTTTTTTTTTTCAACGTTTATTTATTTTTCGGACAGAGAGAGACAGAGCATGAACGGGGGAGGGGCAGAGAGAGAGGGAGACACAGAATCGGAAACAGGCTCCAGGCTCCGAGCCGTCAGC
Source organism: Lynx canadensis (assembly GCF_007474595.2). NCBI lineage: Eukaryota > Metazoa > Chordata > Mammalia > Carnivora > Felidae > Lynx > Lynx canadensis. Next base: position 4,412,315 of record NC_044319.2, on the reverse strand, counting down.
CCAGAGCCCGACGCGGGGCTCGACGCGGGGCTCGAACTCCCGGACCGCGAGATCGTGACCTGGCTGAAGTCGGACGCTTAACCGACTGCGCCACCCAGGCGCCCCAGGTTTCTTGTTTTTTAATGTTGATTCATTTATTTTGAAAGAGAGCAAGCAAAGCAGGGAGGGACAGAGAGAGACAGAGACAGAGACCAAGAGACAATCCCAAGCAGGCTCCACACTGTCAGCGCAGAGCCTGATGCAGGGCTTGAAACCACAAACCGTGAGAACATGACCAGAGCTGAAATCAAGAGTTGGACACTTAACCGACTGAGCCCCACAGCTGCCCCTGGACGTCAGGTTTGAACATAGCAGTTTTGGGGGCACACATTCAGTCCCTCACAGGAAGGGCGGTGGGGAGGACTCCAGCATGTGGGTAGGTGGAGGCTTCCTGCTGCCTGCGTCTGTGCTAGGGAAGGCTCCCTGCCTCTCTGGGCCCCCCAGACAGAAGGCAGCAGGGGGCCCCCAGGGGCCACTGTCAACCACTAACAATACGAGATGGACGGGTCATTGACCACTGGAATTGCAGGAATTCAGCAAGGGGAGCCCCGTGAGGCCACTCCCGTGTCTCCTGTGGCCACTGGCCTTTGCACAGATGATTCTGGTCCACACACAACCAGCTCTCTCCCTGCCGCCCTCGTCTATTTGGTGGCTGGCTCCGGGTGGGGCTGTGAGCCCCCTGGCCCCCCTCCTCACTTCATGTCCAAAGGAGGCAGAGTTCATGCAGCAAGAACTTCTCCCCCCTCTGCAGAGGTGCCCATGGGGAGTTCCAGATTCTACTGCTCGGGGCGCCTGGGGGCTCAGTGGACTGGCCTCCGACTTTGGCTCAGGTCCTCATCTCACGGTTCGTGAGTTCAAGCCCTGCGTCGGGCTCTGTGCTGACAGCAAGGAGCCTGCTTAGAGTCTCTCTCTCGCTCTTTCCCTGCCCCTCCCCCGCTTGCGTGCGTGCTCTCCCGCCCCCCCCCCCCGACACCTCAAATAAATAAATAAACATTAAAAAGAATATTCTACTTCCTCAGTCTCAGGGCTTCGAGCCACCCTCTCGCTGCCTAGGTCCTGGGGGTGTGACAGATCCTATGGTCCCCATGGCAGCCTTGTCCTGCCCCCCCTCCCCCTAAGTCCAGGAGGAGCCCCCGGCAGAGTTGTTGAGGCACCACCAGAGCAGACAGCGGGGTGGGGGTGGAGTATGGTTTTTCAGTTTGGGTTTGGGAGAGAAACCCGTTGTACTCATGCAGCCTGGAGCTGAAAACTGGATTCCCACCGGGAGGCACGCTGCCCCGCCGACCGCAGAGCCCGGCTGTTTCACGCCTCTGAGTGCATCCCTAAGTTCGGACTCTGGCAGGAAGGGGACAGCACACAGTGCACTGTTTTGTCCTCCTGGAAGCCTCAGATGCTACCCAGAGAGTTCCCAGATGTCCCAAGTCAGGCCACAAAATATACTGAGTTCCTGTCGTTTGAGGAGCGGTAGCTTATTGGGTGTTGATGGGGAAGTACCGAAAGTTCTCAGAAGCCTGGCCCCCTCCGAGGACTTGAGAGTCACGTGGCAGACGAGACCCAGCGGGCTGAAGAGTCCATTATGACACGCTGACGAGGGGCCTTTGACCCCGTACATTGTATCTGCCCAGAGAGAAAGGAGGGGCTGGTTTTGAAGAGAAGGGGACGTGGCTCAAGAACGAGGAGGGAGGTCGGGAGAGAAAGTCGATGTAGATCACCAGGCCCCTGCTTATGTGAGAAATGCAGCGTTTCCCAAGGTCATTTTCTTGAAACGGTATGTCATCTTTTTCCCACTAACAAGCTTGGTCCAATTCTATGCTGTGTGTGTGTGTGTGTGTGTGTGTGTGTGTGTGTGTGTGTGTGTGTGAGTGAGTGAAGGAAGGATCCAGTTAGCGGAGGGCCAGTGGAAAGTCTAAATGCCTTGTCCAGCAGCCCAGAAGGGCAGATCAGGAAGGCCACGAGTCTCGTCCCAGCGTGTTGCTGCCTGGCCTGCGGAGGCGGCCGCTAGAACGGGCTGCAAGTCAGCAGAAGGGTGGTTTGCGGGCGGTGTGTGTGAGGCTCGGGCCTGCGAGAGGCAGAGGCACCGGACGGTTTCGAGCGGCCCAGGAACTCCTTTACGGCCTGACCCGTCCGTAGCGCCCCGGCCGTGGGACCGGAGCCCCGGGGCGGCGGGCTCCCCCCGCCGTTGCTCACGGTCCACTCACTGCACGTGTCCCCTCTTGTGTCCTCCAGGCCGAGGTGTGTGCTGCAACCGTGGCGGAGGTGATCCAGTCTGTGGTCAACGGGGCGGACGGCTGCGTCTTCTGCTTCGGCCACGCCAAGCTGGGTCAGTGAGAGCCGTGCTTGTCTCTGCTGTTTGTGTTCCGAATCACGCAGCCCGTGCTCCGGCGCGGGTCCCGGGGTCTGCGTCGGCACATGGAAGGCGGTCGCCTGGACTGAAGAGTCACCAGTAACGGTTCCTGCTGCTAAAATGCAATGCCCGTCCCGAGTGGAGACCCAGTCATCTAGGAAACGGGGTGGGGTTCTTCCCACTTGGCCCAGGTCAGGGCCTCGCCCAGAGAGCCAGCAGGAGGAGGGACCCGCACCGAGCAGGGGCTCTTGGGTTCGGGGCGGTGGATGGAGCCCTCCGGGGAAAGCCCAGAACCGTGTCAGGACCTATCTGGGGAGCACCTGACAGCCGACCTTGCCTCCCAGCCTCTGGCCTGTGTGCCGGAGCGAGAAAGGACAAGGGGGTCAGGGGGCCAGGGGAGCACCCGGCCAGGGGGTTGGATGATTGGACCCCCTTAGGGTGCCTTCGTACTCCTGGCCTGTGTCCCTCGGCTCGGCAGGCCTCACTTTCCAAGTCAGTAATTTGGGGTGCTCCCAAAGCACCCCTTTGCAGGGAGGGAGGCCGGTTCTAGGCCGGGACAGAAAACTCATTTCACCTCACTTCTGTCCTCTTGATCTCTGATCAAAGCAGCAACCCAGAGCTTAATAGAATTTGCTCATGCTATAAAAAGAGACACAGCATTGAACTTGAGGAAGGATATAAAGTGTAAGTATGTGCAGTTAATCTGTGGGGTGGTGATAAAAAGGGCCGTCATAGCGTTGAAAGATGTCTGCCTTCCCACCGCGTGTGAGACAGTGCAGCGACCGGATGGTGTGGGATCCTCCTCGAGGGGAGCCGTGACTTCATCCTGTCTGGGCGCTCACGTTCTTTATTACAGCCATTTAGCGCGTAGTACCGGGAAAGGCTTACCGCTTCCCTTGCCTCTTCCTCTCCTTCCTTCCCTCCCCCCACATCCCCTGTGGAGGGGGACACTCAAGCCGTGTTCCTGCCTTGCCTCGCCCCCCCCCCCCCCCGGGAAATCCTACACCATGATCGGAAAGGACGACTCCATGCAGAACCTTGGCATCATCCCCTGTGCTATCTCCTGGCTCTTCAAGCTGATAAACGAACGCAAGGAAAAGACGGGAGCCCGCTTCTCGGTGCGGATCTCAGCCGTGGAAGTGTGGGGCAAAGAGGAGAACCTGAAGGACCTGCTGTCTGAGGTGGCCACGGGCAGCCTGCAGGACGGCCAGTCCCCGGGCGTGTACCTGTGCGAGGACCCCATCTGCGGCACGCAGGTGATTGGCTCTGGAGCTCAGTGTGGGGGAGGGGGAGGGGTCCAGAGTGGCTCCTCGCTGGGGAGGCTCCCCTGCGACTCACTCCACATGCACACGGGGGAGGCTCGTGAATGTTTACCTACAGGTGGACGGGGACTTTACGGCCTGCAGCTGGCTGCAGGGCCATCGGCCCCTAACCTAAATATTTGTACCTTGGATCTAACTGACAGTGAGCAGCAAAACCACAATTATCGGAGCCCTCGGGGGCAAATTGAATTCGCTTTCTTTACGCCCCCTCTCAAGAAAAAAAAGAAAGTACAGTCTTTCTTTTGTGTAACAACAAGCCGAAATATTTACTGCTCTGCACAAATAGCTCCAGCCATTACTGGCGCTGTTTACGGCTCTATAAACTGTGTTTCTGGCACTGGTTTACAGCTGGGTTAGTAGTGCTGTAGGAAACGCTAATAACCACTTTCTAATTAGAACCATGAAATAATTGCTGGAACCGTGGAAGCCAAGAGAGGCTCCAGTCCACCTTCGCGGGAGGTGGTGCCTGTTCTGTGCGTCTCACGCTTGCCGGCTGACAGCAGGTGGAGTGCGTCTGGTTCAGATCCAGAAGAATCTGCCCTTCCAATCTCCAGAAGGCTTTATTTCCTAGTTTTTTTCTGATAAGTGTTCATTTTGATGAGTGCCTGCCTCATCCCCGGTGGGATTGTTTTCTCGGGCGAGGTTCCCTCCAAGTTGCACCCATCTGTTCACACCTGGCCGTGTTCTTCCCCGGCTCAAAGCACCTCAGATCCTTCCATTTCTGTTATGAATCCCCCATTGCAAACCTCCTCATGATTTGTGAGGTCCTACATGACCCCCGCCTGCCTTTCCAGCATCATCTCTTGCCATGCCTCTTTTTTTTTTTTAATTTTTAAAAATGTTTTATTATTTATTTCTGAGAGACAGAGAGAGAGAGAGAGAGAGAGAGAGAGAGTGTGTGTGTGTGTGTGCGCGCGCACGCGCGGGGTGGGGGAGGGGCAGAGAGAGAGGGAGACACAGACTCCGAAGCAGGCTCCAGGCTCCGAGCTGTCAGCACAGAGCCCAATGCCGGGCTCGAACCCATGAACCGTGAGATCATGACCTGAGCCGAAGTCGGACGCTCAACCGACTGAGCCACCCAGGTGCCCCTCTTACCACTCCTCTTAAGTTACATTCAGGTCCCTTAAAAAAGGCAGCGCCCCTCAAACTTCACTGTGCATATGAATCACAGGGGATCTTGTGAAAATGCAGGTTCTGGTTGAATCCGTCTGGGATGGGGCCCCTGCTTGTGAACTGGTAACGAGCTTCCCAGTGATTGAGCACACTTTCAGTTGGAGGGCACTCAGACACCAGCCATCGTCCCTCTCCCCTCTGCACATCCTCCCCTCTGGCTCTTCATCGGGCAAAGTCCCTATCCTTCAGATGTCACTTCTTCCAGGAAGCCCTCTTAGATGGCTCTCCTTGGTCATCTGTGACTGCCCAGTTAGTTCTCCCACTGAGGGTGGGTACCACGTCTGACTACGATTGGCCGTTGGTAGTTTTTAAAATTTTTTTTTTACACTTATTTATTTTTGAGACAGAGACAGAGCATGAACGGGGGAGGGGCAGAGAGAGAGGGAGACACAGAATCGGAAACAGGCTCCAGGCTCCGAGCCGTCAGCCCAGAGCCCGACGCGGGGCTCGAACTCCCGGACCGCGAGATCGTGACCTGGCTGAAGTCGGACGCTTAACCGACTGAGCCACCCAGGCGCCCCAGGAAGTGGATTTTATTTTATTTTTTTTAATTTTTTTTTTCAACGTTTATTTATTTTTGGGACAGAGAGAGACAGAGCGTGAACGGGGGAGGGGCAGAGAGAGAGGGAGACACAGAATCGGAAACAGGCTCCAGGCGCCGAGCCGTCAGCCCAGGGCCCGACGCGGGGCTCGAACTCCCGGACCGCGAGATCGTGACCTGGCTGCAGTCGGACGCCCAACCGACTGCGCCACCCAGGCGCCCCTACAGTTAGTAGTTTTAATAGAGGCATCAGATACCACTTGGATGTGGAATCTAATCAGAATCCAAACCACTTGGTCATTCAAAGCCTAATCCAGTGGTCCTCAAACTGTAGTCTTTCTCAGTCACCTGGAGGACTTGTGAACACAGGGTGCTGGGCTCCCCCTCTAGAATTTCCGATTCAGTAGGCCTGGGACACATCCCCAAAACATGCATTTCTAGCAAGTTCCCAAGTGACGCCGATGCTACTGGTCCAGGGACCACACTTCACTTTGAGAACCACTCTTCTGAAGCATCACAGCACCTGTGACAGAAATCAGTGTCACTTGGCCTGCTGTTGTCTCTCCAAGAATTGAGAGATGCTCAAATACGCTGTGGCCCCCGTTCCCTTTTGTAATAACTCTGCCCGTGAAGCCCCCACTTGGGTGAAGGACCCGGTTAACTGAGGGCTAAGAAGAGATCCACAGCCTCTTCATTTTAACTCTTCGTGTCGAAAAATCTCAAAAAACCCTTTACCTTTTTTTTCCGCCGTAATCATTCAAACGGTGACCTCAAACACCCCAGAGTCTCTCTTTGAAGTTCGGGGATTTTGAAGGTCCCGGGTGCCAAGATCAGCCCTCAGAGTTCAGAATCACAAGTGCAGTCAGAGTCGGGATAGGAAAGTGTCAGAATGTGTACCGACCCCAAGGCACATACCGCAAACCATTTCTTTGAATAAACGAGATGTTTCCTTTTCTCCCCCCCCCCCCCGCCCAAAAAGGGGTGCTAGTCAAATTCTGATACTATCGTTCTCATTAAGGTTTACTCTGATTTCCAAGGGATCTCATAGGATTAGGACACGTGGCCCATGATGCTTTCTTAGTTAATAAGTACCATGAGCATGAATTTAGGGATTAAAGATAAATTAAACAGTAGAGATGAGACAGTCAAGTATGTTGGGTGTTTTCATGCATCTTCTTTTAAAGAAATTTTTTTAGTGTGTATTTTCTTATTTTTGAGAGACCGAGTGTGAGGGGGTGAAGGGCAGAGGGAGAGAGGAGACACAGAATCCGACGCAGGCTTTCCAGGCTCTGAGCTGTCATCACAGAGCCCGACGCGGGGCTCAAACCCGCAAACCGTGAGATCATGACCTGAGCCGAAGTTGGACGCTTAACTGACTGAGCCACCCAGGGGCCCCCAAACGTTCTAATCTTAGTCCCTCGTGTGTTCTTAGGTGGGTGGGTAGCTGAGGCGGGGGCGGGGCGGGGGGGGGGGGGTTTACTATCCTCTGCAGAGATCAGGCTGGGCCCCCTGCTCCCTGCCGTTCAGTCGGATACAACCATTTGCTATTCACGCCTGCTATTACTTAAATTGTGAACCTACCTTCCGTGCCATACGTGGGCTCATTATGGACTTCCCGAAATGGATTGGTTGGGAATTGCAGGTGAGTACAGGCCGTTGTTCCGGAAGGACCCTCGGCCTTCGAGAGGCACGCGGCTTTTCCGCAGAACAGAGAGCCAGGTGTGGGCGGCACGCCGGCCCTCCTCCGGCTGGGGCCTCAGCTCTCGGCTTGTGTCTTCCAGCTGCAGAACCAGAGTGAGCTGCGGGCACCCACGGCGGAGAAGGCCGCCTTCTTCCTGGACGCTGCCATCGCCTCCCGCCGCGGCAGCCAGCAGGACTGTGACGAAGAAGGCCACCGCAACTCGCACATGCTCTTCACGCTGCACATCTACCAGTACCGCATGGAGAAGAGCGGGAAAGGAGGAAGTAAGTGGCCCCATCTCCACCCAGCAAGAGACCCGCCGTCGAGGGCCACCGTGACCCTTTTTGTTTCTAAAGTGGGCGACGCGCCCAACGTGGGGCTCGGACGCACACCCCTGAGACTGAGAGCCGCGTGCTCTGCCAACTGAGCCAGCCGGGCGCCCCCTGACCCTTTTTTCTTAAGCGGGGTACGATTCCACGGTACGGGGTTTGCTCACCTGGAGCTCCAGACAAACGCCGAGTCTGGACTGCGGTTCACTTTTGAGCTGTCCGGGGGCGAAGGTCGTTTACAAATGTAACTACTGCCAGGGGAAGGTGAGCGAGGACTTGAAGCGGAAAAACAGCCGTTTAGTACTATCTTTTTGTTCGCAACCCGTACAGGTGCTTTTCGTGAAAGCCCGATATTTATGCGCCAGGCACCCTGATGATATGTTATTAATCATAAGCTTGAGTCCCCTCTGTGGAGCTGGAAGAAACAAAGGCGTGCTTTTAAAATAATCTAGAAACCAGACTTTTTTAGAACGAACCAGATTCTGGCTGCCTCCGTCCCTTGGGTGATGCCGGTCAGTGACGCTCTTCTAAGCCTGGGGCCCAGGCCCTGCCCTGTGGGGAGCGTCACTGCCGGGAGCCCAGTCCCCTCTGGGCTACGTATTCGAAGCCAGCACTGATCTCGGTGCCACGTTCTCCCCTTTGCCTGCCAGGTCGTGCACGCTCCACACACTGGGGAGTATCTCAGATGGGCTCTTGGACCGTGGGCCCCGGGTCCGTGGACCTCACTGCACTTTGCAAGGCAATGTGAGCCGCTAGGCTGGCCGAGCAGCAGCTTCAAAGCCTCTCCATGGCCACGTCTGAGGGCTTTCGAAGTGCGGGCAGCTGGTCCCCCTGTGCCCTCTGAACGATTGCCCCAAGGACCTGGGTGCCCGGAAAACAAACAAGAGCCCCGAGTAGGAGATGAACCCCAGTGCGTGGAAACTGTGAAGCTAATCGACTAACACAGAGACCATCAACAAACCTGATTCTCGGTGGAGCCTGGAGTTAAGGCATCCAACTGGGATCCGTGGAAGGGCTTCCCGAGTCCTCCACAAGTCTTCTTGCCCAAGACATGGAAACCAGTAGCCTGGAGCTGGGTCTTGAGGACTTCTCTCCCCGCCCCCAGTGGAAGCTCTATCCTTCCCTAATCTCCACGCTTCTGCTGGCTCAGTCTTCTGCCATGGCTGTTCCTCCTTAATTGTTGTTAATTTTTTTAGCGTTTATTTACTTATTTTGAGACAGATAGAGGATGTGTGTGTGCGCACGTGAGGGGGGAAGGGGCAGAGAGAGAGGGAGAGAGAGAATCCCAGGGAGGCTCCCTGCTGTCAGCACAGAGCCCGATGCGGGGCTCAGTCCCACGAACTGTGAGATCATGACCTGAGCCCAAACCAAGAGTCGGACGCTCAACCGACTGAGCCGCCCGGGCGCCCCCAGCTGTTATTTTACTTCAGGTTTAAAGAAGTCTGATTTACACCCGGTAAAACTTGCCCCTCTTGTGTGTTGTTAGAGGCGTTTTGGCAAATCAGTACGGTTGCGTAAGCACACGACCGTCAGAGACAGAACAAAGCCACCAGCACAGAAAGCTCTCTCTTTGCCCTTTCTGGACAGTCCCTCCCCCCACCTCTCGCCCCTGACAACCACTGATCCGTGTTTCTCCTTTTAGTGTTGCCTTTACCCAGAACAGCACATAAATGGAATCACGTGATCCCCATGTGGCTTTTTGTGTCTGGCATCTTTGATTTAGCAGAACGCATCTGAGATTCATCCGTGGTGCCGTATCACTCGTTTGCTTATATTTCTGGCTGCCCTTGCCTTTAGTTTCAGCTGAGCCTGGAGACTTGCCCCTGCCCCTCCTCCTGCCCCCTGGCCTGAGATCTCACCATCCACCCCGTCCTGGGGTTGTGGTTCCACGAGGCAGCAAGGCTCTGACTGTCAGCCCCGGCTGCTCGCTGTGCTGGCTCCTGCCTGGGAGTCTGGAGACACTGGCCCCACGTGCTGGGCACTGGGTGCCCCTGGAGACAGACCAGCAGCAGCCCCAGTCTGTCCTGAAACCAGCCATAAGGGGGTGGGGGTGGGGACTGATTCTCAGCGAAGGGCTCGTGACATGGCCAGCACTTCCGTTTAGAAAAATTTCTCAAAGAAGGAAACAAGGGATTAGGAGAGGGATGAGAAGATCCAGACCTTTAAAATTCATAACAGAAGTTTATCCCCCTAACAGTCTGGGGGGGCTGGCTTTTAAATCCTGCCCTCACTGTTTTTCCTGGATTGTGTCGAAGCAGCACGAACGTGGGAGTCTGAGAAATGTTTTGTTTTTTAAGCTTTCTTTTTTTAAAGCTTTATTTTTTTTAAGCTGTTTTATTCTTTTAAGTCAATAATAACGGAAATAATCAGAGCCCGCAGCGGATTCTTGCACCGTCGGCAGAGAGTGACTCACAAAAGATCCGAATTTTCAGCCAAGTTGCTTCCAAATGGCGCTGCGCGGAAGGTCTCGGGAGGTGGGGTGGTCTCCTCCTTCTGGGTTTCGAAACCACGCTGAAAAGGGCGGTTTCCGGTTTTTCACTTTTGTGTGTGTGTGTGTGTGTGTGTGTGTGTGTGTGTGTGTGCGCGCGCGCGCGGGGTTCTGCCCTTAATTGGGAACCCGAAAGGGGGAAAGGATCTTGAAAATAAACCGTTAGTTAAGTTGCTTCAACCGTAAGAACTTAAAAGTGCAGCGTCACAGGAGCGTGGGCTGGGACGTTCCCTCGACCCACCGATGCTCCAGCGCTCAGCGCGTCCTGGGCACTTGCAGAATATTTAACATTCCCTTCGCCTTCGTATTTATACATCGTGAAGGCACATTGCTCTTAAATAATACATCCAGGGTAGAGGAAAAGGCAAGTGCCATTAATGGCTCCGCGGACTTCCTGGGGGGGGGGGGCTTTTTAATGTATCTGTAGGTGAGAAGGGGAGACGGTCCACGGACTGCCACCTACCTGCCACGACACCAGCTTCCTGGGAGCAGAGGAATCCGCGCCCGAATGCGCACAGCTTCCAGCCCGTGGCTCACTTGACTTGTGCGAATTTGTATCTGTTTAAAATATAATGAGAGATTTGAAGTGGTGTTTAAAAATGGAAGGTTTTGTTTACTTATCGTAGATAAGTAATAATCCCTGTGGACCTGGCAGCCAGAACTCAATTAAAGGGAAGTTTATTAATTAGTTACCCTGCAGGGAAGCAAAGAGGAGAGCGTGAGGCTGTTAACTGGCCATCAGAGGCTCAGACGCCGCATTCAGAGAGGTCTCTGCGGCAGGAACTAGACACGCCATGCACATACATGCACCGGAATCTTACGTGTATGGATTGTATATGCACATGCATGTACACACATATGCACGTGTAAGTAAGGGGACGAAAATGTTCTAGATGTGTCCAGTCACAATAGAAAATTCTACGCTGATGTATTCCTGTTTTCCACATAGCATTAGGTTAAGCTTAAATATTTCCCTGTCTCATTTCTATTAATTAATTTATTTTGAGAGAGAGCACGCAAACAGGGGAGGGACAGAGAGAGAGGAGAAAGAGAATCCCAAGCAGCATCCGCGCTGTCAGCGTAGGGCTCCAACTCACAAACTGTGACCTCGTGACCTGAGCTCAAACCAAGAGTCGGAGGCTTAACCCACTGAGCCACCCAGGTGCCCCAAATATTCCCGTTTGAAAGGGTTTTTGGAACGCTTATGGGGCTGATTCCTCATGTGTCCTGGAGCCTTCCCCTGCTTTGCCAAGCTGATGTGAGGGGCGGGGGGGAGGCTGAGAACCCCCGTGGGAATTCCTATGTTGGGAAGGAGACCCTAAGGCCCTGATGATCAAGAGCTGTCCCCGAAAAAGCTGGGTCTATCAGCGGTCTGTCCATTATGTATTTAAATCAAATGGAGCGTGTGCTGTATTTTTGAAAAATCAATGCATGTCTCTGTTACCTAGCTTAGCTATCTTTCTGGAAGAGAAGGACCATCCAGTTATCTTTCACATAAGCAGATGGCGTGAGTTCAGAGAAGTCCGCTCATGCAGCACAGGCCGGAGATGGTCCGTTGAGAAAGTCAAAAAGGAGAAACCTGTCAAATGACACATTCTCGTCATGAACCTTTTTTTTTTTTTTTTTTTTGCATGTAACAATCTCCAAAAAAACACCTCCTATGAACCTTTTATTTCCACTTAAAACGTACACATGTGTATTTATTCATTGATGTTCTGATACAGGGCCATGGCTTTCTCTTTGAGATGAATTTTCAGCCAAAGTCCTGGCTTTCATAAAGCATGCCCATGTTAATGGTCTGGTTTTTACGTTAAGTTTCTTCTAACTGATCCAAGAACTTAAAATACACTTGTGCAGCCTGCTGGTATTAGACCTTTTCTAGATTCTTAAGTTTTTCCCCACTCTGTAATTTCTCATTTCCACCTAATTCGGCATCTCTTTAGAAAAAAACCTCATTTTTATTACATCTTCCCAAAGCATTGAGTTCAGTTTTTAAAGAAACATTAGTTCCCTTTACACAGTCATATTTTATTGGTTTGCATAAGATAGGATTACATTTTTATCTACAGTAACAAGTGGCATAATTAGGTCCGGGAGGGAGCCCAGCTGGCCTGTTAAGTATACAGCTCATTTTCAGGGAGCACAGACCGACAAGAAAACAGCCCGCACTGGCCACGCACATCCCATGTGCCAAGGGCATCAGGCGATGTGCCTCATAGGTGATGGCCGGGAGGCCAGGCAGCCCTTCCCAAACTTCACTGCACCTGAGAGTCACCTGGGGAACTTTGCAGTGAATCCCAGTGTCTGGGGCACACTCCAGGCCAGTGAAGTTAGGAAGCCTCCCGAGTGGGAGCCCAGGCATCCGTATCTTTTTAGGTGACTCCTCAGTGATTTTCCAAGGCGATTCTGACATGCAGCAAAGTTTGGGAACCCCTGAGTTAAAGACAAATGAGTTCAGAGAGCATCTACATACTTTACAGTTAGCTCTGGATTTTCCTCTTAGATTCAGCATTAATTTTCTAGGAGATGGTGGGCAATTTATTCAACATCTGTGAACCCCGTTTCCCTCATCTACAAACCCGAGCCAACTCTTGCATTACGGGATTGTCGTAGGAATTCAGTGGTAGTAGGAGAGTCGCTCGATGAACGTGAGTTAGGAGAGTGGCCCAGAAGTGGGGTGAAATTAGCAATGCTTCCTGTGCGGAGACTAAGGCACGTGGGTATGTTGGTTTGGCCAAGCTCTAGACTTAACCCATACACAGGAGAGTGTGAATGAAAGGTGACTCAAGGCAGACTGAGTTATGGTCCCTTCCCCCCTGCAGCTGTGACCGCAGAAATGTGACGAGTCGATGAGGAACCTGCTCCTTACCTGCTGGTAGCGTTCATTGATACAGAACTGCTTTCTCGCCAGCCATCTGTAGTCACGTACATGCTTGCCAATAGCAGATGGCCTGGGCCCGCTCACCTCGTACCCTTCCAGATTCAGCACCATGTGTGGAATCCACAATTCCGTGGCCCCTGGAATTTGAGTGGGTGTAGCGGACATTGTCTGAATGTGACTTCCATTTTGAGTCATGCAGGTGTAATTATAGGTATTTTATAAGGTTCTTCTTCAGCACGGTCTAAACTGTGCCTTTTGTTCTCTGTGCTCTATTTTACTACATGCACATTATGCATTTTATTCCATTACATCAAATGGACTATTAGAGTCTGAGAGTCCAAACTGGTCCGTCTTTGCCCTTTAATCTATGGCACACGTGGACCATCTGAGCTGCTCCAGTCTATATAATTAGGTTGCAAAACAGATGATAGTTTGCTTTAAAAATAACTGTTTTCCTCCTGTGCTGCCGTGACCCAATCTTGCATGAATACAGTACATAGTACATCTTCCCTTGCCAGAGTTTTTACTGGGGACAGTGGAAGGTAAGGAAAATGGAGTGTCCTTTGTGTGAACATTCTTGGCCACAGACCTGCCCAAGTCACTGACGTGGCTGAACTGAAATGCTGCGCTTTGTGTAAACACTCATCACCTGCTTCTCTGAGTCCGAGATGTGGAAATTGAGGGTGAGGCACGGTAGAGGGCAGGTTGGGGTTAGGACCGTGGTTCCTTCAATGTTTTCAGCCTAAAGCATGATCAGCAGCTCGCCCTCCTGATCTGCACTCACGTAGGCTCTGCCTACAGATGTGTGGCCCCCCAGAGACGGGCCACATGCCCGTCACATGTCCACCAGGACCCACCCTGCAAGGTGGCCTGAGGCACCAGAGTCTGCTGCTGCCTGGGGAGCGAGGGGAGGAAAAGGAGATGATCCAGAAGCTGGGGTGATGTGCCGAGGGAGAGGGGGCCGGGGCAAAAAGGGAGCCCGTCACTTCTACTGTCTCGGGAGCTGGCTGAGGCCAGCACGATGCAGGATGAAGGGCCCAGGTCTTGAAGGTGTGAGTCCTAGCTGTGCCGCTGACCGTACGATCGCGGCACGTTTCCTTTTTCAAAACATAACGAAACAGCTTTAATGAGATATGCTTGAAATATAGGAACGGGCACACACTTGGTCAGCTGTGTCATATGTATATACCCAGGAAACCAGCAGTACAGTCAAGACAATGAACATATCCCTCACCCTCAAGAGGTTCCTTGGGACCCTTTGCAATCACCCCGTCCAGCGTCTCTCCTTCCGCCTCCCCACGCTCAGGCAACCACAGAGCGACTTCAGCTCTTACCCTTTGCCCTGCATTTCCTAGAGTTTTATACCCATGAAATCCTATCTCACAGTCTGCACTCTCTTGAGCGGCGTCTTTCATGTAGCGTAATTGTTTTGAAACTCGGTCACTTTGTCACATGTATGAGTAGTGCCTTTATTCTTTTTCCTAAGTAGCAGTCCATTGTCCACATAGTCCCCTGCTGATGGCCATGAGTGCTGGTTCACGTTTGGGGCTACTACAAATCAAAGTACTGGGGACACTCTTGTGCAGATCTTGGTATGGACACATGTGTCCTTTTCTTGTAGGGAAATCCCTAGAGCGGAATGGCTGGACCATATGGTAGATGTACGTATCCTTTTTTTAAGGAGCTGCCGAAGTGTTTCCCGAAGTGATTGTACCATTTTATATCCCCACCAACTCCTCCAGATCCTCACCCACCCTTAGGGTGGTCAGTCTTTTTAATTTTAGCCTATTTATATAATAGGCATACAGTAGTATCTCACCTTTCTTAGTCTGCATTTCGCTAATGACCAGCGGTGCTTGGCATCTTTTCATGGGCCCATTTGGCACTCGTACATGTTCTTTGATGAAATGTCTTGTGCCCGCTTTGAAATCGTTTTTGTCTTATAATTAAGTTTTGAGAGTGTTTAATATGATCTGGATACAAGGCCTTTCTCAGATACACGTTTTTCAAATATTTTCTACCAGTCTGTGGCTTACTTTTTCATTCTCTTGACCATGTATTTGGAAGAGCAGAAATAGTCAGTTTTGGTGAATGAAGGTCCAGCTTCTCTGTGTGTTCTCTTATAAATCATGTTTTTGGTATCGTATCTAAGAAGAAATCTTTGCCTAACCCAAGACCAGGAAGGTTTCATATTATGCTTTCTTCTAGAAGTTTTATAATTTTACATTTTGTGTTTAGGCCTTAGATTCATTTTTTTTAATAAAATTGTGCAATGTATGGATTAAAGGGTTTTTTTGCAAATATGTGCGTGTGTGTGTGTATGTACATACTCATAGAAGGCAGTATCTTCATTTTGATAAAAATGTTTCTGAAAAACCTGCTAACATCATACCGGTAAAAGACATGCATATATAAATATAAATATAAATATAAATATAAATATAAATATAAATATAAATATAAATAAATATATGTGTGTGTGTGTGTGTATATATATATATATATATATATATATATATATGTCTCCCTCAAACATTAAAACAAGAAATAGAGTGGACATTCTTATCTTGTTCCTGATCTTAGAAGACATTTGATCTTTTACCATTAAGTATGATGTTAGCAGATTTGCTCAGAAACTCTTTTTTTTATATATATATATATATATATATGAAATTTATTGACAAATTGGTTTCCATACAACACCCAGTGCTCATCCCAAAAGGTGCCCTCCTCAATACCCATCACCCACCCTCCCCTCCCTCCCACCCCCCATCAACCCTCAGTTTGTTCTCAGTTTTTAACAGTCTCTTATGCTTTGGCTCTCTCCCACTCTAACCTCTTTTTTTTTTTTTTCCTTCCCCTCCCCCATGGGTTCCTGTTAAGTTTCTCAGGATCCACATAAGAGTGAAACCATATGGTATCTGTCTTTCTCTGTATGGCTTATTTCACTTAGCATTACACTCTCCAGTTCCATCCACCTTGCTACAAAGGGCCATATTTCATTCTTTCTCATTGCCACGTAGTACTCCATTGTGTATATAAACCACAATTTCTTTATCCATTCATCAGTTGATGGACATTTAGGCTCTTTCCATAATTTGGCTATTGTTGAGAGTGCTGCTATGAACATTGGGGTACAAGTGCCCCTATGCATCAGTACTCCTGTATCCCTTGGGTAAATTCCTAGCAGTGCTATTGCTGGGTCATAGGGTAGGTCTATTTTTAATTTTCTGAGGAACCTCCACACTGCTTTCCAGAGCGGCTGCACCAATTTGCATTCCCACCAACAGTGCAAGAGGGTTCCCGTTTCTCCACATCCTCTCCAGCATCTATAGTCTCCTGATTTGTTCATTTTGGCCACTCTGACTGGCGTGAGGTGGTACCTGAGTGTGGTTTTGATTTGTATTTCCCTGATAAGGAGCGACGCTGAACATCTTTTCATGTGCCTGTTGGCCATCTGGATGTCTTCTTTAGAGAAGTGTCTATTCATGTTTTCTGCCCATTTCTTCACTGGGTTATTTGTTTTTCGGGTGTGGAGTTTGGTGAGCTCTTTATAGATTTTAGATACTAGCCCTTTGTCCGATATGTCATTTGCAAATATCTTTTCCCATTCCGTTGGTTGCCTTTTAGTTTTGTTGGTTGTTTCCTTTGCTGTGCAGAAGCTTTTTATCTTCATAAGGTCCCAGTAATTCACTTTTGCTTTTAATTCCCTTGCCTTTGGGGATGTGTCGCGTAAGAGATTGCTACGGCTGAGGTCAGAGAGGTCTTTTCCTGCTTTCTCCTCTAAGGTTTTGATGGTTTCCTGTCTCACATTTAGGTCCTTTATCCATTTTGAGTTTATTTTTGTAAATGGTGTGAGAAAGTGGTCTAGTTTCAACCTTCTGCATGTTGCTGTCCAGTTCTCCCAGCACCATTGGTTAAAGAGGCTGTCTTTTTTCCATTGGATGTTCTTTCCTGCTTTGTCAAAGATGAGTTGGCCATACGTTTGTGGGTCTAGTTCTGGGGTTTCTATTCTATTCCATTGGTCTGTGTGTCTGTTTTTGTGCCAATACCATGCTGTCTTGATGATGACAGCTTTGTAGTAGAGGCTAAAGTCTGGGATTGTGATGCCTCCTGCTTTGGTCTTCTTCTTCAAAATTCCTTTGGCTATTCGGGGCCTTTTGTGATTCCATATGAATTTTAGGATTGCTTGTTCTAGTTTTGAGAAGAATGCTGGTGCAATTTGGATTGGGATTGCATTGAATGTGTAGATAGCTTTGGGTAGTATTGACATTTTGACAATATTTATTTTTCCAATCCATGAGCAGGGAATGTCTTTCCATTTCTTTAAATCTTCTTCAATTACCTTCATAAGCTTTCTATAGTTTTCAGCATACAGATCCTTTACATCTTTGGTTAGATTTATTCCTAGGTATTTTATGCTTCTTGGTGCAATTGTGAATGGGATCAGTTTCTTTATTTGTCTTTCTGTTGCTTCATTGTTAGTGTATAAGAATGCAACTGATTTCTGTACATTGATTTTGTATCCTGCAACTTTGCTGAATTCATGTATCAGTTCTAGCTCAGAAACTCTTTATCAAACTAAAGATACTGCCTTCTATTTATAATTTGCTCAGAACTGTTATCAGGGATGGATGTTGAATTTTGTTAAACGTTTTTCCTGCATCTACTGAGTGAATCATGTAGGGTTTTTTTTTTTTTTTTTAGTTTGTTAATGTGGTGCAATATGTGTGTGTGTGTGTGTGTGTGTGTGTGTGTGTATAAATTTCCAGTACCATTTGTTATAAAAACTGCTTTTTCCCTACTAAATTACCTTTGTTAGAAATTATTTGTCCATATTTGTGTGGATCTGTTTTGGGACTCTCTACGTACTGTTCCATTGATCTGTTCATCTATCTTTATACCAATACCACAGTGTCTTGATTTATGGTGGCTTTATAATAAGTCTTGAAATCAGATACTGCACTATTAGCCTTCCAATTTTGTATTTATTCTTAAAAGTTGTTTTGGCCAGGGGCGCCTGGGTGGCTCAGTCGGTTAAGTGCCCAACTTTGGCTCAGGTCATGATCTCACCGCTTGTGAATTTGAGCCCCGTGTCAGGCTCTGTGCTGACAGCTCGGAGCCTGGAGTCTGCTTCCGATTCTGTGTCTCCCTCTCTCTCTTCCCCTCCCCTGTTCACACTCTGTCTCTTTATCTCTCTCAGAAACAAATAGACATTAAAAAAAAGTTGTTTGGCTATTCTAGGTCCTTTGCCTCTCCATATACATTTTAGAGTCAGCTCCTAAATTGACTCTGTAGAATCACCTTGTACCAAAAACGCCTGTTGGGATTTTGATTGGGATCACACTGAATCTATAGATCCATTTCTAGAGAATAACTTCTTAACAATACTGAGTCTTCCGATTCATGAACACAGCTTATTAGGTCTTCATTCATTACTCTCAGCAATGTCCTGTGGTTTTCAGCGTACAGATCTTCCCTTTGTCCATTTTATGCATAAGTATTTCATACTTTTATCCCATCGTGAGTGGGATTTTACAGTTTTAGTCTCTAGTAGACTATCTAGAAACAAAGTTGATTTTTGTCTGTTGATCTTGTATCCTGCAACTTGGCTAAACTCTATCAGTTCGAGTTGCTTTTTTGTGGATCCCGTTAGACTTTCTACACAGATGATCATGTAATCTGCAAATAAAGACAATTTGACTTCTTGCTTTCCAATCTGGACCCTTTCTCTGTTTTCTTGACGTTACTGGCTACAACTCCCAGCACGACATTGAATAGAAATGGTGAGAATGGAGGGGCACCTGGGGGGGCTCAGTTGGTTAAGCATCCGACTCAGGCTCGGGTCATGATCTCACGGTTAGTGAATCCGAGCCCCGCGTCGGTCTCTGTGCTGACAGCTCAGAGCCTGGAGCCTGCTTCGGATTCTGTGTCTCCCCTCTTTCTGCCCCTCCCCCCCTCATATAAATAAACATTAAAGAAAATTTTAAGAAATGGTGACAATAGACATTCTTGTCTTGTTCCTGGTCTCAGAAGGCATTTGATCTTTTACCATTAAGTATGATGTTAGCAGTAGATTTGTTCAGAAACTCTTTATCAAACTAAAGATACTGCCTTCTATTTATAATTTGCTAAGAATTGTTATCAGGAATGGATGTTGAATTTTGTGAAATATTTTTCCTGCATCTACTGAGTGAATCATATAGTTTTTTTTTAGTTTGTTAATATGGTGAATTATATTGATAGGTTAAATTTTTTTTTGTTAACCAACCTGCATTTCTGGGATAAATCCCACTTACTCATGGTATAAAATCCTTTGTATATGTTTATAGATACAATTTCTTAATGTGGTTCTCTAATTTGTTCAGAAATTTTGTGTCCATGTTCGGGAGGGATATTGGTCGTTAGTTTTCTGTCCTTGTAATTTCTTTGTCTGTTTTGGTATCAGGATAATCCCTGCCTCATAGAGTAAGTTGGGAATATTCTCTCCTGTTTAATTTTCAGGAAGACGTTGTGTGGAATTGGTATAGCCTTTTCCATTCTGCTACTTTATCATTTCTTAAGTGTTTGGTTGGATTCACAAGTGCAGCCATTTGGCCTGGAGTTTTCCCTGTGAAGGGTTGTTAACCAGAGATCCTGTTTCTTTTTTTTTTTTAATTTTTTTTTCAACGTTTATTTATTTTTGGGACAGAGAGAGACAGAGCATGAACGGGGGAGGGGCAGAGAGAGAGGGAGACACAGAATCGGAAACAGGCTCCAGGCTCTGAGCCATCAACCCAGAGCCTGACGCGGGGCTCGAACTCCCGGACCGCGAGATCGTGACCTGGCTGAAGTCGGACGCTTAACCGACTGCGCCACCCAGGCGCCCCGAGATCCTGTTTCTTTAATGGACACAGATCTGTCATCTTTTACTTCTTGAATGAAAGTACTTTCGTTACTTTCTATCATTCGAGATATTTGCCTGTTCTTCAATTGTCTAATTGACTGATGTGATGTTTCCTTATTATCCTTTTGATATCTGTAGAAACTGTAGCAAGGCCACATCTCCCATTCTCGACATTAGTAGTTTGTGCCTTCTCTCTGCCTTTCCTATCAGTCATTCTTAGAGATTTATTGAAGAACCAACTTTTGGCTTCATGGGTTTTCTCTATTGTTTTTCCTTTTCTATTCCATTGATTTCTGCTTTTATGTTCCTTATTTCCTTTCTGTTATTTATTAGTTAATTTGCTCTTTTTTTTTTCTTATTTCTTAAGGTGGAAGCTGAGATCGTTGATTTGAGACCTCTGTTGTCTTCTAATCTAGGCATTTAATGCTATAAGTTTCCTCCTCTGTCCTTCTTCAGGGATTTCACAAACCTGGATATGTTGTGTTTCATTTTCATTCACTTAAAAACACTTTCTAGTTTCCATCTTGAGTTTTTCTTTGACCATGGGTTATTTGGAGCTTTATCGTGCAGGTTCAAAATATTTGGGAATTTTCCAGATAATCTTTCTGTATGGACTTCTAAGTTAATGCCATTGTGTCAGAGAACATACTTTGACGTGAATCCTTTAACATTTATTTAGACTTGGCTTCTGGACCAGAATATGGTCTATCTCAGGAGACGTTTTGTATGTATTTCAAAAGAATATCATTCTCCCATTGCTGGGCTGAGTGTTCTATAAATGTCAAGTACAACAAGCTGGTTGGCAGTGTTGTTCAAGTTTTCCTTGTCCTTACTGGTTTTCTGTCTACTTGTTGTATCGATTATTGAGAGAGAGTTATTTGAAACCTACACCTGTAATTATGGGCTCGCTTATTCTTGTAGTTGTCTCAGATTTTGCTTCATGTATTTGAACTTCTGTTATTGAATGCATAAATATTTTTGATTGTTAGAACCTCTTGCTCAATCGTCCTTTTCATGAAATGTTCCTGTTTGCTCGTCTTCACATTTTTCGTCTTAAGTTTCTTTCATTTAACATCGATAGAACCACTTTAGCTCTCTTACGGCCACTGTTTGTGTGGTATAGCCTTTCCCACTTAACGCTTGTAATGGATTTTTTCTTTATATTTGAAGTGCGTTTCTCATAGGCGGCATATAGTTAGGGCTCGCTTATTTATCCAGTCTGGCATTTTCTTCCTTTCAAATCGGAGTATTCAGACTGTTTACGTTTAATGTGACTATTGACGTGGTTTGATCCAGATTATCATTTTCCTATAGATTTTCTATTCAACTTGTCTGTTCTTCTTTTTCCTTGACTTTTTTACCTGCCTTTTTTGGACTTACAGAGTATTTTTAATAATTTTACTTTGTAGGGGCACCTGGGAGGCTCAGTCAGTTAAGCGTCCGACTTCAGCTCAGGTCACGATCTCACAGTCCATGAGTTCGAGCCCCGCGTCGGACTCTGGGCTGATGGCTCAGAGCCTGGACCCTGCTTCCAATTCTGTGTCTCCCTCTCTCTCTGCCCCTCCCCCATTCATGCTCTGTCTCTCTCTGTCTCAAAAATAAATAAATGTTAAAAAAAAAATAATTTTACTTTGTATCCTCTGGCTTATTAGCTATAATTACTCACTATTTCCTGATTGCCCTAGGGTTTATAGTATACACCTTTAAGTCATTACAGTCTTCTTCCACGTGATCTTATAGCACTTCCTGTATGTAATAAGAACCCTACAGTACGGCCCTTGTGTATTTCCTCACTTCTAAACTCTGTGCTATTGCCAAACTTTTAAATTTTGCACATGTTCTCACCCACTCATTACACTGTCATTATTTTTGCTTTAGCAGGTCAATTACCTGTCAGAGAGATTTAAATAGGGAAAAATGTATATTTATTGGTCAAGTTATCGTTTCATTTCCACAGCTCTTCATTTTGTGGGTTTGCTTTTGGTGATTTTTTTTTTTTTTTTGAGAGAGAGAGAGAGAGAGAGAGCACGCATGAGCTAGGAAGGGACAGGAGAAGGGAGAGAGGATCTCAGGCAGGCTCCATGCTCAGTGCAGACCCTGACGCAGGGCTCGGTCCCACGACCATGAGATCATGACTTGAGCCAAAGTCAAGAGTCTGATCCCCACTGACTGAGCCACTTAGGCGCTGCCCCTCTTTCAGCTTTTTTAAGCCCGGAAAAGCCTTCATGTCCCTTTTATCTTGGGATGAGACTTTCGTTGGACGTATAATTTCAGGGTGACAGTTTCCAGCACTTTAGAAATGTTGCTGCACAGTCTTCTCACCTGTACGATTTCCAACAAGAAATTTGCCATCGTCCTTGTCTTTGGTCCTTTATATATAATCTGCTTTCCTCCCCTGACTGTTTTTTAAGGTTTTTCTCCTTATCACCGGTTTTAAGCAGTTTGATTATGATGCACCTCAGTATAGTTTTCTTCATGTGTCTTGTGACTGGGGCTCATGGAGCTTCTTGGATCTGTGGGTTTATAGTTTTCATCAAATTTGGGGAGGTTTTGGCCATTATTTCTTAAAATATTTTACCTGTGCCCCCTTCTGTGTCTTCTCCTTTGGAGACTCCAATGATATACCTATTAGGACACTTAAAATTGTCCTACAGCTCTTTTTTCTAAGATTTTGTTTTTATTTTTAAATTTTCTCTCTGTTTCATTTCAGAGAGTTTCAGTTACTTTATCTTCAAATCTATAAGTCCTTCTGTAATGTCTCATCTGCCATTTAATTCAGTGTATTTTTCAGCTCACACATTGTAGTTTTCAACTCCGCACAGATGCAGTTTATGTCTTGTTTAATATATCCCACATCTCTACTCAACTTTTTAAACAGTTGAAACCCTGCCATAACTGTTTTGATGTCCTTCACTGTCAATTCTAATGTCTCTACCAGTCGGTTCTTCTTGGTTTCAATTATTCCTTCATTATGAGTCTCATTTTCTTGCTCCGTTGCATGCCTGCTTATTTTTGATAGATTCTGGACATTTTGCATTTTGTAAATGTCCTTAAGCATCGTTTTGGGATGTAGTTATTTGTAAACAGGTAGACCCTTTCTGGTCTTGCTTTTAAGATTTGGTACGTGGGACCTGGTTACTGCTTATCGGGGGCTAAGCGTTCCCCACTAGTGAAGTGAGACTCTCCTGGGTCCCCCACCTGGGGCCTGTGATTCTTGAGGCTTCCGGTCTGGCTGTTGGGAACAGGCACTATTCCTGGCCTCGTGTGAGTGCCATGTGCTATTCCCTCCAATCTTTTCAGGTGGTTAGCTCTCCAGCCACGCGGTTCCCTCACATGCCTGTGCTGACCAGTACTCAGTTCGGTATTTGAGGGAGGACCCCTGCAGACCCCAAGTTCCCTTCTCTCCAGTACTCTGTGCTTCCAGCAGTTGCCACATTGGTCTCCCTGGACTCTCGCTCCTTCTCCTTGATGGAGGTAGTCTACCACATTCCGCCCGAGTACCCTGTCCCTGGGGCACAGCCTGGAAACACTCTCAAGGCAGTAAGCTGGGACACAGGTAGTGCTCCCTTGTTTGTTTCCCTCCTCCCAGGGATCACTGGCCTTTACTGCCTGATGTCTGGTGTCTTACAAACAGTTGTGTTATACATTTTGTTTGTTTTTATGTAAGGCGATCAGTCTGGTCCCTGTTACTTCACCTATGCCAGAAGCAATGAGCAAGTTGCTTAACTTCTCTGAACTTCTGCTTTCTCACTTATATATATACACATATAATATAATATAATAAAATATAATATAATATAATATAATATATATTATGTTTATTTATAGCTTACTTATTTCTTTTCAGAGAGAGAGAGGGCAAGCGAGCATGAGCGGGGTAGGAGGAGAGAGAGAGGAAGAGAGAATTACAAGCTCCGCACTGACATAGCACAGAGCCCAATGCGGGGCTCGAACTCAAGAACCTGTGAGATCATGACCTGAGACGACATTAAGAGTCAGACGCTTAACTGGCTGAGACATCCAGGCGCCCCTTTCTCATCTACATTTTAAAAAGGACAAGAGTCTTTAGCGTATGGTTTTGGTGTGGGAACTGAATGAGACCGATGTTTGTATAGCACCCAGCACTTGGCAGATACTCAGGAAATACTGGGGTCTCTCCCTGTCTCTGTGCCTTGTTGTTACTTCTTCCTGATTTAACCCCGGATTATCAGCACAATTCCTGGCTGAGCTTTAGGTCAGGGTCTTCATGCTGATCAACCAAAGCACGTGATCACTCCTGGGCTATTTAGATGCGATTCGGTCAGTTTCAGAGCTCTGCTATCCAGAGGACATGTAGGTGAAACCTTATTGTCTCGTCTTACTGGACGTTCGCCTTCTCTGAAATCTCCAATGCAACCTACCGGAATTATTCACTTGTCACAGGAGGAATGTCAGTAGGTTTTAGGTCAGCGATGTGTGGCGGGCAGAATTTAAGAGGACCACGCTATTTGCAACCTAGCTGGATTTTGTTGGGGTTTCCTGCTAAGTTGCGGACATCGACCTGTTGCTTCTCCTTTTCTTTTTCCCTCTGAGTTCCCAAAGAGCTCTGGCGCTTACCAGACGAGTGTTTGCCAGACAGAACCTAACCACTTTTCTCTTCTCTTGTCTCGTGTCAGTGTCTGGAGGCCGCAGCCGCCTGCACCTCATTGATCTCGGCAGCTGTGTGAAAGCTCTTAGCAAGAATCGGGAAGGAGGATCAGGGCTATGCCTCTCGCTGTCTGCGCTGGGCAACGTCATCCTGGCTCTTGTCAACGGCAGCAAACACATCCCTTACAAGTAAGTGACCTTCTGCTGGATGAATGGAATGGGGTCAGCATGGTGCCAGGGCTGGGTGTGGGACTCTTGGTCCAGTGACCTCTCGGGAGAGGCACACTACAGCCCGACCGTCTCGGTGGACCACATTGTCAGCTCAGTGCCCAAACCAGCCTTTGCTAACAAGTGCGTATCACGTCATCTTCCAAATTCAGAAGCTGTGAAAATACTTAAATTACTCTAATCCTGACAATCAAGTCAGATAATCGGGAACTGTCTGAGTTGGGGTCTCTGATCACAATGGCCATGGCTAGATTGTGGCCACCATCACACAGATGCCTCATAGTGATGAAAGCAAAGGGCAGAAGATTGAACTACCCTTCCCTTCGGAGTAGGGCTATCATATCTAACCAATAACAATACAGGATTCCCAGGAAAATTTGAATTTGAGATAAAAAACAAATAATTTTTTAGTGTAAGTGTGCCCCCCCCCCCCAGTAATGCATGCAAAGCCTGTATTTTTATCTGGTAGCCCTACGTAGGAGAGCTCCTAAAGCTTGGGGAATTGCCACCCACCTCCCATGCAAATGTTGGCTCCACTTCCAAGATCCTTTCCCTCTTCCCATTATGCTCCACGAGGAGGAAATTAGAGCCTCTCCTATGTCTGGAATAGCCAAAGACTGGCCATGTCCTCTGTGCCCATATATGATCCAACCCTGGAGCTACCTGTCACCACTGTCACCCAATTCAGCTTTGCCCTTGGACAACATGGCGATGGTGGTGGGCGCTCTCTGCCTGTTCGGGCCCCCGCCAGGGTCCAGCTGCTTCTCTCACTGCCGTCTGAACCTTCACTCACCATAAACTGATGGTTCTAGATGAATTCTTACCTGCGTCACAAGGATACGAGCCTCAGAATGGTATGCGTGTGAAAGTTTTTTTGTAAAATTGAGAACGCTGTGGCCAATAATTAACGACAATCATCTGGTTGAGCCTACCCTCATCTACTTAATGGAAATAACGCCTACAGAGTTGCCATGAGGATTAAGCAAATGTATGTGAATCATTTTTTTTTTTTAATCTGTAAAATCATGCGTAATGTAAGTCACTGTTGTGTGGGAGCAAAAAGGTAAGTCAGGCCATTTGTTTGACAACGAGTGAGATTCGGGATGAGTCCTCGTGTCTTCCTTCTTCTCTGCCCTAAAGTGATGTCGGCACCATGATTTAATTCTGCACCTGGGGGACCATTCGTAGACTGACTTTAGGAGTTTAAGTAGCAGGTATAATCCAATCTGTCTCAACTCCTGAAATTTGGAAACCTGGTGGGATAAACCCAGAAATGGTTTTAGTGGCCCTTGTGAGGACCATTTTCCCTGAGAAAAAAATTTCAAGTTGAAGGTTTATAAAGTTTCATTTGGTGTCACTTCCACAGTTGAATAAACTTGACTTGTAATGACAAGAAAAGAAAGAGTGGGGACACCTGGGTGGCTCAGTCAGTTAAGCATCCAACTTTGGCTCAGGTCATGATCTCACGGTTCACCAGTTCGAGCCCCGCGTCGGGTTCTGTGCTGACATCTCAGAGCCTGGAGCCTGCTTTGGATTCTGGGTCTCTCTCTCTCTGCCCCTTCCCACTCATTCTCTGTCTCTCTCTCTCAAAAATAAATAAATATTAAAAAAAAAAAAAAGATGGGGCACCTGGGTGGCTCAGTCGGTTAAGCGTCCAGCTTTGGCTCAGGTCATGATCTTGCGGTCTGTGGGTTCGAGCCCCGCGTCCCGCTCTGTGCTGACACCTGGAGCCTGCTTCAGATTCTGCGTCTCCTCGCTCTGCCCCTCCCCCAGTTGCACTGTCTCTAACAGTAAATAAACATTTAAAAGAATTTTTTAAAAAAAGAAAGAAGGCAGGAAGGAAGGGATGGACGGAGGGAGAGAAAAGGGTAAAAAGAAAGGTCTGGACTGGTACTATCAGTGTTGCAGACCTGAGAAAGAAAGGGTGGGTACTGGCCTCAGTTGCCTTCCCTGTCCACACAAAGGGAAACATGTCTATTAAGGTGATAATAGATCATGATGTAAGTAAAATCCAAAACACCATCTTATGCGGTCACTGATTACATATTTAACTTCTGTATCTCTCACGTCGTTTCTGTCGAGTCACATGCTTTTAGGATTTCAGTAAATATTTGTTGAATCAGTGAGTGTAAGCAGGGAAATCACTTCTACTTCAGATAAAGTAACTTCCCGTTGGTTAAAGTTAATTCTATTGTAAACATGTAGGGAAACATCAAGGATTGTGTTTATTAATCGCTCAAGGGCACTTGTTCAATTAAACGTAAGGTAACACGGGGCAGTCTCCATGACCAGCCGCCTGCCCCCTTGGGAGGGCTGACAGAGTATGAAACCTCCACCCCCTTCCCTGCAGACATGTGTCTGCTTCAGTTCCCGTTTTCTTCCTTCCATGCTAGCTGTGTGGGAGTGATGATTACGTTGTTTGGGCGTCTGAAGTAAGCACAGACTCAACATAAATTCAGTGTCTGCTCGAGACCTAGAGTGGTCCCACCGTGGGGACCCTCCTGGAGATGGGGTGCTGGGAAACGTGGTGGCCGAGCCGTCAGGCCAGCTCCATCCTTCCCAAAACCCTCATCTGCCCGTGACTTGTCCCACCCAGTCCTACCATCCCCCTACTCCTTCAGGGCCATCTTAGAGTAAGAGCCTAAAAAGACCCTTGCTGTAAAAGTGTCTCTGTCTCAGCCACAGCACACGTTCAGTATATGGCATCTGCAAATCACATTTGCAAGGCGATTCATCAACCAGAAACTATCCTTTTTCAAGGTACGGGAAAAGAAGGCAAAGATTTACTCAGATCTCCCAGCCAGTCGGGGGGGGGGGGCCGACTGCGTCACTTTTTAGGGCTCAGGGACCTTGGTTCTGAGCCCAAGCCGCCCATCCGTCCTCTCCCCCAGCCTCATCAGGCTCTGTAATATATTAGCTGCCTTTGCTCCGCACAGCATGGGGCGCTCAGCACAGCGGGAGGGCCCAGATTTCCTTTATCAATTCAGTCAAGGCTCTAAAGCCACATTCTGCAGCATTTTGTTAGCATACTAAACACCTTTCTGCAGTCAGCCTCATCTTTGCGAGAGAGGGAGGGAGGGGAGGTTGTCTGCCCTTCTGGTTTTCTCTCTTTCTTGCTCACAGCAAAAAGCAGAAACCCAAACTCCGCATTCGGCACCCGTCTGCAACACACGCACAGCAACCCGGTACCTCGTCGTTTGTCACCCTAGACAACTCTACGCTTGGAACCTGCATTACTTGTGTTTGCTTCTGGGAAATTAACCGGAATGTGCACAGTGGGGATATAGCCTGTCCTCGTTTGTTGTCATCCCTGTATCAGATGATTTGTCATGTGAGCGAGCTGGAATGTGAGTTTGGATGCATTACCCATCCCAGGCGCTCCCGTGGGCACCTTAGGTGTGCCCCGGATGGTTTTGACTTTGCAAATGATATTGCCTTTGTAGATGTCAGAACGGCGCACAGCGGGTTCCCAGCCTCAGCCGTTAACACGGCACAGGCCTGCTGGCCACCCCAAGTGCTATAAATCAACCCTAAGTGGTGACGCCATTCAGAAAAGCATGCAGGGAAGGCAGGGAGAGGCCAGCAGCTCCAGACCCCTATTCAGTTCTGCACAGATTACTCCCTAACTTTGGGGGACTCTCGTCTCAGGAAATCTGTTGTAGTCTGAGCATTTTGACGATGCATTTGCAAGCTTTCTCCCCATGTTCGTTACAGCTGTCTTAGGCACCAAGGTCATAGGGGTCTTCCCATTTGGTAGATGAGAAAACATAGGCAGAGGCGTTGAAACGAATTCCCGTGCCAAAAGCCAATATTACAGACACACGCCTCTGGATTTGGCCCCCAGAAGGGCGACCACACAGATCTGTGGATCTGTCAGTGTGAACTTGGCTTTGGCTAAAGCGTTATATGTCCCAGCTGATCTGTAGGGCCAGTCTTTCCAGAGACTTGGAAATTCTTTTTTTTTTTAATTCTTTTTAAATGTTTGTTTATTTTTGAGAGTGAGAGAGACAGAGCGTGAGCAGGGGAGGGGCAGAGAGAGAGGGAGACACAGAATCCGAAGCAGCTCTAGGCTCCGAGCTGTCAGCACAGAGCCCGATGCGGGGCTCGAACTTGTGAACTGTGAGATCACAGCCTGAACCGAATTCAGATGCTTAACCTACTGAGCCACCCAGGTGCTCCGAGACTTGGGAATTCTGACCACCACCCAGTGTCTCAAAATAGAATTTTTGGTCCCTTTTAGATGTGGTCCTGTGAGGGGTACAAACCCTTAGGAAGCTTACCCGCCACACAGCTCTGCTTCAAGCCCTGAAGCGTCCACCTTCATCCTCAATCGTTACCCCGTTTGGAGAAGTAATTATGTAATAGGCCGAATGTCTATTTGTGTCTTAGCCAACAAGATGCTTGTGCTGTGTTTCCAGACACGAGGTGTTTTTTATTTCTTGGTTTCCATTCAATACAAGAGGTCACGGAACATCTTCTAGTGATGCCCGATGCCTTTCTTCAACGGGTTTGGCCTGTGGTTCAGGCCAAGACTTCCTCCTGGTTTCACCGCATCGCTCACCGACGCGTCTAGGGCTCAGGCATCACCAAGCCTCCCCCTTCTCTGTGGTAAAGCTGCTGGGAGAGGCGGGAGGAGCCTGAGGCAGGCGTTATCAGCTTCCGACTGCAAGGACCGCAGGGGCCTCCAATCCACACAAGCAGTAAGGAGCCCGCCATCAGGGTCTGGAATGGGAGCACTTTTCCTCAAAGGCCCCGGTAAGGTCAGGAACCAAGGTCATTACTCAGAACATGCCAGCGTTTGAGCAGTTCATTCAGGCCAATGAGCAGCCCTTGGAAGCTTACATTCAAGTCAGTCAGTGACTTGTGGAGAAATGACGTTTTGTACACAGAGGCAGCTTTTCCAAAATGCCCACACCTCTTTGCTGAAATTCATAAGGCCTTTCCAGGACATGCATCCCAGACGGAGATGCTTTGAGAGAGATTTCCTCCGAGTAGCCGTTTAGAGGGTCTCCACTTGCCCCAAACTGGAGACCCACTCGGTGTCTGGGAGGGGGAAGGGGCCGTGGATTGAGATTAGTACAATACTATTTCCCCTGGTGACCCAGGAGACGAAAATTTGTTCGAATGGATATTATTTACGCTTAATATACAACTAAATAGATATTTTCCAGGAAAAAATGCAAAGGAATATAGCAATGCTCGACATTTGCTGAAGATCGCACTTAACGGAAACTCTGTAAGAATCTTTGCGCACGCGCATGTGTGAGGTGTAAGAGACACATGCATATTTAGCAACCTTTAGAAGTACATTAATGCTGTATTATCTCCTCCTGATTTACAGGGAGAACATCAATTTAGAACTATTTGCACAAACTCCGGGTACTGGTTTATAGCATTCCCTGTTTAGAAATAAAATAACCAAAGTGTCGGGTTGCCAGGCAACCATGGCAATGATAATTCTTAGTATTGCCGCTTCAAAAATATTCATTTTTATACATTTTAACGACTGTTAGGATGCAGAGAAAGTGAGTTCAGAAAATCACCGGGACACAGAGGCGCGCCCCCCCACCCCTGTCCCTTTATGAGATTTTCAGCCTTCTTTCTTTTGTTCTTCCTCCTAGCTCCATCTACGTCCCTGGCCAGTGGTGTCTTCATATTTAATTATGAACATTTCCAGAGATTGATACCCTCTTCTTAAGAGTTTCGGCAGCAGCCGCCAGTAAATGAGGTTAATGACCTCCAGGTTGTTCCAGAACCACACAAATCACTCAGGGAGAAATGAGACTGTCTGGGAATCGGGGTCGCAAGCCCCGGGTTCAGGCATGGGTCCCTTCTCCTCTGGTTAGGCACGCAAATTCTGCGTGTCCTGCTTTTTGTCCTCCAGGGGGCCACTTTTGGCCCCCTCACGGAGCCTCAGGGATCTAGGCCGCCGACTCAGTCGCCATCTCTAAGCAGCAAGGCCACAGTCTACTTTTTCTTTGTCAACCGTGGTTCATCCCCGCAGGATAATAGGCCATGTGGTTGGAGGGCTGGGTAGAAATTAGGAGATGACTTCATTTCCCTCTTGGCTTTTCAAGAAGTTTCCTTCCTTTCTGAGATTACTAACGAAACTCTCTTCCCTCCAGATTCTGAACCAGCTGGCAAATACGTACAAGAGTATGATTGGGAGTTAGACCCTCTGTGCTGAATCTTAGCATAGGGCAGGGGGGGCTTCTGTCCCTCCATGAGCCAGACACCCAGACTCACGAATGGGCAGAATCAGGTCAGCAGGGCGGTCACTTACCTGGGCAGCCACGTGACTCAAGTGCAGGAGGGAGCGCGTGACTTGCAGAGAGGGAGACGGACAGACAGACAGCGTTGGGGTTGTTCCTGCCCAGGGTCACATTTACCAGGCTCACCAGCCAGACCCCTTGCCTGCCGTGGGAAGAAGCGGATAAGAGGAATGTGGGAACGTTTTCCTCGATCTTTCCAAGGGGACAGAGGTTCCTAATTTGTGGACTTGCTGGGTCATAGGGAGAAGAAGAGAATAGTTTCCAATACCTATCTTCTGATTTTCCAGCAACATCCCAGGTAGCTAGCGCGGTGCACGGATGAGCTCTGACTGAGGCTCGTTTCATGCCGTGAGCATAATGACAGTTCACAGTCATTGTCTTACTGTACATCAGGAACTGCTCCAAAGGCCTGATGGGCGTTTAATTCTGCCGACAGCCTTATGACATGGATGCTATTGCGGTCACACTGCTATTGCAGATGGGGAAGCTGAGACAAGAGGGGTGAGTTAACTTGTCCGTGTTGACGCGGCCGGTAGGTGACAGACTGTTTCACTGCCCCCCAGTGAATCACCACTTCCTAACACAGTGTCCACGGTGCTGTGCCGCTGCGTCGGTAACTGCTGGAATCACAGATGAGGTAAGACAGTGGATCTGTTGCAGAGCTCAGGCGTGTGTCATGGGTTGGAAGTAAGGACGTAGTTCCAGGGGGTGGGACCAGCTGTTAAGTGCAGGGTCCGTCTCCAGGCCTCTGCTTGGCCGGGATGGCTAAGCCGGGGCTGGCTGACTTCAGGAGACCCGTGGCGGTGGGGAGAGGGGAATAGGGAGGGTAGGGAAGGGAAGCCAGGCCACTGAACCAAAATCAGAACTACCAGATAAGAATGTTGGAATGAATGAGACCCTCATCACTCAGAAGCCGTGTGCAGGAGCCGGGCCAGAAGAGAGCAGGGCTCAACTTGACCTCCTCAAATGGCCGTCAGTGGAACCCGACGGTCTAAACCCTGTATTCTGATCTCTGCAGAATCTCACCAGGCTTTTTCCTTTCTTAATTTCTTCAGTCTTGCTCGTGTAAGAGCCTGTTGGTGGAGCCTTTTCACATGTCCATTAATGGGAAAAGCTGCGGATTCTGTGATGCTCTCTTAGGCTGCAGGACCCCTGGGACCCCCATGCAGCCCTCCCGCCTTATTGGGTGGGCTCCAGCATGAGAAGAATGACCGTGTCCCATGCTGGGGGCGGCCTGCTGACAAGACAGAACTTCTGGCCCTCTCTAGTTTCTAGGAGGTGCACAGAGGCATCTCTGAGTCGGAAGATTCCTGTCAGAATAGGAGAGGTTATCACCCGGCCTGTGTCTTCAAGTTTTGCCCGGGACAAGAAAGGCAAGGAAAGAGTAGGCTGGAAGTGACA
Organism: Lynx canadensis; assembly: GCF_007474595.2. Classification (NCBI taxonomy): domain Eukaryota; kingdom Metazoa; phylum Chordata; class Mammalia; order Carnivora; family Felidae; genus Lynx; species Lynx canadensis. The sequence continues at coordinate 4,380,104 of NC_044319.2, read as the reverse complement.
GTGACGGTAAGCTGTCACGGCACGAGATAATGAGCTTTCTGAAACACCAGGCTAATAATAACGGCTTTGGGGATTTCCACAGTTGGCGGCTGAGGGAGTCAGTCTATCAACCGGAATTTGAGAAGTTTCTTCAGACTCGACTCCCTAAGAAATATGCAGTCAAGTACTTGTGGTTTCTAAGAGATGGTCTACAACATGGGCTGGGGAGCCGAGGCAGAGCTGAGACAGGGGAACCCCTGGTGCGGGTCTCCTTCACCCACTCCCCTGCCCTCGGGCCCCCTCCCCCACCTCTGGCGGCCACCGACCTGTTCTCTGTACCCGAGTTCAGATTTTTAAAGTCCACGTGTAATTAAGATCAGACAGTATTGGCCTTTCTGCGTCTGGCTTCTTTTGCTTCGTATAACACCCTTGAGGCACATCCATGCTGTCACTGGTGACAGGACGTAACTTTTTAATGGCCGAATAATATTCCACCGTGCGCCTATGTGTGTGTGATCTTCATCCGTGGGTAGACACTGGGCACTGTCTTCTCTTCCTTGATTCTCAAGGGCCAAATGGATTGTAAGTACCTCTTGTTAACATGGAGAGCTCGTGAATTTATTCAACAAGACTCTGGGTGCCTAGTAGGTAGATAGGGTTGCTGCCTGATCCATTGAATTAAGGAAGTGAATGGCTGTACCTCAATGGTAGACTTTCCTCAATGGGTTCACAGAGCCTGCAGGTGCATGGAGAGGTTGGGGTCAGATGTTGCTGTGCCCTCAGTTGTATCTGTGTTATACCCCACTCACCAGGGTGTAAGTCAGATATTTAAAGATACAAACCTTTCATATAACATAGCCTTTAAATATAAGCCAAGTACTTTTGGTTCTCAGCCAGAGACCATGATGTGTTCCAACACTGAAGCAAAACGTGACCATATGGGATTTCGTGAGAGAAGGGTTTTCTTCCAAAGAGATTTTCAAGACTAAGGCTGATGATCTAACTTTCACCTTACACTTTCGATCCCAAGTGACCCATAGAGTTTAACTCCATTAATCATGGAACTCAGTGCTGTTTTGATCAGTAAGGTGGATTCTGATCTCTTCCAAGAGGACCTGGCTAGCGGTTTTCAGGGACTGATTTTATCGTAAGTGGGATAGAGGCCACCACGCATAGAGGAAAGAATATGAAGAATACATCGCAGAATATCTGGAAGTTCTTTTATCCACTTGGTCCTTCACTCCATTCATTGAAAAATATTTATTGGACCCCTACAATATGCAGGGCACTAGGGATATAACAGAAGAACACAGATGATCTCCACTCTTGGACGATTTATAGTCTAGCGGAGATACAGACGTGGACTGCCAGGTCTGACACCTGATGGTACGTGGGCACCGGTGCTCAACCACCACCGAATCAGAAGGATGGTAGAAAAGGCTGTGTGGGCAGACGTGGTGACTCGGAAACCCTCTGCTCATCCCCAGCCTTGTTTCATTCTCTTACACGTCAGATTTGTCAAGTTTTCCGCTGCCCATCCTTTAGACGCCTGAGCCACTCACAGCTCCCCTGTCCTTCACCGCCATGGTGTCGTATCTCCTGACACAAAGCATGATAAACGGCTGAGCCAAACGCAAGACTCCGAATCTGCCGCTAATTGTTACCTTTAATGATAACTAATCATCTTACCACCAGTCATGCTGCTCGCGGGAGAAAACAGCTCAAGTGTGTTTGTATGGGGGGGGGGGCTCCAGGTTTATTCGGGGCCAGTGCACAGAGCACTGCAGATGCCCTTGTACACCCGGAGGGTGCCGTGATCACTCAAGGATGGCCAGATTTAGGCACAATTAGGCATTAGAAGGGATGGGGCATACAAATGAGTTGAGGCTTAATTCATTAAGAAACTGTCTTGAACGTTAATAGAGCTTCAATCAGAGTATCCAACCATAAATTCTCACCTGTTCCACAGCCAAACAGGTTCAGGCTCGACTGAGCATTAATAGATTTTTTTTTTTTTGGTCCATGCAAATGAGGTGATAATTCAGTTCATGTGTAATTGAACAATTTTCAAATAGTTATGTTCATGGAGCAGGTTAAGTTGTATCAAACTGTCTAACGTACCAGTGAGTCTTTAACTAAAACAGAGCTGAGTTTCGTTTTGATATACTAAAGAGAGACCTGGAGAAAGAGAGATGGTTCTAGTAAATTTGTTAATAGTTTGAAGGATAGTCGACTTTAAAAGGCTTTACAATATTCAGTCCTGTTCAGTGACCTCCTGCACTCAGGACCCATGGAGGTTGTTGTTTTTGAGTGTTGAGAGTATTTCTATGTAGTTCTTAGAACAAAGTGCATTACACTACACCCTTGGCCAGAGGAAAATGCCACACAGTTTCCTTCTGAGGATTCTTTTGGTGAAAGCAGAGGAGACCAGGTTCCTGGCCCTCCACACAGCTGCCAGAATGCCAATTTAAAGGGCAAATCTAGGGGCACCCGGGGGGCTCAGTTGGTTAAGCATCTGACTTCGGCTTTGGTCATGCTCTCACGGCTCATGGGTTCGAGCCCCGCATCAGACTCTGTGCTGACAGCTCAGAGCCTGGATCATGCTTTGAATTCTCTCTCTCTGTGTCTCTCTCTCTCTGTCTCTCTCTCTCTCTCTCTCTCTCTCTCTCTCTGCCCTTCCCCCCCCCAAAGGCAAATGAGCATTTAAAAAAAAATTAAAAGGCAAATCTGATGTCACCCCTTGTTTAAATCCTGAAGTGGCTTCTTGTCGGCTACAGCATAGAGTTCAAACCCTTTTATGGCCCGTGAAGCTCTTCATAATTGGGCTCACAACCACTTTTCTGATCACAAAAACCATGTACAGCCTCGTGAAACTCCCCCACACCCTCTCACAGCCCCATGTTTTGTAGATGGCTATTTTTTCTGCCTACAAATGGCCTTGATTGTTCATCTGTTCTTTCATTCATTTACTCATTCATTCATTCACCGAATGATTATCAGAAACATGCTAAATTCCATACTGCCTTGGATCTCCTTCCTCGTTTAGACAGTTTCTGCTTCTCTTACATGTTCCCAATGTGGAATCTGCCATATATATAGATATAGAAACACATCTGCCCAGTCTGCAAAATAACACATCAAACACCCGTGTGACCACCACCCAGGCTAGGGTAATAGAACATTTGGAAGGCCTCTGTGCTCCTCCGTTAGGACATAGCCCTCCTGCCCTTCCCGGAGGGGTCCACCGTGCTGAATTTTGTGTTTACAGTCCCCGAATTTGCCTTATCCTTTTACCAGGTAAATTTGTGTCCATGGTTCTGTCTGATTTTGACCTTTACATAAATGGAATCGTGCTCTCTTCTTGGCTCTTCTGTAACTTCCTTTTTTCAACCAAGATTTCATTTCTGACACCCACACTGATGTGTGCCACTATTGTTTATTGATTTTCCTTGATGTATGATGTTTCCATTGTTAGGGGCATATCACAGGGTATTGGTTCTTCTGTTGATGGATTTCCAAGAGATTTTAAAAAGTTGATTGTTGAATTTTGTCTAACCCATTTCTGCATCTAATGAGATGCTCGTGTGGCTTTTCCTTCTTTAATCCTTTAATACAGTAAATTACATTAATCCATTTTTTAATATGAAATATCTTTGCATCCCCTTCCTGCTTATTCTTCAAGGCTTGCCTCAAATATTGTCTCCTCTTTGAAGCCTTGTCTGATCTCCTTTCCTCCCTCCTGCTCCTTTGTTCCAGAAAAGTTGTTTCGCTCCTGTAATCCCCTGTGGCATTCTGAAGGTATTGTATTATAGGCCCTGATGTTATATTTTAATTATTCGTTTGCATACTCAGCTCTCCTATCACATGAGCTCATCAAGAAAATGACAGTCTTTTTTTTTTCCAGGTTCCTTATTATTTTTGCACTAGTTTGCGTTAAATCAACCTGATTGAAACCCTGATTTTTTTTTTAATTGAAATATGGTTGACACACAACATTACGTTAGTTTCAGGTGTGCGACATGGTCCTTCAACAAGTCTGTACGTTATGCTGTGCTCACCCCAAGTGTAGCTGCCGTCACTGTTTCAATACCATTGACTGTGTGCCGTGTGCCCTACCTTTCATCTCCATGACTTACTCCTTCCATAACCGGAAGCCTGTGTCTCCCCCTCCCCTTCCCCCACTTTGCCCATCCCCCCAGCCTCTCCCCTCTGACAACCAGAAGTTTGTTCTCAGCATTTGTAGCTCTTTTTCTGCTTTTATTTGTTATGTTTTAGATGCCACAGAGAAGTAAAATCCTATGGTAATTGTCTTTCTCTGTCTGGCTTATTTCACTTAGCCTAATGAATGCCCTTGGGGTCCATCGATGTTGCTGTAAATGGCAAGATTTCATTCTTTTTTTATGGCGGAGGAATATCCCATTGTGTGTATATTCCACATCTTCTTCACCCATTCATCTGTTGTTGTTATGGAAGCACTTGGGTTGCTTCCATATCTTGACTGTTGTAAATAGCCAATAAACATAGCCAATAAAGGTAGGGGTGCATATATCTTTTCAAGGTCATGGGCTTTTTCCTTTGGGTAGATACCCAGTTGTGGGATTACTAGAACGTATGGCATTTCTATTCTTAAATTTTTCAGGCATGTTTTCCCCACAGTGGCTGCACTAGTTTGCATTCCCACCGTCAGAGGGTTTCTCCACATCCTCACCAACACTCGTCGTTGCTCGTCTTTTTGATTCTAGCCATTCTGACTAGTGTGAGGTCGTATCTCGTGATTTTGATTTGCGTTTCCCTGATGATGACTGATGTTGAGCATCTTTTCATGTGTCGGCCATCTGTTTGCCTTTTCTGGAAAAAATGTCTATCCGGGTCCTCTGCCTGTTTTTTAATCGGATTATTTGGGGGCTTTTTGGTGTTGGGTTGTGTAAGTTCTTTATATATTTTGGATATTAAGCCCTTATCTGACATGTCATTTGCAAATATCCTCTCCTATTCAGTAAGTTGTCTTTCCATTTTGTCGGTGGTTTCCTTTGCTCTGCAAAAGTTTCTTATTTTGATATAGTCTCAACAGTTTGTTTTTAATGTTTTTGTTCCCCTTGCCTAAGGAGACATATCTAGAGAAATGTTTCTATGGCTGATGTAAACGAGATTACTGGCTCTGTTTTCTTCTGGGAGTTATATGGTCTCAAGTCTCACATTAGGTCACTAATCCATTTTGAGTTTATTTTTGTGTGTGGTGTAAGAAAATGGTCCAGTTTCATTGTTTTACATGTCGCTGTCCAGTTTTCCCAACACCATTTATTGAAGAGACTGCATTTTCCCCATTGCGTGTTCTGGCCTCCTTTGTCATAGATTAATTGACCATATAATTGTGGGTTTATTTCTAGGTTTTCTGTTCTGTTCTGTGGATCTGTGTGTCTGTTTTTGTGCCAGTACCATACTGTTTTGATCACTGCAGCTTTGTAGTACAGCTTGAAATCCGGGACGGTAATATCTCCAGCTTTGTTCTTTCTCAAGGTTGCTTCAGCTATTCAGGGTCTTTTGTGGTTCCATACACATTTTAGGATTGTTTGTTCTAGCTCTGTGAAAAACGCTGTTGGTGTTTTGATAGGGATTGCATTGAATCTGTAGATCGCTTTGGGCAGTGTGGGCATTTTCACAATATTTGCTCTTCTAATCCATGAGCACGGAATGTCTTTCATTTGTGTCATCTTTAGTTTCTTTTATCGGTGTTTTATAGTTTTCTGAGTACAACAGGTCTTCCGCCTGTTCAGTTTGGTGCAATTGTCAATGGAATGTTTTTTCTTCTCTTTATGTTACTTCATTCTTAGCATATAGAAATACAACTGATTTCTGTATGTAAATTTTGTATCCCTCAGCTTTACTGAATTCATTAATTACTTCTAATAGTTTTTGGGTGGAGGCTTTAGAGGAACCCTACTTCTTTAGTAGCAGATAGGAGTCAGGCTTCTGCTTTCAACTTTTGGGTGGCCCTGCCTCACTAACCTGGAAGACGCTTTTGGGCCTCCAGACTTGCTTTGAGGCCATCAGAACTGAATTCTCAGGGACGCCTGTGGGGGGCTCAATCAGTTTAGCGGCTGACTCTTGATTTCATCTCAGGTCATGATCTCGTGGTTCGTGAGTTCAAACCCCACATGTCGGGCTTTGTGCTGACAGCATGTGGAGCCTGCTTGGAATTCTCTCTCTCGCCTCTCTTTCTGCCCTCTCCCCTGCTCATCGGTGTGCTTTTCTCTCTCTCTAAAAATAAGTAGATAAACTTAAAGAACATTTTTAACAAAGAACCCCGTTCTCGGCTAGCACAAAGTGTGTCTTTTCGTAGTGATACTAGCTGTATAGGAGGTGGAGAGGCATTGAAGCTACGACCTACCTTCTCGAATCAAATATAGAGCAAAAATAGATTCACTCTGCCAGGTTTACTGTGGCTATTTGTCAAGCATCTGTGATGTATAAACTACTATTCTGAGCATTAGGGCTGATGCACAGAGCTTAGAGACCAGGAGGACAGAAGAAACCAGTACTCGGTTTGAAGACAAGAGATGAGAGTTAAAAGTCACATTGTAGAGTATGTTCAAAGAAGTAGAAAAGGCCAGTATGTCACCTGTGAATATGTTCCCTCTAGCAGTAATAAATCATGACAATAATAAATATCCGATACAATACAGATGCTTACTGTTATAACTCTCCGAGTGTCTGGACTTTGGTAGAAGCAAACGTGTCTTAGAGTCCATTCAAGAGTTTCAGTTACTCAAGCAAACTCTTTCTTTGCAATAGGCATTTATGGCATGGCTTCAGGATTGGTGCCCTAATGATCTAAGTTTAGGGACGTTCCAGGAATGCGTTGGAACGCTAAAGAAAGGCTGTCCCTGTGCCCAGCTAATATCCCCAGATTTGGGAATAGCGGAGCTTTATTTGACAATGGTATAAATTTTAAGCTACATCTAGAAGACCGTGTACTCTGGTGTCAAGAAGGACAGGCCACGTGTGGATGGGGCTTCACCCGCTCTTGTGATTAACTTTCGGCAGTGGGCGGAGTGGTAGTCTCTCCCGGGTAAGGCCCAGGAAAGTGCCTGCAGGCCCTTCCCGTTTCTGGGTCGCTGAGCCCCCACCCACCACAGGGAAGGACAAATCCACAGCCCAGAGCCTTCCCCACTGTGACCTCCTTGACAATCAAATTCTGAAAAAGCAAACCTCCCCGCTTGATTTCTTACTGGAACAATCAAACCCATCTCGGCATCTGCTTGACAATTTCCTTTGGAAAAGGAGAATAGCCACCTTTAAAAACCATACAATTTGACCTTTCCAGAAGCCAGAGGCTTTGCTCACCAAAGTCATTTATTTGAACCTATAATTTGTAAATGTAAAGAACGAAGTGATTATTCCTCTAAAAGCCTTCAGGATGGAGTCAGAATCACCCTTTTGTCATTAAGTCCTTTGTTCAAGGGCCCATTTAAGGACCCATTTCACAGGGTCATGGAACCTTGAGCATCATACAAAAACAATGAGTAGCAAAGGTACCACTTTTTGAATATTTGCTGAGCGCAGGTCCAGCCTATATAATACAAACATTCTCTTTTGGTCTTCGCATGAACCTTAGGGATAGATGCTGTTGTTTCCCCATTTTTATAGATGAAGACACTGAAACACAGAAAGGTCTGGCAACTCATCAGCTGTCACAGGTATAGCATCTGGTCAACTAGGACTGGAACTCAGGTTGTCGGGCTCGAAGCTCGCCTTTTCAGTCACCATGTTATCCCCAGGGCGTAGCATGGAGAAAGCACACAGAATTAGCCCAGGTAGACCTGGGTCCAGGCCTCAGCTCCTCATTTGCTGCCTGTGTGACCTGAGGATTTCCAGTCTCCATCTGTACAATGCGGAGAAGATTCAGACTTGTCGTAAGGAAGTAACGCACAGGAAGCATCTCGTGCTCAGTGAACCACCGTGAGAATATGACCATGGTCTCTCAAGTCTCTTCCACAATCATTATCAGGCCTTTGGTAGTCCTGTTGTTGATGGGGTTTGGGGAGATGGGGGGGAGGGGTTCGGAGCCATTGGCCAAGAAAGAATTCATGAAGACGTCTTTGGTGCAAAAAAGGTGGTTTTATTAAAACAGGGGGACAGGACCCATGGGCTGCACTGGGGTTCTGTGGGATAACTGAGTATGTACTCTCAGGTTGGGAGGGGGTCAGGGATAGAGTAAGTCTCTAAGGAATTTGGGAAGCAAGTTTTCCAGGACTTCGAGGGGCTAGCTGTTGCTGGGGAAACGCCATTTATTACCTTTCAGTAAAACCTCAGTCATGAGACCCTTCAGATGTATATTGGGGGGCCATAACCTTGGAGTATGAAGGCCAGCATATATCTTGGGGAAGGTGAGATAAAGGAGGTTTCCAAAGGAATTCTTATATGTTACAGTGGACTTACAGGTTCCTGGGGGGTCAGGATAATGTTAAGCCAAAAGTCTCTTTTGCCCCCAACAAAGTGTCATCATTGAGGCAGCTGAGCTCGTAGAGGCAGGTCACTCTGCCAGTTTCAAGGACTTGTCAGTGGGCTCCAGGCAGTAAGAGAATTTAATATTTCATTTGCCTTAGTTTCCCACATCACCATGGCGAGCACTTAAACCCCTTTCCTTTGTTCTTGCATAGCCAGGAGTGTCTGAGGAATATCACACATATTCCACTCAAGGGGGTGTGGGTGCTGTTAGCCTGTACTTTGCCCTCACACTCCCTCCTCACTGTATAGACCCCCAACACATAAGGAGTTCAGGTTTAGAATTTGACGGTGATCTCACAGCTCAGTTGTCTGTTCATGTGGTACCAAAGAGCCAGCACTTAACCGTTGGGTTCTAGTGAATGTAGCCTGCATCCTCTGAGACGCTGGAAATCTATTCGGTGCATACACCATCCGGGGTAGCTGGACCTTTTTCTCAGACCGTCCGCACGTTAAACCCACTGTCCTCCATCTTGTTCCTCCAGGAGCAAAGAGTAGACGTGGATGTGTAGAAACCCATTAGAAATGGAAGTGAAACATCTCTCAGCGTGCCAGAGCCTGAGTCCAGAGGGAGGGATGGGTGTATCACTGTAGAATCCAGAGGGAACACACGTGACTACCCAGATGGCCAGGCCTGGGACCCACAAGAAGAAAGCGGCTTCTGGTGCCTTGCAATCTATTCTCTGACGTCTTGAGCAAATGTAGCAGAATCCCATCATCCCAAGCCTTCTTGCTATACAGATTTGAGTAGAGAGTGAGTCAAACCAGAGGCTCCAGAGACTATAAATTCCATACATGATGGGGGCTGGCCGAGAAGGCAACCACTCCCCGTCAGTACTATCCCAACCGGTACACTTACTATTTTTGAGATTTTATTCACTAGAGTGACAACTTGGAAGCCTCCGTAGTTGTGCCGATGCCATTGATTTGTTCCTATTTCCCAGGTGTGAGGGCGGGGAAAAGAGCATTTTGTAACCGGTAAGCCACCCTGTCAGTAGTGCTAATTCAGGTACCTAGAAGTCAGAGTCTCATGCTTTCAGGATATTTCTGGTGGCATTGAGTATCTTCTCATGTTTCTTAGTTATTACTCTCTGTTTGCATAGCCCTTGTTTGTGTCTTTTGCCCCACTTTCTTTTTCTTTTTTTGAATTTTTTTTAATCTTTATTTTTGAGAGAGACAGAGACAGAGACAGAGTGCCAGCAGGGGTGGGGGTGGGTGGGTGGTGGGCAGAGAGAGGGAGACACAGAATCCAAAGCAGACACCGGGCTCTGAGCTGTCAGCACAGAGCCTGATGGGGGGCTCGAACCCACGAACTGTGAGATCATGACCTGAGCTGAAGTCGGACACTTAACCAGCTGAGCCACCCAGTCGCTCCTGTTGTGCCCCATTTTCTATAAAGTTGCTTCTCTTCTTACCAATTTGTAGGAGTTCTTTGTAAACTCTGGATTCTACTATTTTGCACCATTTTTTTTGAATCCCCACAGATCTGCGAGGCCCGTTGGGTCTTTTAACAAGTGTCCACACATGCAGGGGGTCTGTCTCTGGGCTCTCTGCCTGTGCAGATACTGTCTTAGTCACTTCGGACTTGGTGAATTTTCTTTGCAGTATGTCTGGTTTCCATCGAATGAGTTTCTGCTCTTCACTGTTTCCTTTCTTCTACTTTCTTTTAGTTTATTTTGCTGTTCTTTATCTCCATCTGAAGATGGCACCTTGGCTTAATTTTTGCTCTTTCTTACACTATAATGTAAGCACTTAATTCTATACATTATGCACTAAATACTGCTTTGTCTGTATCTTCAAGTTTTGATAAAGATGATGATTTTCACTATCACTAGTTCAAAATATTTTCAGTTTTCATTATAAATACTGTTTGACCCGGGGCACCCGGGTGGCTCAGTCGGTTAAACGTCCGACTTCGGCTCTGGTCACGATGTCACGGTCTGTGGGTTCGAGCCCCGCCTCGGGCTCTGAGCTGACAGCTCGGAGCCCGGAGCCTGCTTCGGATTCTGTATCTCCCTGTCTCTCTCTGCTCTTCCCCTGCTCATGCTCTCTCTCTCTCTCTCTCTCTCAAAAATAAATAAACATTAAAAATTAAAAAATAAGTAAATACTGTGTGATCCATGGGACTGAAGTCCACAGTTATTTGGAATCAGTTTGCTCCTTTGAGGCTTGATTTGCTAGGGCAGGTGCAGAGCATCTAGGGCTAGTCTGAGCTAGAGGACTCTAGCATTATTATTGTTAGTAGTAGTATTGTTATTATCAGCGCCTTCCGAGGACTCCATCCCAAACCCCATATATGAGCAGATCTTTCCACTGTCTGCTTGAACACATACTATTCCCTCCCATGGAATGACGGAATGGTCTCCCCCCTCCTCCCTTTCTCCCTCCCTCCCTCTCTCACTCTCTGTCTCTCCCCAACTCTCTCCTTTTTCCTTTCTACTATTCCATCCTGCAAAGTTTAGCTGCCTTGGCCTCCCCAAATTCTCAACTTTGTCTCCTATCTCAGCAGGTGGCCGCCTGGCTCCCTCTGGCCTCCTCTGTCCTGCCACCTCTCCAGGTGGTGGGGGAGCTGGGCCACCTGCAGGGCTCGGCTCATTTGTTTCCTTTCTCTCAAAGATTACTTTTCTCTGCTGCTCTTGCCCAGTATCCAAAACATTTTTTTTTCTCCTAAATTTTTTTTTTTTTTCCTAGTTTAAGGCTGGAGGGTCAGTCTAGTTCCCGGTTTTCCATCATGGCCAGAAGCAGAAATTGGTCGTCTCCGATGACTTTCTTGTTGTATTCCTTCAGACATCTTAATTTGCTTAAGCATGTTAATCAGCTTTTTGTTGATTATTTGTAATCTCTGTTGGACCCTCTCATTCTGCCTCTTGTTTCTGCTGGCTCTTTCTCATGGTGCCTCCATCCTTTGTGTACCTCTGCCCCGAGGCAACTGCTTTCCATTGGCATTTTATTTGTGAGAATTCTTTGAGACCAAGGATAAGGGTGGCTTACTTTATCATCTGTATTTTCTTCTGCTCGGTGCCTGGGATCCCTACCAGTTGAGGATACCCTAGGTGATATTCTCAGCTTGAAATATTTTGGATCACCCAGCTACTGAGAATTAAAACTGAAAACCTGCTTTAATCTAGCCTGTGGTTCCATATTCTCGGGACAATTTCTTTTTCTATTCTGTGCCATTTTTCGACATGGACCTGTGTTATATAGTGAGGGGCGCAGGTGTTGTTGAAGGGGATTTTCCTGTTAAAACCATCATGTTGGGCAGCCTTTTGGCCTTGTCTTCTGTTTCCAACGTCCTTTGAAGCCACATAAAACTAAGCAGATTATTACCTGGTTTGGCAAATGCCTTCAGCGTAAGGCAGACTTATGTGTTATGCTTAGTTCTGGTAAGTTCCCAATTTCATTTATTTTTTTGGCCTGAAAATTCTTGACTCTTTTACAAGCTCAGCAATGCATTTAATAAGATTTGTGAAAATATCTTACCTGCAGTGTTTAATTGTACTTGATAAGAAGGTCTTTTAGGTACCTAGACTACCGTATTGCTTTTTTTGATACTTTTCTGTATTCTGTTACACATTTCTCCCTGTTCTAAAGTGTAAGTAAGGGAATCCTATAATTTATTCTCCAAACTGGACACTTTTGAGAGCAAAAGAGTTACTTAGTTAATAATATTAATTTTTTGAAATATTTTCTGACAAATCCATTTATATTAGTGACTTGTAAAAGAGTCGTAATCAAAATAACCTTCAGAAGTATTTTCTTACCAAAAGAATCCAGGTACAACAAAGAAAAAAATTAAAATCTTTTTATGTTGTGTCTCAGAACATTCAAGTAGAATAAACAGAGGGGAGCCCGGGGGCTCAGTGGATTAAGCGTCCGACTTCAGCTCAGGTCATGATGTCAGGGTTCGTGAGTTCAAGCCCACATTGGGCTCTGCGCTGAAAGCATGAAGCCTGCTTAGGATTCTCTCTCTCCTTCTCTCTGCCCCTCTCCCATCTGTCTCTCTGTCTCTCAAAATAAAGACTAAAAAATATAAGCAGAATAATGATTCTTGGTTCACCTATTTTAACCATCTTCACCAAATCTATGCATATTATCCTATCAATGGTGTCTTTCTGAAGACTATAATTTTTTCTAGTATTAACTTAGAGCTACAGTGTTTTTCTTCTTCACTTCCCTCACTGCCTACCTTGTACATGTGTGTGCCCATGTGTGTTAACATATAAAGCTCTGTGTTTCTATCACTATAGCTTCTATTTCTCTTGGGAGATTATCACAGTCTGGTTGAAAATAATTAAGAATTTATGTGCACCATGACCAACTACAAGTCCTTTTCGGCGGAATACGTGTCTAACTCAGTAAGAATATTGTGTGTGAGTTTTAAAAAGATCTTCCCCCTGCCCCCCCCAAAATAAAATAATAAAAGATCTCCCCCAGATGCATTTCCAGAGCACAGTTCTGGAATTTCAAAATTTAATCCTTGATGCTGTTTGTCTCTTGCTGTCTAATATTCATGCTGCTCCTTCTTTGTTTCTGCAGGAATGTGTTTTCAGGGTCCTGCCTGTCTGTAAGCTTTTTTCATTTAATATTTGCAATTCATCACGAGCTTCCCAGGCTGCGATTTTTGTGTTTCATTGGGTGAGCACCTGATAACAGGCTTACAACTCATTTCGAACAAAGCACAATTAAAATGTAAAAGACCTGTTTCCAAAACTCCAGTGCCTTCTTGTAGGACACTGAAGCAGACTTCCGCAGTACACTTCAAGTTAAAAACTGTCCATTGTCAGCAATATTCTATCATTTAAGCTAGTTCTTTAGACTCCCAAATTTCCCAAATCCGACTGGTGACAGACGGCAGAGAAAGACCTGATCATCCCCCTAATGAAATAGGTGTTATTTCGCATAAGATCGATCACAAAATTTTTCTTAAGTTCAGTGACTCTGTTATGTGTAAACCTTGCAGATTGTGACAACCACAGCTTGTATTTCTCTGGGGAGAAACAGAAGTGTGTTTGAGCACAGTTACGAATTATGTATGTCCGGTAACCGGTTACAAGTGCATTTCTGCACATGTCTGCCCAGGTAGCGGGAATGCTAAGGCTTCAGGTAGGAGCCCCATCCACTGCACGTGGACCATGAAGGCAGAGAGTGAAGGTCTGTCCAATTCTTCCCATCTTGTCATTTAAAGTCTTAATAATAGGGGCACCTGGGTGGCTCAGTTGGTTGAGCGTCTGACTTCGGCTCAGGTCATGATCTCGTGGTTCGTGAGTTTGAGCCCCGCGTCGGGCTCTGTGCCGACAGCTCGGAGCCTGGAGCCTGCTTCTGATTCTGCGTCTCCCTCCCTTTCTGCCTCTCCCCCACTCTGTCTCTCAAAAATAAATAAACATTTAAAAGATGTAAAAATAAATAAATAACAATAAAGTCTTAATAATAACATGTTTTCATTAAATGAAAACTCCAGGACAACAGAAACTGGGCAGGATGCGGGATAACGGGCATACACTGAGACTCTTCTGGGCACCTCTGAACCTGTGGTCAGCCTTGCAGAGCAGGGAGCATGTCTATCTGCATTTGTCATCCCAGGACCAGCAGAGAGCCTACGTGTATCTTCAGTTCTTAGTAAATACTTGTTGGGTGAGTTCCCTCCAAGTAAGCCTATCCGTCCAAATGAGACTTTCTCTGTGTGTTAGTGCAAAGGAATGGGGACAGGGCAGTCTTGGGCTTTGTAACAAGACCCTCCAAAATCACCACATCGGAAGCTGTTTCCTCTGCTGATACTTAACTGCAAACAGTAGTTGCCTTGATATTGAACTCGACTCTACAACCTGGTCTTATCAGCCTTTTGAACCTATACGTTCTCCTGAGACCCAACATTTTTGCTCTAGAGACCTTCATCCTGTGCAGTGTCAATCTAAGGAAACCATGGGATCGTAACCTAGACACATTTACAGACTGGCCTGACTTGACTTGGCCACAGTCTTGATTTTAAACTGAGGGCATCTTGGTGGCTCTGACTGTTCCTCTTTGGGGACTGTTGTACACATTCCTCAAGGCGGGGCTGACGGTAACCTTGGTGGAAATGTCTCTCCCGTGAGCTGTCCTTGAAGATCGTGGGCTGTGTGCACACAAGTAGGCCATGGCTTGTCTTCTGGAATGCTTTGGGAGCCTGGAAGAACAGGGGGACTGGGAGCCCTGTGCTCAGCACACGCTCAGTCCAAGGGGTCTCGCTGTGACGGTGGCCCCTTATGAGGAAAAAGAAAAGGTATTTTGGAAGTTACAGAATTAGGAAGCTTGGTCGGGTGGGGGGAGACTTCTTTTGAGGGAGAGGTACTCTTCTGGTATTTATTTAAATATTCATAGAAGGGCAGCTCTGTGCTGGATACTGTTAGGTCCTAGATGTGACAAGAGAAGAGAAGTGACCGCTGCCCATTTTATACAGCTCTTCAAGAAGAAGGCATCCTTGGTGGTGTTGGGACCGTCAATCTCACCCATGGAGACTGCTTCATAGCATTTCAAAGTAACGCTGTGATGTTCCAAAATTTTTTTTAGAAGTGGGGAGATGAAAAGAAGTGGCATTGGAAGACGTGATTAACTCCTAGTTTGCAAGCTTCTTGTCTCTGGCAGGACTTTGAGAAACTGCCCAAGGAAGGATCTTGCAGGATATCAGTGATTTGAGTCTGAACTCAAAACCACATTTGTCCCGTGTAAGAAATGAATAGCCATTTGTGATAAGACCCATCAACTGAAAAGACATAGATACTGTGCCACAATAGCTTTTTTTTTTTTTTCAAGCAGAATAATTATCACTGGAGAGCTCAAATCAGCTTTCTTAATTCTTTTTCAAGAAATGTGCAATTTCTTCATGTGTCATTCCCTATTAAAATTTTGCAGACTCTCTCTTAAGTTATTAAATGTATGCAATGTGGCCTCTGTGTAACATCTCTTCTCAGACATGTACCGGTGATGAAACCATTCTTAAACTTAATTTCCTTTTAATTCCTTCCAATTAGTAGGCACTGTCTCTGTGCCAAGAGCCAGTCCAGTTGGTATATTTCGTGAGGACCGCGGGATGATGTTTCCGTAAACCACACGTGATGCCCAGAAGGCGTTCTAACAGAGTTGCCCTCATCATCTCCTTGAAGTTGGTTGTACATGATTTCAAAAGAAGTTTGTCCGTGGGCAGTTGTGGCACACGTGTTTAACAACCATCTTTTAAGTTCTCCCCAGCTGGTGACTGGTTAGTGGTCTGCAAATAACAAGAACCATATTGGACAAGTGCCTTCACAAAATTCCATGGGCCGTGTTTGGTCACTCTTATTGGCAGGCCTATCACAGGAAAAGCAACATGGGAAAGCTTTTGAGCCACAGATGCCAAAAAATGTTAGTTGAAATCTAAGAATGATGAAGTGTTACCAAAAAAAGGAAGTGGTGCTTTTGTGCACCAAAGGACACCAACAACAGATGGAAAAACAACCCACAGAGTGGGAGGAAGCATTTGCAAATCGTATATCTAATATAGGATTCGTATCCAGAATATATAAAGAGCTCCTACAATTCAACAACAAAAATGCAATTCACTGCAGCAATGAATAGACCTTTTCTGTTGCAAAGAAGATACACAGATGGCCGATAAGCACATGAAAAGATGTGTTCTACATCATTAGCCACTCGCGAAATGTAAACAAAACCACAATGAAATACCACCTCCCATCCGTTAGGAAGGCTGTTATTAAAGAAACAGAAATAAATGTTGGCAAAGATGTGAAGAATTTGGAACTCGGACTCGGGGCTGGTGAGACTGTAAAATTGTACAGCCACTCTGGAAAATAGTTCGGCAGTTCCTCAGAACCTTAAAAATAGAATTGCCATATTGTCCAGCAGTTCCCCTCCTAGATACATACTCAAAAGCATGGAAAGGAGGGGTGCCCGGGTGACTCAGTCAGTTAAGTGTCCAGCTCTTGATTTTGGCTCAGGTCATGATCTCACGGTTGTGAGATCGGCCCTAGATCAGGCTCTGCGCTGAGTGTGGAACCTGCTTAAGATTCTCTCTCTCCCTCTGCCCTTCCCTGCTCACATGCTTGCTCTCTCTCTCTACCCCCCCCCCAAAAAAAAACATTGAAAGCAGCAACTTAAAACAGATACTTGCACAGCCATATTCACAGCAGGGTCCTTCACAATAGCCAACAGGTGGGAACTTTCCAGGTGTCCATCAGTGGATGAGTGGAAAACGAAATGCGGTGTGTCCGTGCAATGCAATATTATTCAGCTGAACTATGTACTTAAAACGACTAAAATAGTAAAGTTATGTTGCGTGTGTCTTACTACAATAAAAAAGAAGAAAAGGGAAGGCAGGTGATTTCCAAGGACACAAAGTCCCTGGGAGTTGCTAGAACCATCAGACTTCTCCTGTTTTGTTTTGTTTCGTTTTTTGTTTTGCTTTGCTTTGCTTTGGTGGGGATGACTGGTGGGTTAGTGAAGGCAGCTGGATGTAAAGGAATTTCCATAGGATTAAAGTAAACAGCATTCCAGGCTAAGTGTCTGGGATGAGCCACGGTACAGGAGAGGCACAAAAGTCCACACTTACTCAAGGAGTCGTGAGTAGTGGGATGGCCAGAGTCTACCGGCCGGAAAGCGTCTGGGATATTTCGCAGCCTCCTCCTCCCTCTGTCCAGCTCCAGGTCCAAAGCTGCTGACTCTTCTTCGCTGTCACCCTTTATATGATAAGGAGGAGGCCACCCAGACTGTCCGTCAATGAAATAACAAGTGGTTTGGAACCATGGTCATGCTGGTCTGCCGCCCATTGGGCCAGCACCCAAGTCCGCCATCTTGGTGAATAATGGACTTTGTGGCGATGGTGTTCCTTCTGGAACCACTTTCAGTATCCACAGCCGAGTGTTGGCAAGGCCGTTGGTCAGGAGCAGGGGAGAGGGGTGGGAGGAGAGAGTAGTGAATGCCTCCTCGTGACCTTGAAGCTCCATGCTCATGACTCGAAAGAAAAGCCACCGCACAGGGAGAGATGTGAGCTCCGTACCACTGGAGAGAGCACGTTTGATCATCTGATCCGTCCTCCCAAGAACTGGGCTGAACCCTTTCTGACAGCGTGGTATTCTATGCCTCAGGCCTCGAATAGCGAGCCAGCTTCGGTCCTGTCTCTTTGAAGGTTATCCTGCAACACAAGGGGAGCGCACGGATACGCAGTCTGATTGAGCAGAGAGAGATTGGACTTCCCCGCCCGTGGTGTGCACAAGATCAAAACACAGTCAAGGGAATGCAAATGAGGTGACCACTCAGGGCTCATATGTGCATTTTCTCTGTTTGTTTTATTTTGATGGCAAACAAGCATAGGATTGGCTAAATTGAACTCTGGAGACTGGAGGTCATCATGAGTGTTACGTAGTGTTACCATTAAGCCTGGACCCTTTGGCTAATGCCGTTTAACCTCTTTCTAGCCTTTCCAAGGAATGTGGTGCAAGAGGGACTCACCTGGGTTTCCAGAAATTAAAAGCCCCGTAAGGCACCCAGGACCCACACTGCTCTGTCATCTTAGGGTTTTGCATAGAGAATTGGTAAAAAAAAAAAAAAAAAAAAAAAAAAAAAAAAAAAAAAAAAAGTAGACGAAACCCTTCCAGATGCTTCCCTGCCACTTTTTGGTAAACACATTCCTTTTGATAGGGCTCTAAATACACTTGCAGATTTTCAAAGCCCGGATTGCACACAGTTGTAACATCAACACTGAAGGGCAGTCAGAGACTGGACGTAGAGGTGCCATCAAGATGCCCCGTCAGACGTGCACTTTGTACACGTTTCTTCCCTGAAGCAAACATTACAACTCATAGAAAAGCATGGGGACATTCCTAAAACGTAGGTGACACAGGGGACACAGTAAATGGGGAGTGGTGTAGCAGGAAGGCAGGGGGAGAGATTTGAGAGAAGGTACCAGGCGAGAGTAGGATTTCATTATGTCCAAGAATTCCATTTGTAACCTTCGTGTATTTTCTTTTTGAGAATTTATTTATTTATTTGCTTGTTTGTTTAAAGTTTATGTATTTATTTCTTTTGAGACAGAGGGAGAGAGAGAATCCCAAGCAGGCTCCACACTGTCAGCATGGAGCCCGACGTGGGACTCACACTCAGGAACCGTGAGATCATGACCTGAGCCGAAGTCGGATGCTCAACCGACCGAGCCACCCAGGCACCCCTCTTTTTGAGGATTCTTTAAAAATACATGGAGAAGAGGGGCGTCTGGGTGGCTTGGTCAGTTGAGCGTCCGACTTCGGCTCAGGTCATGATCTCACAGCTCATGAGTTTGAGCCCCGCTTTGGGCTCTGTGCTGATAGCTCAGAGTCTGGAGCCTGCTTCAGATTCTGTCTCCGTCTCTCTCCCTCTCTGCCCTTCCCTGCTCATGCTCTCTCTCTCTCTTTCAAAAGTAAACATTAAAAAAAAATAAATTTAAAAATCCACGGAGAAGGACAGGAGCGAGCAGGTATCGGGGGGAGGGGCTCTGGGTCACCATGGCAACATGATTCTTGCCGCCAACTCTGTCACCCATCAGCGCCTGACTCCCTTTTGGATTACCACGATGATCTCTGACCTTGGAATTAACAGACGCTCACAAACCTGAAGATGACCTACACTTGAAGGACAGCAAAGCTTCCACACAGTACTATGAGCTCATCTTCACCCGGAGAATGTGAAATGGGTTATAATGCAACATAACTTATCCTCCCCCTTTACACTGTGGCAGCGGCTCTATAAAACGTGACTGGACTGTAGAAATGTCTAAGCATCGATAATTAATAATGGCTGTGGCCCAATGAATTTTTTATAGTTTACAGCGTTGTCTTAGTTTCAGATGTTCACAATACGGTGATTCAACAACTGTATATATTACTCAACGCTCACTGTGATAAGTGGACTCCTAATCCCCATCCCCTGTTTCACCCCGCCCCCCTATTTTACCACCCCTCTGGTAACCACCTGTTTGTTCTCTAGAGTTAAGAGTGTGTTTCTTGGTTTGCCTCTTTTTTTTTTGTTCATGTGTTTTGTGTCTTAAATTCCACCTGTGAATGAAATCAGACGGTATTTCTCTTTGACTTGTCTTGCTCAGCATTATACTGTCTAGCTCCATCTGTGTCCTTGCAAATGGCAAGATTTCATTCCTTGCATAAAAGGCTGAGTAATATTCCGTTGTGTATATATAACACCTCTTCTTTGCCCATCTATCAGCAGACACTCAGGCTGCTTCTATCATCTGTGAGGCCATGTGAATTTTTAAAAGTTAAGTGAAACTTCAAATAATGTGAGAAATGTCAGAATAGTATTTATGTTCCAAACTGCAGTAATAGGGGTGCCTGGGTGGCTCAGTTGGTCAAGTGTCCGACTTCGGCTCAGGTCACGATCTCATGATCCGTGGGTTTGAGTCCCATGTCGGGCTCTGTGCTGACAGCTCGGAGCCTGGAGCCTGCTTCGGATTCAGTCTCCCTCTCTTTCTCTGCCTTCCCCTGCTCTCGCTTTCTCTCTCTCTCTCTCTCTCTCTCTCAAAAACAAAGAAACGTCAAAAAAATTTTTAACTGCAGTAATAATAGAAACATTATTATTCCTCTTAATCTGGTCCTGCAGGTAGATTAATTACTGAGCGTGCATCTATTACAGATCAGTCTGCATGGTTAGTAAGTGTAGAGGATCTTGTTACCGACTCATTAAGCACCTCTTGGTAGCATCTTAGACTTCATTAGCATACACGATTTTGGGAAATTCAGGGGAAACCTTTGGGCCCGTTTTCTATATGTGAGGTCTGCTAATTTGCCTTCTAGGTTATTGTTTTTAGTTTTTCTTTTCTTTTTTCATCGAAGTGATGACATTCTTAGCTCCTGATCCTGCTAAACTAAGTAAAAATATATATATATATAAATATACACATATATATATACGTATGTGTCTGTGTGTGTGTGTGTATATATATATATATATATATATATATATATATATGTATATATGATCTTTCCCTTCTGTGCTAGAGCTAATAAGTCATTAACCATTAACATTGTCCAAGTTGCTGGAAAGAAAGGTCAAAATAAAAAGAAAGGTCAACATAAAAGCACAGCTTTTACCTTCAGCGTTGCAGGATCTTACTGAAAAGAGCTGGCTGGAATTAGCCACACTGTGGGGATTGGGGGTGCAATCCTTGAACCACCAAGTCTGCCCCAGACTTCTGACACCTCGTACGAGTTTGAAGGGTTCCTGAAACCCCCCTCGAGTTTGGTGATTCAGTAGGAGGACTCACAGCCTCACTGAAAGTACTCACAGCTGTGATTCATCACAGAGAAAGGACACAGATCAAAACCAGCCCGAGGAAGAGGCACAGAGTGGTCCAAACACAAAGCTTCTGTTGTTCTGTCTGTGCAAAGTGTGTGATCCTCCCGGTGCCAGTGTGTGACATACACGCGAGTATTACCACCCAGAAAGCTTACTTGAGCCTTGGTGTGCAGAGTTTTTGGGGGCACTACCTTACATAGCATGATTGACGGATGGATGGATATCCCACATGGTTGTGCTCAGTCTACGGGTTGACTGGTCCCGCATAGCCCAAAGCCCCTGACCTAAATCACACGGTTGATCTTTCTGGTGTGGTCAGCTCCCACCTTAAACAAATACCCTTCTAACAGGAATGACATAGATTACCTCCCAGAGGCTGAGGACAAAGTCTAGCCTTTTTGAGCAAAGCCCTATTCTTCACTACTCATACTAAGGGAGGCTTGGTATGAGTTTGCACGACCAACTAAATGTTTGAGGAGCAATGGAAGGAGTAGGGAATATTTCCAAGCAAGAGAACCTTTAAGGAGGATATGATAAATGTCTTTTAAACTGTAAAGGGCCAAGGTGTGCACAAGAATTAGTCTTACCCTCTGTGCTCACAGAGAACAGAGTGAGTGCCCATGGTTAGAAGCATAAGGAAGATTTAAGTTCAGTACAGGAAAGAGCTTTCTAATAATTGAGGCTATTCAAAGATATTACATAGCGTACCCCGGGAGTTGGTAAGTTCTCAGTCATTAAGAACATTCTGGCAGAAAGCAGATCACCTGCTATCATGGCAGTTCTTTTATCGGAAAATGCAGTGACCCCTGAGAATCCTTCCAACTGTGATATTCTGTGGTTCTAAAATTATTTCTCAGCTTCATTCAGGAGTGTGTCCTAGAATCGGCAGACTTTCAATGCTGTGATTCTCATTGCATGAATCACCTTTAAAGTATCTTCTGTCATCCCTGTGTGCTATGGTCTTGGAAGGAATGTATGTTTTCCTGAGCAGAACTTAGATTATTTAGAGCAATTCAGATTCTACTAATTCTGAGTGGCCAATAACTGAGACTGGATGGAGATTTTTCCTTGCTCTAGAGGAGAAGGCCTGAGTTGTTAAGCAAGTAAGTAACGTAAAAACAAACAAACAAACAAACAAACAACAAAAAAACAAAAAAAAAAAACCACAAAAACTTTCTATGGAACACTTTTAGTTTATAAAAGTGAATCCATGTATTATAACCAGGTTACTCATTGCAAGTATGTCTTATTAGGTAAATCTGAAGCGGTTAAGTTAGAATTTTAACTTGAACGCTCTGATAGCTACATAAGTAAATTATATCACATACTTCTCGTAAAATATTTTAATGAGACTATTCACTGCTTATAGCTGATCTTTCTTTTTTTTAACTTTTTTTAAAAAAATTTTTAATGTTTATTTTTGAGAGAGAGACACGCACAGAGTGCAAGTGGAGGAGGGGCAGGGAGGGAGAGAGAGAGACACAGAATCCAAAGCAGGCTCCAGGCTCTGAGCTGTCAGCACAGAGCCCGACGCGGGGCTCGAACCCATGAACCGCAAGGTCATGACCTGAGCCAAAGTCGGATGCTTAACCGACTGAGCCACGCAGGCGCCCCTACAGCTGGTCTTTCTCATGAAGCAGGCCGACCTCCTGTGAATTTTATCTTATTCAGATAAATGGAACACTGATATCCAGGTTCCACTGGACTCACGCAGCCCAGATTTCCTTAGACTTTGTCTTCCTCTGAGAACAGTGGCAACTATTCAGGTCATAAAGCAGCTTTCGTTGGCCCCAACCCATACCTGCAATGCGAAACCTTTAGCTTACGTGAACTGGCTTTCCACCCATATATTTTCCAAATGGATGCCCATCACGTGCCTAGTCTGTCAGGGGTAGTACTGCTTCACATAGGCCCCCTGTGGGCCACCGTCCCGTCTTTCTTGCTTCTCGTTGGGCACTGCCCCCAGAGTTCTGGAGCCGCCATGGTGCCAGCCTTGGATAAGCAGGATGGCCCGGGGAAGAAGGCATCGCTCCCGTGTGTTACTCTGTGTCAGAAGCCTTCCAAAATGGCGCCGTTTGTGCCTCAGGGCTCTCCAGTGTCTATTAAAGAATTCTGTGAGCGAACAGCTAGATTAACCTTGTCCGCTCCCAGTTGGTTACAGTTTTAGGACCTCCACGCACAGGCAGTTTTAGGTTAAGCAAGGCACACACCCGCATCACGTGTATACCGGCCGGATCACAGAGGCTGGCCCTTCAGCTGGCAACGGGTGGTTCTCCGCGGGCTCCTTCCGCGAGCTCTCCCCTGATGAGGGAACTCTCCATCTCTCACATGGCTAAATGCCCAGTGCTTCCAGAAGCTCCTCTAACACACGTGCCAGAAATAGGGGCTGGTTTTGCCAGTGCTTTATTGCACAAGCCAGAGCCCCTGTCACTGAAGGAGGTTTGCCCCATTTTGCACTCCGCTCCCCAGCGTCCCACAGTGAGACCTGCTCACACTGTTTGCAGGACAAATGGCGTAATGCCCCAACCACAGCAACTTCACGTTACTCCTTTTGAAAATGCATTAGGATAGCTTGGTCTGTACCAAGCTGTTGGTTCTTCTGTGGTCCCAGAATCCAGATCGTTCATGCCTTGAGAGGTTGGCACCCTTGAGGGGAACATTGCTGAGTGAAGGCCGTTCCTGCAGAGTAGACGCCTTCCCCAAAGAGGAGGCGCGAAAAGTCTCCTCCCAAAAGCGTGCAGGTCTGTGAAGCAGTCGTGAGAAGGGAGTCAGCAACACCCTTACAAATAAATAAACTCGAGGGAAGTGCTCTTCCCCTGTGGATGTATGTATTTCAATCTGTCAACTCAACAGTGTCAAGAAGACGTGTCCTTGGGACCTAGAAGACAGAGGCACGAGAATTGCCCTCACCCAGTGGGGCTGGTGTCCTCTGCTCAACCCTGTTTCTAACGGGGTAAAAACAAAAACAAAGACAAAAACACAGATGTGGTCCACATTGGGCCATGGATGCTGATGTCTTGGGACCCTGGTCCCCAATACTTAGGCTGGCCTCAGGAGGTCACTCACTAGCGACCCATTAGGTGACAGTAAGAAAGGATGTTCACAGACCAGTAGGATGTTAATAGGAAGGAGGCAGGGTCAGTGGGAGAGAGAGTGGAAAATTCTATTTGAGTGTCCAGACTCGGCCCAAATTCACGATTTTAATCTGCCGCTTCTCTTCTTTCTGTTCGTGCTTCCTTTTCACTCTCCTCTCTCCTCCTGGTAGCCAGTGGGTAAATGCAGGGGTCTGGGGCCTAGGGGCAGAGCTGGGAGGTCAGAACCCTTGGAGCTGGCCTGTGACCTAGCAACTCTTGCCCAGCGGGTCAAGCTATCAGCCTGAGGCTCTACAACACATTCCGGCAGCTTACAGGTAAAGTGGATAGAAAGTGGGATGCTTTCCGGAATGCAGTGTGGCTCCAGGGTCATATCCTTAATGTGAGTGATGGGGCAACTGGGAGGATCTGTCGGTTGAGCGTCCAACTCTGAATTTCAGCTGAGGTCAGGATCCCAGGGTCGTGGGATTGAGCCCCGCCTCCGGCCCCGTGCTGAGCATGGAGTGTTGCACTCTCTTGCTCTCTCTCTCTCTCTCTCTCTCTCTCTAAAAAACAGAATGCGAGGGTTGCCAACGTGGGGTTTTTTTTTTTTTTTTTTTGGCATTTAAATGTTCACTGTTACCTTGATCTCGGTCTCTGACACCCACCTGAATTCTGTGTGCGTGGTCTCCATTCTTCAATACCGATGGTGTATCACTTAAAGGAAAACACTGTCGTGTTTCTGGAGGAAAGCAGGCCTGCGTGCGGCAGCGTGGGTAGCCGTGTGCCCGTGTTTCTGGTGTATATGTCTGCTGTGACTCTTGCCACCCACAGGACTCTCTCTCTTGCAGATTGTCCCGGAGCTTAATTAGTCTTCTGGATTAACTAAGCTCCTTTCTTTCCACACTTCATTAAGAGCTGACATGAGGGAAAAGGCACAGTCTTGTCTTGCTTGATTCTGAGCCCTCGCGGTGTGGGTGCTGAAGGACCCCCACGCACGTTACCAGTGGACACCTGTGGTGTCTCTCTCACGGGAAGCAGGGCGTGAAAGAAGGTCGTCCTGTGGTGCTGTCGTCAGGCTGCCCGACGTGGTGATTCAGAGCTGGCCGCCTCTGTCTCCTTCAGAAGGGCATGGTTCACAGATGCCCCACTTTCTGCCTCCAGGGTTCCTCCCCACCTTTCTGGAAAAGGAGCATATTTAACACTGCTCAGGAAAGGCGTGGCCTTTTTCTTGTGAAATTCTCGGGCTGACACTGCAGCGTGATGCGGGTTTCGTATTTCATCAGAGGACCTGTACCCCTCACCAGTTGGGAGGGTTGCCTCTCCAGAGGGTCAACGAATAATGAGCCATGGATTCTGGACCACCCTTCCAGAAAGGAATTCAGAGTTTTGTTGGGTGTTTTAGGGACCTCAACAAATAAACACCACGTAGGGGAATCCCAGCCAAGGAGACGGACGGTGCCGTCACTGTGGAGGTGTGGGAGTCACAGTGACTGGGGACGCCCCTCAGGCTGGAGGGCGCTTTCCTTATCGTGTGTAGTATTAGATGTCCTTGTGTCATTGGCTTTAACGGTGATGTCACGATGCGCTTTACCCACGTGTGTCCCTCACTGGATAGAGTGTGACCTCGCACCTGTATGGTACCCGACATGCTCGGTACGGTGTTTCCTGAACGGGCTGCTGCAGATAACGGGCCCAGCCTCACGGCCCCTTCAGAAGGACGGGCTCTGCTTCTGGATGAAACGGGAGGTGATCCGGGCAGTTGCCCATAGCTGTGTCCCGGTGCTCGAGTGAGCCTATAGCTCGGGATTTGTCCCTCGCCAGTTTCCATTATGCTGACTTCCGCTCTCCCCTTGCGAAACATCTCAACTAAAAGAGACAACGCAGAATGTCCACTCAGGAAGAGATCGTTGAATAGTAAGGAAATCGCGACCCACCTTCACACTCAGCTTGCTGACTCTTTGGTGCCGTGTCTGGGATGAGACCGCGTTATGTTGTTACTCTAGAACACAGGTCAAAAATAACACCCATTTTTCCGTAAAGGAGCAGAGAGTAAACATTTGTGGCTTGATGGGCCACTCGGGCTCCATCGCCACTACTCGACTCTGCTGTTGCAGCACGAGAACAGCGAGAGGCCATATGTTAACAAACAGGTGTGGCTGTGTTCCGATAAAACTTTATTTACAAAAACAGGTGGTGGGCTGGATTTGGCCTGCAGGCCCTGCCCTAGAGGACCACCTGCTCATCGTGCTCTTTTTGAATTACTACCATTACCATTTGTTCACTCTCCCATTCTTTTGTCTAATAAAAGGTCGGTTTATTTTTTAAAGGAAGACATTGTTCCAAAACCCATTTTATTTTTGTTTTTAATTTTTTTTTTAACGTTTATTTATTTTTGAGACAGAGAGAGACAGAGCATGAACGGGGGAGGATCAGAGAGAGGGAGACACAGAATCCAAAACAGGCTCCAGGCTCTGAGCTGTCAGCACAGAGCCCGACGCGGGGCTCGAACTCACGGACCACGAGATCATGACCTGAGCCGAAGTCGGACGCTTAACCGACTGAGCCACCCAGGCGCCCCGCAAAACCCATTTTAAAAGGTGTGTGCAGGGACGCCTGGGTGGTTCAGTCAGTTAAGCCTCTGACTTCATGATCTCACAGTGCATGGGATTGGGCCCCATATCGGGCTCTGTGCTGACAGCTCAGAGCCTGGAGCCTGCTTCGGATTCTGTCTCCCTCTCTCTCTGCCCCTCCCCGGCTCGTGCTCTGTCTCTGTCTCTCTCTCAAAAATAAATAACCATTGAAAAGAAATAGAAAATAAAATAAAAGATGTATGCAGGGTGGGGCGGAAAGGAGGTGAATCTGTGTGCCGGGCACATGGGGGCTTGGAAGACTGGCCCAGGCCTTCCCCAGACCGCAGTCGGGTCCTGCCCCCCACCCACGCCATCCTGCGCAGCAAGGACCCCTCCCACATGGCCCCTAAGTCCCCCATCCAGCCTGGAGCTGGGGCTTGGGGGCCACTGGCCCTGCACCTGTGCGTTTCCCTTCCTCCTGCCTCAGCCGTAACACAGAGACGCAGACTGAGTCCGTGCTGACTCTTGCCCTGGAAACTCTTTTGAATCTTTTTATTTTCCTACCCCAGCCACCAAGTTAAATCCGCAGTTTTCAGCCTTTAGTACCCTGCCCCTTCCTTCACCTTCCCTCCCCAACTTAACTGTCTTTGTTCCAAGTTAAAAGATCATCATGAGGCGGAAGAGAACCCAAGCTTTATAGCCACCATTTTTCATTCCCATAAGGCTATGTTTTAGAGTCTAGAGAGGCCCGTGTGAAAGAGTCTTGTCAGCGGTTTTACTGGCTTTCCTCGAGGAGCGCTAAAACGCCGGTTGCCAAGCAACGTGCCCCGGCTTCTTCCGACAGTGTGGACTTGGGGAAAAAAAATCATCCTACGATTGACTGGTGAAGGGGGAGCCGGGTGGAAATGCACAGGGCAGACAGTGCGACGTAACCGTGTTCTGCCTGCTCCTCCTGGCCCCTCTTCCTGAGGACGGACACGCGGTCACACGCAGGAGGGAGCGTGCCCTCAGCAGAGCACGACGGTTAGCAGGCATTCACACCAGGGGACTTCGTGGGACACGTGATCCTCATCAGCTGCAGGTTCCGTGTTTACGAATCACGTTCAAACTCAGCTCGAGTGGCGCCTTTGCTGTCGTTTGCGGACGTGCACAGCGGCCCAGACGTGGGGTGGCTTGATGTGCCGTCCCCAGCTGAGATGGGACAAGCCAGCCCTCTGCCTCCTCGTCTCGCCTCTCTTCTTGTAAACAAGGCTCCTCTTCAGAGTCCTGTTTGGTGCCACGTTGTTTGTATCTGTGTGCTTTTTGTTGGTGGTTTCACTGCCAAAAAGGCCCCCAAGCACAGTGCTGTGGGGTGGCCCGGCGTTCGTTGGTGCGAGAAGGCAGTGACGTGCCTTACGGAGAAAATATGTATCTTCGAGAAGCCTCGTTCAGGCATGAGTTGTAGTGCCGTTTGGCATGAATTCAGTGTTAACGAGTCAACAATATGGTACATCCAGAAAGAGGAAGAGGGAATTCACTGACCTGTGCGTCAGGCTGCTTCAGAAAGAGTTAAGTAACATCTAAAATGCATGATGAAACTACAGATAAAAGGCTCTCTTTATGGATTCATAAGATGATCAAATTAAAAACAAAAACAAGGGGCGCCTGGGTGGCGCAGTCGGTTAAGCGTCCGACTTCAGCCAGGTCACGATCTCGCGGTCCGTGAGTTCGAGCCCCGCGTCAGGCTCTGGGCTGATGGCTCAGAGCCTGGAGCCTGTTTCCGATTTTGTGTCTCCCTCTCTCTCTGCCCCTCCCCCGTTCATGCTCTGTCTCTCTCTGTCTCAAAAAAAATAAATAAACGTTGAAAAAAAAATTAAAAAAAAAAAAAAAAACATCAGGGCGCCTGGGTGACTCCGTTGGTTGAGCATCTGACTTCGGCTCAGCTCATGATCTCACCGCTAGTGGGTTCGAGCCCCGTGTCGGGCTCTGTGCGGACAGCTCAGAGCCTGGAGCCTGCTTCAGAGTCTGTGTCTCCCTCTCTCTCTGCCCCTCCCCTGCTCATGCTCTGTCTCTGCCTCTCTCTCTCCCTCAAAAATAAAAACATGGGGCGCCTGGGTAGCACAGTCGGTTAAGCGTCCGACTTCAGCCAGGTCACGATCTCGCGGTCCGTGAGTTCGAGCCCCGCGTCAGGCTCCGGGCTGATGGCTCGGAGCCTGGAGCCTGTTTCCGATTCTGTGTCTCCCTCTCTCTCTGCCCCTCCCCCGTTCATGCTCTGTCTCTCTCTGTCCCAAAAATAAAATAAAAACGTTGAAAAAAAAGAAAAAAATTAAAAAAAAATTAAAACATGAAAAATAAATAAATAATTTAAAAATTAAAAAAAAAAAAAAAAAAGCATAGTGGACAATATTGTGAGGCTGAAAAAGCCAAAGAAATTTATGTTCTTATTACCTAGGGTCAGAAAAATAAACCCTCCTCAGCTAGTGTTTTGTTCTAAAGAAAGAGTGCACACAGTTCATCATTTGTAAGGAATGTGTATTAAATCAGGTGTTCTAAACAGAAACACGTGAATCAAGGTTATGTATCGATCGATTCATTGACGGGAAACTGACCAGTGGCCCCGAGGAACCGTTCCTATCTGGACTCACTGCTTCCGGGTTCACAGAGACTTAATAGACTACAGCCACCTCGGACAGTAAGAATTGACTGCAGCAGTCACGACTTCCCCCTGATGGGATCTGTCTTCCACTCAAAGACACAGTGAAGACAAAACCCTAGACTCAGGCAGGTGCAGGCTCTCCGCGAAGAGTGTGTGCCGGGGGTGGGACCCGACCGCCCGTCTGGCTGTCAGCTCTGGTGGCATCCATGACCTGCCTGCTGGACACATTTTGAAGGCAGATGAGTGTCTGCAGCGAGGCCTCGATCCTTCTGCACTCCCCCTTCCCTGTCTCGGTCCGTTGAGGCCGCTCTGAAAAAATAACCACAGACGGAGGGCCTCAAACAGCAGACATGTATGTCTCAGAGCTTTGAAGGCTGGAGGTTCAACAAGGTGTTAGCAGGTCTGGTGTTTGGTGAGGCAGCTTCCTGGTTCATAGACGGCTGCCTTCTGGTGACAGCCTCCGATGGCGGAAGGAGCGAGCGAACTCCCCCGGAAGTCCCCCTTATAAGAGCGCTGTTCTCGTCGATGACAGCACTGCCCTTGTGACCGGTCACCTCCCGAAGGCCCCCCCTCCTGATGGCATCACTTTGGGGGTTAGCTTGCTTGCATTCAGTCCGTAACACTCTCCTTCCACGACTTTCATCACTGACGATTTCGGCTGAAGGAAAACCCTGATGCGTTTTTTTTTAATTGTCCTGGAACTGAGCCAGAGTGAGCCCGGCGTCCCGAACTGACACCTTAATTGGTTCCAGATGGAAAAGGCAAACTCTGGCTCTCACCCCGCAGTCTTCCTCCCCGAAGGCCCCATGCAGGTCACGTGTGAAAGGGTTTCCCCGTTTCCAAGGCCTGATCTCTGCAGACGGCAGCCTGCCTCTCACACCGGGTCTGCCGAGCTGGACGGTCCCTCTCCAGGGAGCTCTGCGGGGGTGGCCGGCTGACAGCCTGGTGGGGACACGGACGTGAGGACGAGCCCCCGGAACCTGGCATTCTGAACACAATGCACAGCTGTGCACACAGGGCACAGGAGACGCAGAGGCTGCCTCCGCCTTCGGGATCAGGGAAGCTTCCAGAGGTGAAATGACATCTGGCAGCAGTTGAGAGGAGAGGGCTGATGATGACGTAAGCAGAAGCCTTTTAAGAGCGAGGCAGGGAGACTGTTGGGACACGTGCAGGAATGGAAACACATGCACCATCGCTCCAGGTCAGTTTTGGAAGAGCCTGCAACCACCGTCTGTAAAGTCCTGAGCCTCATTATCACCACTCAGGGCCCTGGCCCCACACGGCACCTGCAGAGTCCCCAGAGGAGGCCTTTCTAGAAAGGTCTGCGTTCTGTGGCCGACGGATTGAGTGCTCGGGCCCGTGTCTCTGTTTCTCCACTTGTAATCGGGAACACAGACACCTTCTCCTGCATTGCCGCCACGTGCAGGCACGAGAGGAAGAGACAGATGGTGGTAAAGTGCTTGCCACTCTCGCAAACAAACTGGGTACGTTGCAGACACACGGATCTAACACGCAGGTTCGTGGCTGGCAAACCACTTTGCCTTGCAGGGACCCCTCGCACACAGACACTTGAAAAGAAGGGCTGTGTGTGCACACGGCCTGCCGAATCAGCCACAGAGCCGTCTTCTCCCTTCCTCCAGTTCCTATCCCCAGGTCCCGTCGTCCACCGCGCCCGGTGGGCGCACACAGACGCACGGGCTTACCCAGGAGTGGGACATGAGTGCCAAGGGAGGTGTGTCCCGTGGATTCCATCCTTGGGGTTAGAAGCCCTTGCTCGGCTGCCCGCTACAAACAGCGGTGTGCTAGAAAATGATGTTAATTAGTACGCCCTTTTTTTTAAAAATGGGGGGAAAAAAAAACCCTGCTGCCCACAACAAAAAAGCCATGTGGAGGCCCGCGGTCCTACCCTGACAGCCAACGTGAAGCATGACCCACTAATGCAGCCTTAATTCACTTTGTTTGGCAGAGAGAGCAAACTCACCATGCTGCTGCGAGAGTCCCTGGGGAACGTGAACTGTCGCACCACCATGATCGCGCACATCTCGGCGGCCGCCGGCAACTACGCAGAGACCCTGTCCACCATCCAGATCGCCTCGAGAGTCTTGAGGATGAAGAAAAAGAAGACGAAGGTAGGGAGCTCCCAGGGGGTGCAGCGGGTGTAGATGCTTTGGGAGCCCTACCCTGGAGCCGAGCTGGTATTCCTAATCCCCGAGCGCGGGGGCGGGGGTGGGGGGGGCAGGCGATGCTGACGATGGTCGGGGGGGGGGGGATGATGAAGTCCGCGCCCCCTAGCCTCGCTAGCTGCTGGTCATCCAGCCTGGACCCCTAACCGGGAGCACTAGGCCCACGTCAGGCATCTGGGTAGGACGGGAAACACTCCGTGTCTCCCTCCCTGCCCTGGTCCCACGTAGATAGAGACCCTGTCCTGCGACTGGCTGAGCCCATCTTTGGATTAGTGCTTTGCTCACGTGGTGCTACTTCTCCCGCATTTCCAGGAATCATTTATGGGCTCCTGGGCTTTGCCACGTGAATACAGTGGTTTCTGGTGGACGCAAGGAGCCTGGCAGAAACTACCAGCCTTGCTTTCTCGGGCAGAGGCAAAGCCAGGACCCTGGTGGCATGACCAGAATGTGGCAGAAAG
This sequence comes from Lynx canadensis, assembly GCF_007474595.2. NCBI lineage: Eukaryota > Metazoa > Chordata > Mammalia > Carnivora > Felidae > Lynx > Lynx canadensis. The sequence goes on along the minus strand of NC_044319.2, from coordinate 4,348,388 downwards.
CCATCACAACTGTGGTCACCAGGCCAGCTGGTGAAGCAGGAAGCTTTTTCCTCTTTGTGTCTTTCTGTGTATGGCGGGGAGTGGGTGGGGGGGGGGGGAAAAAATGGGCCTTGACAACCTGTGTGATGCAGGGTACCACAGACGGCTGGGGTATGCCACGGTAGTGACCTGTCTTGCCCTCAGGAGGTCACTCAGGGCCCGGGCTGGTCACCTGTCCTGAGCAGGCTCTGTTCCCCAGCGTGCCACATGGGCCGTTCTCACTAGAGGCCACGGTGTGGTGGCAAGCTGGGGCACGCCGGCCTGACGCACCACGAGGAACAGCCTGACGCAGGGAGGGGGACCGGGGTGGCCTGGGGGGCCTGTTCGGAGTCGCTGTGGGCTCGCCGGGAGGCCCGCCCCCGCTAACCTCCCCGCTCTCATCTTCAGTACACGTCAAGCTCGTCCGGTGGGGAGAGCTCCTGCGAGGAAGGCAGGATGCGAAGGCCCACCCAGCTGAGACCCTTCCACGCCAGGGCCGCGGGGGACCCGGACTTCCCCATCCCCCCGCTGTCCAGCGACCCCGACTACTCCTCGAGCAGCGAGCAGTCCTGCGACACGGTCATCTACATCGGGCCCAACGGCACGGCCCTCTCCGACAAAGAGCTCACCGACAACGAGGGCCCCCCAGACTTTGTCCCCATCGTGCCCGCCCTGCAGAAGGCACGGGGCGACGGCCGGCCCCCGGAGGCCGGAGGGGCTGCGGCCGGCAAGTCGGAAAGGGACTGTCTGAAGTGCAACACGTTTGCCGAGCTGCAGGAGAGGCTGGACTGTATCGACGGCAGCGAGGAGCCCAGTCAGTTTCCTTTCGAAGAGCTGCCGGTCCAGTTTGGGGCCCAGCAAGCGGGCAAGGGTCCCCCGTTAAGCCAGGCGGCTGGGGCCAACCCACTCTGTGAGTCTGAGAAGGAGGAGGCCGGGTCCGACGGGCAGCTGACTGACAGAGAAGGCACCGACCCTCCCGCCTCCAAGATGCAGAGGAATCACTCGCCCGGCCCCACCCCGGCTCTGCCCGGCAGCCCCAGCCCTGCCTCGCCCAGGAGCATCCCGGGCAGCGGCGGCGGCCAGCACGCTGCTTCCCAGCTCACGCAGAGCCCCAGCCTCCAGAGCAGCCGAGAAAGCCTGAACTCCTGTGGCTTCGTGGAAGGCAAGCCCAGGCCGATGGGGTCCCCGCGGCTGGGCATCGCCAGCCTGTCCAAGACCTCCGAGTACAAGCCGGCCAGCTCCCCCTCCCAGAGGTGCAAAGTCTACACCCAGAAGGGTGTGCTGCCCTCTCCTGCCCCCCTGCCTCCCTTGAGCAAGGACGCCTGCACGGCATCCAGCGAGTCCCTGCTGCAGCCTGAGGTGCGAACCCCCCCAGTTGGAATGAGCCCCCAGGTTCTGAAGAAGTCCATGTCCGCTGGGAGCCAAGGGTTCCCCGAAAGCCCGGTCGATGACGAGCACCGGGGGGCCACCTCTCCAGACCCCAAGAAGGAGGTCCTGAGCACCACGACGGTGACGGTGCAGCAGCCCCTGGAGCTGAACGGCGAGGACGAGCTGGTGTTCACGCTGGTGGAGGAGCTGACCATCAGCGGCGTCCTGGACGGCGGCCGCCCCACCAGCATCATCAGCTTCAACAGCGACTGCTCCGTGCAGGCCCTGGCCTCGGGCTCCCGGCCCGTCAGCATCATCGGCAGCATCAGCGAGGACCTCGAGTGCTACTCCAGCGTGGCCCCCGTGTCCGAGGTCAGCATCACGCAGTTCCTGCCCCTCCCGAAGCTGACCCTGGACGAGAAGGCCCGCGAGGCTGGGAGCCAACGTTCCTCCATCAGCTCCTGGCTGAGCGAGGTGAGCGCCGGCAGCGATGGCGAGCAGTCCTGCCACAGTTTCATCGCCCAGACGTGCTTCGGGCACGGGGAGGCCATGGCCGATCCTCCGGCCTCGGAGCTGGGCGGCGGCATCCAGAGCAGCCCCGTGGTGTGCCGGGAGAAGCCCGAGGCGGGCCCCGACGGTTTGCTCATCCTGTCTGACGTGGGGGAGGACTCTTTCGACAAGGCGACCCCCATCCAGGGCTGCAAGATATCCACGCTGGGCAAGGCCATGGTCACCATCTCCAACACAGCAGACCTGAGCAGCTGCGAAGGGTACATCCCCATGAAGACCAACATCACAGTCTACCCCTGCATTGCCGTGAGCCCCCGGCCCGTCCAAGGGCCCGAGGCGTCCATCGCCCCCGCGGTGAGCTCAGCGCCCAGAGCAGCCCAGCCCCAGGACAGCCGGGAAACCGGTGCGAAGACAGAGATGAGATTTGAGGACCCTTGGCTAAAACGGGAAGAGGAGGTAAAGAAAGAGAGCGCCTATCCCGGTGAAGAAGGGGCCGGGCGTGAGGCCGCCACAGGCCCCCCCGCAAAGCCTGAGGCCAGAGCAGAGCAGGACAGGAAGGCCAGCCCTGGGGACAGGCTGAGCAGCAGCAGCGGTGAGGTGTCCGCTTCCCCCGGGAGCGACAACCTCAGGAGGGTTGCGGATGGCTGTGAGATGGCCCTGCCCGGTGTGGCCGCCCAGAGCCCCGTGCACCCCAACAGAGGCCTGAAGTCCAGCAGCCTTCCCAGGGCTTTCCAGAAGGCCAGCCGGCAGGAGGAGCCGGGCAGTCCGTTCTACCACTGCGCCGCGGAGACCAACGGGCTGGGCGGCGCCCAGGGCGCGTCGCCCTGCAAGGCGGCCCTGGAGAGGAAGGCGGCGTCGCCCAAGCACTGTATGCTGGCCCGGCCCAAAGGGACGCCCCCTCTGCCGCCGGTCCGCAAGTCCAGCCTGGACCAGAAGAACCGGGCCAGCCCCCAGCACAGCGCCTGCAGCAGCGGCACCAGCAGCCCGTCGCACCCCCCGGCGCCCCTCCTGGCCCCGTTCCCGGATGAGGCCGGCGGCCAGGCCAAGGAGGCCAGCAGCAGCAGCCGGCTGTTCAGCGCCAAGCTGGAGCAGCTGGCCAGCAGGACCAACTCCCTCGGCAGGGCCACCGTCAGCCACTACGAGTGCCTGTCGCTGGAGAGGGCCGAGAGCCTGTGCGCGGGGAGCTGGCGGGCGCACGCGGGCAAGGACAGCACGATGCCCCGCGCGGGGAGGAGCCCGGGCCGCGGGGGCGCCGGGGCCTCGCCCACCGCCCCGGGCCCCGCGCCGCCCGCCGCCGCCGCTGCCGCCGCCGCCGCCGCCGCCGCCGGCGCCCCCGGCGTCGTCGCGTCGCCCAAGGCCGGCACGTGCAAGATCTCGGCGGTGAGCAAGCTCCTGCTGGCCAGCCCCAAGGCGCGCAGCCTGGCCACCGCCACCACCAAGACGCTCAGCTTCTCCACCAAGTCCCTGCCGCAGGCGGTGGGCCAGAGCCCGGGGCTGGCGGCCAGCGCCAAGCCCACGTCCTGGTCCACGCAGTCCCTCAGCCGCAGCCGGGGCGCCGGGCCCGCCGGCAAGCTGCCGCCGCGCGCCGTCAACGGGCGCATCTCCGAGCTGCTGCAGGGCGGCGCGGGCGGGCGCGCGGGGGGGCGACGAGCGGCCGGCCGCGCCCCCGCTGCCCTCGCCCTACAGCAAGGTGACGCCGCCGCGCCGGCCGCACCGCTGCAGCAGCGGCCACGGCAGCGACAACAGCAGCGTGCTGAGCGGCGAGCTGCCGCCCGCCATGGGCAAGACGGCCCTGTTCTACCACAGCGGCGGCAGCAGCGGCTACGAGAGCGTGCCGCGCGACAGCGAGGCCACCGGCAGCGCGTCCTCCGCGCACGACTCCACGAGCGACAACAGCAGCTCCGTGGGCGGCCGCTGCCGCAGCCTCAAGGCCCCGAAGAAGCGCTCCAACTCAGGTAGGCACCGGGCGGGCGCGGGCAGGACCCCGGGCCCCCCTTCCTGCCTCCCCCCACCCCTACTGACCGCCTGCGCCCTCAGGCCTCCACGGGGCCGCGGCCGCGTTAGGTGTCACTGCGGGAACCCACTGCCAGACGTTGGCGCGCCGGGGGCATCCAGCCCGTGGGCACCTGCTTGCGCGGCCCTCCGGAGTCCCCGAGACCCAGGCTTGTCTGCTGTGGGAGCGACGGCGCCGCCGCTCAGGGCTTTCGGAGGGGTCAGTTCAGAGCCACCAGCCTCATGGCCTGGCAGCTACAGACACCAAAACTTGGGGCTGGTGGCCCTGAGACTCTGGCAGCCGCTCCCGGAAGCAGGATGAAGCGCACTGATCTCCTTGGCGGTGCGATGGGGAGGCCCTTCCTCTGTCCCCCCCACCCCCACCCCCAGACACACTCGTGGACAGCTGTGTGTATACAGCCACCATGGGGCCTGAACACACGCACAGTACACCTGCACGACACACACACACACACGCGCACACACACTGCACCAGCACGGCACACCCAAGCACCCTGGTGCCCCAAATGCATGCTTTCTGAGCAAGTCTTTGCATCTCCAGGAATCTCCCATCAAAAGCAAGTAAATAGTGCAAAGGATATAACATGGTGGTAAAAACCCCTGACTTGTTAATTGGAGTTTGGAGTGACACGTGACAGGACGTTATTGATGGATGAGAAGAAGAGGAGCCAGGTCAGAGAGGGTGGCCCTCGTAGCCATGGGGTAGGTGAGGTGAAAGGTCAGCCGGGAGAGACTGGGCCGGAGAGACAGGAGGCAGAAGGAACTGAGGACGACTTGAGCTACTTCAGAATTCTCTGTGATGGAGCTCTGCTCTTCAGTGGCTTCCACAGAAGTTACCTCTACTTGTTCTCTAGCATAAGAACGCGCTTTTAACGAGGCCACCTCGTAAAGAGCCCCGCGTGCAACTCTGTGCCTCAGTTAAAGTGAGAGTGGCGTGGTCCTGCCCTCCTTCCTAGCCGGTCCTTTGCCGTACTGAGCCCTCCTGTGGGACCCCAGGCTCCCTGGGAGCCCTCAGAAGCCGTTGTGCCACAGAATATTGGTGGCACCAGCAGGTTTGGAATTAAAATATGGGGGCAGTCCTCCAAGTGGGGTCTCCTCTGTCCTGCAACTGCTCCGGCAACAGCTTTTTCTCTCAACCATGGGGGGCGGGGGGGTTGCTTTTTCCCTCCTCCCAACGTAGGCAAGCATGAGCTCTAGAATGTTCCAACCCAAATGTAAGGCACATCATAAAGCATCTGTCTGCCTCAAATCGAAGAAATCAACTTCATAGTTCTAGATGCTGTGGTGTCGCTCTCCCCACCTGCCCACCCCCACAGACCACAGTGTGTGAGCGTATTGTGCTGTGAACACGTCCAGGACTCATGGCTGTCCGCCATCTTTATTTCCCGGGCGGCGTGTGCTTCAGGCTCAGACCCACTTTGGCGATGCCCCACCCCAGGCCCTCGGCACTCTGGGCCTCATCAGGGACCTGGGAGCGGTGCCCGTGCGAGACAAGTGCAGAAAGAAAAGCCACTCAGTAATAACATGACAGCTGCTGTGTCCTCTTTTCAGGGCCGTGAGTGTGAAAACATATTGATGTTAGTCACTAAAAATAGAAAGAAAGTTCATCCGAGCCAGACTGTTTGCAGGGGGGCGGAGGGAGGAGAAGATCTGCTGGCCTTCCCAGTACTTGGTTGACAAACCTTGTTCCTGCAATCTACCCAGACTTCATTCTTCAGGGTCCACACCGTTGTGACGCAGCCTGTGCGCTCACATGTGTTTGCCCGTTAGAATGCTTTCCCGCACCCTCCTCTAGAGCCTTCCGTCTGCCGGTCCCTTTTGTTCTTTGAGCATCTTTTTTTTCCCCCAAGATTTGCATCTTCGGTGTGGCTGTCGCGCTGGGGTAAAGAGCTCTGTAAAATGGCTGCCTGGAGAGTGGCCAGCAGGCTCAGCACCTGTCCTTGCGGGGTGCCGCCTGCTTTTACAAACGTCATCCTCTGAGCGTCTCCTGTCAGGTTAGGCTGTTGGAGGACAGGGTGTAGGATCGAAGCACCAGGCTAGGTCCCTGAACGCCAGGAGCACCGGACCTCTGTGACCTTCATAATGAATGTGGCAGTGGAGATCCACAGCCACACCAAAAAATGCAAAAAATGCCGCTCACAGGTTAGGTGACCTTGACAATGGAGGTGGCAGTGGAGACGTGCTCCTCACCGTTAGGGGACCTTGTCTTGCTTATTTATGGTTATTATTAAGAGAAATGTTGGCTGTCAGACATGATCAGCATAAATCAAAAGCATCTTCCTTAAGAGAAGCCGTAAACCTTCTCAAAGGAAACTCCGAGCTGGGTAGCTGGATTTTATAATTACTAGAGGTGTTTGAAACTGCAGAGGAGACCGGTTATCTTTTATCGGAGATTGCTTTTGAGTTTGGAAAACTTTAATGCTTTGGTTGAAAAACGAACTAGAAATACAGGATGAGGAGGATAACCTTGAGCTCTCCGTGCTCTGTTGTGCACAAAACACGAGAAACCAGCGAACGTCCTTAAGCTTGTTGGTCCCCTTCCTGGAGATCCGTGTTGGTGGAAGGTGTGTGGAATTGGCCAGACTGTGACACTCTGAGGACCCGGCCTCAGGGCACGTGGGTCCTGCCAGAAAGTAGGAGACTTGGGGTCTTGGGCAACAGGGTGAGATGAGCTCAACGAGGGGACGTTCTTGATGGATGTGACGACCACAGAAAATGTAAGCACCGACCAAGTTATGCCTTCAATGCCTGGCAAAGTTGTAGTTGGCCATGGGGTAGTCGTTCTGGGTTCTTGACCAAGAGAGAAGCCGTGTTTGCTTTTACTGATGGATTTTCATCAGTCCATCCACAGGGCACTGCCAGCCGGATGTGGTCAGCAACACGGCCGTTAGCTGTGAATTAGAGTGGTGAAGGCCAGCCTGGATGGGGAGCACGTGTCTGCCCTGGCCGGGGTGCGCTCAGTGGCTAAAAGGATGTGAATCGGGGAAGGCCCCACCGGAGCCCCGACAGCCCTCTGGCATCACTCCTCAGGTGTCACGTGAACTCTTCCCAGACTCTTGGCGGCTTCTTCAAGTCCCAGACCTTTCACCCCGCGCCTGCTGGGTGACCCCCTGAGCTTCCTCCTGTCACTTTCCTGCTCCCAGGCTGGCTGGGGAAATCTGATAATCAGATCAGCACCTTGGTCTGGATGAAGTCCCTTCCCACTGTAGCAGGCCCACCATAGAAAGCCGGGGAGGGAGTGAGGGAGGCCCGGGGAGCCTGCCTGTTCCGGGATGCACGTAGGGCTTGACCTGCCTGGACATGAGCTCCCGCAAGGCCAGTTCCGCACCTGGCTCAGCCCGCTGGGTGCCCAGCACTGTGTGGTGCAGGCTCCCGTGAGTCATTCGGACACCCCTGATTGATTCACTGGCTGGTGGGCTGGCTGGAAGATGGTCCTCCAAGTGAGCTCAGAGTTTTTTTCTGTGTCACCCCCCCGCTGGTGACCAGTGCTTTAAACACCAAGCTTGTCTTCTATATCCTTTGCCACGCTAAGCACCGAGCACCATGCCTGCCCTTCTCTGGGTGCTTGGTAAACTTGACCGACCGATGGGATGCCGGGTTCAGTTTGCTGAGCTGCCGCACCAATATCCACGACTTGTTACTCCTCACCAGGGCCGAGAGAGGCCTGATTCGCTGTGCTCCCCCTGTGCTGCTCACTGGGTCCTCAGGTACCATCTTGTCCCTTCCTCTCAAGGTGGCTGTGAACCTCAACATGCCCTGGAAGAATTAAGTCTTTAACTTGTTTTAATGTTTATTCATTTTTGAGAGACAGAGAGAGACAGAGTGCGAGTGGGGGAGGGGCAGAGAGAGGGAGACACAGAATCTGAAGCAGGCTCCAGGCTCCGAGCTGTCAGCAAAGAGCCTGACACGGGGCTCGAACTCATGAACCGTGAGATCGTGACCTGAGCTAAAGTCAGATGCTTAACCGACTGAGCCACCCAGGCACTCCAAGAATTAAGTCTTTGAAGAAGACAAATCTGTGTAGACAATCACGTAAAAGTCTCTAGGGTACCAGGAATCCAGGCTCCTTCTGTCTTCTTTTTGTGTCATTTATGATCTTCACCTCATGACGCAGCCACTGGGCCCATATTTCACCCAGGGCAAAGGAGAAAGGAAGAGGAGGAGGCCAGACCCCCCACCTTTAAGGACACTTCCTAGCAGTTGCCCATAACACTTCTGTGGATACCCTATCGGGAGGAGCTTAAGGTGCATGTACCCAGGGCGTGGTCCCTTCCTAGGGGCTGTGTGCCCTGCTACGACCCAGTCTCTTTCCCGGAGGAAAAAGAGAACAGGTCTCGGGGACAGCTAGCCGTCCGTCACAATGCGTAAAGCATGTTGAATAGGGTCTGACGTATAATCGGTGCTTAGTACAGTGTTGTTGTTATAAGCAAATAAGCAGTGTTTCCTAAAACTCCTATGACCACATTACCAAACACTGGGACCCCTTTTCCCTAACACAAACCTCTCTTTAATTTCACTGTGACACATATTCATGCTGAGCATATGGCTCACGGTTCCAGACCACGTGTTTTTGTGTGTGCGCGTGTTCTGGTGTGCATGCATGTGTGTGTGCGCGTGTGTGTGTGTGTGTGTTTCGTGGGCGGAGACCAGGGGCAGCTCTAAAGGTCAGGCAGGGAATTCGTGAGCTCTTGGAGGTGAAGCCTAGGTGCCAGTTTAAGGGATTAATTGTCAAGGTGCGTGGCTGGGCCTTGGCGTGTTTCGCATTCACCTGCCGCACATCCCGGGATGCCCATCAGGGTCCCCCACCAAAAGATGCGTATCAAGATGTAAAAGATTGAAATTCAAAAAGATTCCCTCTGGGTTTAATTCCGTACTTAGGTTCTCAGAGACGGAGGCTCATCCCTGCGCTGTCCCTGGACACCCCTTCCCCCGTAAGAAAACCCGCCAGCAGCACCGGGGTCCGCTGGGTGGACGGCCCCTTGCGCAGCACCCAGAGGGGCCTCGGGGAACCTTTTGAGATTAAAGTCTACGAGATCGATGACGTGGAACGACTACAGCGGCGACGAGGGGGCAACGGCAAGGTGAGCCTCCTGGTCCCCACATGGGGGCAGCCCCCCAGCCAGCCCCCTGCAGAGCTCCGCACTTCTCCACCCCGAGTGTCGAAAGGGCTCCAGCGCTGGGGGAACTGCCAGTCCTGGGGGCTTTTCTGGCTCCAGCTGGGAACGCCAGCCACTTCCTAAATTTAAGAAAGGGCTGCAGCAGTCCTGCCCTGTGGCTGTCCGATCCAACTCCGGCGAGTCAGAAGCGTGGCTGGGCTGGCCCAGGGCCCTCCTGGCTCCCCAGTGAGGGGCCAGCTCTCTCGTCCCCGCTGTGCACATGGCATTCCCATCTAGAGGCTGCGTGGGTCCGAGCTGGGTGGGGGAGGCTCTCCTCTCCCCGCACCCCCACGCCTTCTCGTCTACCTTGTAGGAGGTCACGTGCTTCAACGCAAAGCTGAAAATTCTGGAGCATCGCCAGCAGAGAATCGCTGAGGTCCGAGCCAAGTATGAGTGGCTGATGAAGGAGCTGGAGGTCACCAAGCAGCACCTGATGCTGGATCCCAACAAGTGGCTCCGCGAATGTAAGACCCCAGGTTCATTCCCGTCTCTGGGACTACTGGGTTGGCCGGCGAACCAGGCCTGGCACACGTCCCGGGGCGAGGTGTCCGTGGATGGTGTCGGGACCCAAGGGCTTGGACACCATCAAATGGACACAGTAGCTCTGAGCCCACGGTCTCACTCTCTGTAGGGAAGGTGGGCGGGGTGGGGCAGCAAAAAGGGGTGGGGAGTGTTGCTCTTGCGAGAATTTTTTTATGTGTCTCAGTCCAAAGCATCTGAAAATGAGATTCCACCCCCCCCTCCCCGCCCCATCGTGCATATGGCAGATCAGCCAGACATGAAGTTGCATTACAAATCCGCTCTTGGGCCACAAAAATCACGTTGCATATCTAGCCTGAAATACACAAGAATTTATAGAGCTCTTAATAGGGTAGAATGTGCAATCCTAGAAAAACCTCACAAAGAACCCAGAGAGCAGGGAAAAAAAAAAACATTTTTGAGTGGAAAAAAAAAATAACATTCGCCGTGTTATTTCTATTTAATAGAAAGCCCAGGATGACAGTAACCGTCTCCTAACAATTCAGAACAATTTTGCTCTCTCTGACAGATTCAATTGTCTCGTATTTATTTGTTCCTAACCATTCCATTTACTGCAAAATAAAGCTCAGATCTGGTCCCAACTATTTCACTGATATGGGACCCAAGGCTGGAAGACTTTGTGGAATAAAATGCATAGCTGCCGATAAATTTCCTTTCCTTCCCTGTCCGGCACTCACCAGCTCTTCCCCCTCTGCCTCCACTGGTCTCCTGCCCTTCACCACTGTCCCCCTTGCTCCCCCACTACCCCCTGCCCCTCCCCTCCCACACATCAGTCACCATCTCCACTGTGTCCCCTGGCTCAGAGAGTCCCCTGGGTAGGTGGAGTCTGCAGAAATACTGGGCCCAGAAGAAAGGGACAGAACTTGTCAGCCTCCTGGCTGTGTCCTACCCCTAACAGCAGTCCGCCCTCCAGCAGTTTCTTTTCCGTAAGAACGGGGTGGTAACATCGCCTGAGCACCTCCCTGGGTACTTGCGAGGATCCAGTGTGCCAACCTGAGGACAGAGGGTGGTGACCAGTCTGCCAAGCATCCCTCCGTGTTGCACCGTTTGTGGGATGACCACAGTCCCGCAGACCTGATCGGAGGTGGCTTTCCCGCACACGAACCGTGGGGCCTCCCTGAGCCTTGATTTCCCGAGCTGTAAAATGGGAAGCGTCGTGGAACCTACTTCGTGGGGGGGTCGTGAGGAGGGAGTGAGTGATGCTGCTGGGTGCTTGATGAAGGTGCTTAGTAGCAGGACTAGTTGTACTCGTAGTTCTGTTGTTATTATCCCGGAACCGAATACAAGTCGTCAGCAGAAGACAGTTCCCTAGCGCCTGCCTGCGCAGTGCGTGGACTTAGGTCCCCTGTTAGAGACTGTACGGGGACACGGACCCACACTCTCAGGCCCTGGTGGGGTGCGATGACATGAGCAAGGACGCTAGCCAATGTCTGGTCATGGCATAAATATGGGGCCCAGTGCTCACTTCTCCCCCACTCGTGGATAACGCATCTCCTTTCACAAATCCCAGGAGCCTCAAGGTCCTGGGGTTGCCCATTCCGGCACCACCCCACCCCCACCCCCCACCCCCGCCTTCATTTGTGCTGTTTTCATTAAAGTTTTAGTTTTTTGAGCGTCGTTTATGCCTGAGGCAAGCTCGAGAACTGTCTTTATCTTACAAAGTCTCGTTTTTTTTTTTTCCCCAAGATGGGAGTGAGCTTACACATGAGCACATATGTGTAGTCGCTTCCAGAAAACAATCGCTTCCTTCATGCCTTTGTACCTGTCTAGAATCAGCGACTGTTTGATGCTCAGAAAGGCAATGAACAGAAGGCTACATGAAGGCAGAAACACAGATTGGTCCTTTAAGATGAAATGAAACCAAAAATGAGCAAAACAAAAAAAAAACAAGAACAAAAACAAAAAAACCCAGTGAGGCCACAGGCTGACGATGCACTGGGAGTGGGTGATAAGCTGACTGTTGGCACAGAAATCTATGTGCTGGCATCCATTTTTATTTTTCTTAATTCCGATGCCACTTTCGAGGTGGTCCCGTAACATAGCCTGAGAAAGGTATGTCATGGTGGGTTCTGTTTTTAATTTTTTAAATTTTGTTTATTCTTTATTGCCATGCAATATTGCCATGCTCTGTTATGTTAGTTTCAGGTGTGTAACACGCTGATTCTCTATGTCGTGCTGTGCTCACTGCACGTGTGGCACCATCTGTCACCACACGACGCCGTGACCACACCATTGACTATATTCCCCGTGAGAGGAAGAGGGAGGGAGGGAGACCCAGAATCAGAAGCCACGCCTTCCATGCCCGTGACATATTCGTTCCCTAACTGGAAGCCTGTACCTCCCTCCCCCCTCCTCCCTTCAGGCAACCACCAGTTTGCTCTCTGTATTTATGGGTCTGTTCCTGTTTTTCTGTTTGTGCAACTTTTCATCTCTTTTAAATTCTGCATATAAGTGAAATCAAATAGCATTTGTCTTTCCCTAAGTATGGTGCCCTCTGAGTCCATTGATGTCGTTGCAGATGGAAAGAACTTGATCTTTCTTATGGCTGAATAATATTCCATTTTGCGCGCACGCACATGTGTTTGTGTGCACGCACGCGTGCATGCGTGTGGCGTGCACTATGTATATATCAGCCGTGCTGACGGGCTTGAGGTGACACCTCATTGTGGCTTTGATTTGCATTTCCCTGATGACGAGTGATGTTGAACTACCCCCTTCATGTGTCTGTTGGCCATCTGGATGTCTTCTTTGGAAAAAATGTCTGCTCAGGTCCTCTGCCTGTTTTCTAATTGGATTCTTTGTAGGTTTGGGGGTTGAGTTGTCTAAGATTTTTTATATACTTTGGATATTAACTCCTTACCATATACATCGTTTGCAAATGTTTTCTACCACTCAGGAGGTTGCCTTTCTGTTTTGTTGATTGTTTGCTTCACTGTGCAAAAGCTTTTCATTTGGCGTAGCCCCAATAGTTCGTTTTTGCTTTTGTTTCTCTTCCCTGAGGAGACAGATCTAGAAAAATGTTGCTAAGGCCAATGTCCAAGAGATAACTGCCTATTTTCTTCTAGGAGTTTTATGGTTTCAGGTCTCATATTAAGGTCTTTCACCCGTTTTGAGGTTATTTTTGTGTGTGGTGTGAGAAAGTGGTCCAGTTTCATTCTTTGCGTGCAGCTGTCCAGTTTTCCCGATGCTATTTATTAAAGAGACTGTGGTCTCTTTCACCAATGGTCTTTTCACCATTGTACAATCTCACCTCCCTTGATCAGTTGGAATGTATAAGCATGGGTTTATTCCTCTGGCTCCCTATCTGTTCCATTGGTCTTTTTGTTTCTTTGTGCCAGCATCACACTGTTTTGATTACCATAACTTTGTAGTATAGCTTAAAGTCTGGGATTGTGATGCCTACAACTTTGTTCTTCTTCCTCAAGACTGCTTTGACTATTCAGGGTCCTTGGCAGTTCCATACAAATTTTAGCATGATTTGTTCTTTTATTTTTTTTTAATTAATTTTTTTTTTTAATTTTTTAATGTTTATTTACTTTTGAGAGAGAAAAAGAGAGAGAGAGATACAGACAGAGCGCAAGCAGGGGAGGGGAGAAAGAGAGAGGGAGACATAGAATATGAAGCAAGCTCCAGGCTCTGAGCTGTCAGCACAGAGCTCAATGCAGGGCTCAAACTCATGAACCGCGAGATCATGACCCAAGCCAAAGTCAGACACTTAAACGACTGAGCCACCCAGATGCCCCTAACATGATTTGTTTTCATTCTGTGGAAATTGTGACTGGTATTTTGAAAGGGATTACATTCAATCTGCAGCTTGCTTTGGGTGGTATGAACATTTTAATAATATTGATCCTTCTAATCCATGAGCATGGTATATATTTCCATTTGTTTATGTCATCTTCAATTTCTTTCATCAGTGTTTTAATAGTTTTCAGAGTGCAGATATTCCACCTCCTTGGTTAAGTTTTCTTCCTAAGCACTTTATTATTTTTGGTGCAATTTTAAATTGTTTTCTTAAATTTTTTTTTAACATTTATTTATTTTTGAGACAGAGAGAGAGAGCATGAACAGGGGAGGGTCAGAGGAAGAGGGGGACACAGAATCTGAAGCAGGCTCCAGGCTCTGAGCCGTCAGCACAGAGCCCGACACGGGGCTCGAACCCACAGACCGCGAGATCATGACCTGAGCCGAAGTCGGACGCTCAACCGACTGAGCCACCCAGGGGCCCCTTAAATTGTTTTCTTAATTTCTCCTTTGGCCAGCTAATTATTCTTGTATAGAAATGCAACAGATTTCTGTATGTTAATCTCATATCCTGCAACTTTCCTGAGTTAATTTATTACTCTTAATGGTTTCTTTGTGGAGTCTTCAGGGTTTTCGTTACAGAGTATCATGTCATCTGCACATAGTGACAGTTTTATTTCTTCCTTATCAATTTAGATGCCTTTTATTTCTTTTTATTGTCTGATTTCTATGGCTAGGACTTCCAGTACTAAGTTGAATAAAAATGAATGGACATCTTTTTCTTATTCTTGATCTTAGAGGAAAAGCTGTCAGTTTTTCAACATTTAGTATGATGTTCGCTATGGGTTTGTCATATATGGCCTTTATTATGTTGATGGTGCTCCCTCTAAACTCAGTTTGAGAGTTTTTATCATGAACAGATGTTGTACTTTGTCAAATGCTCTCTCTGCATCTACTGAGATGATCATATGGGTTTCATCCTTCAATGTATTAATGTGACGTATCACCTTAATTGATTTGTGGATATTGAACCATCTTTGCATCTGTGGAATAAATTCCATTTATTCAAGGTGAATGATTCTCTTAATGTATTGTTGAATGTGGTTTGCTAGTATTTTGTTGAGGATTTTTGTATCTATATTCATCAGGAATATTAGCCTATAGGTTTTTTTTATAGTGGTTTTTTTTTGTTTTTTTTTTTGTTTGTTTGTTTTTTTTTGAGACAGAGAGAGACAGAGCATGAACGGGGGAGGGTCAGAGAGAGAGGGAGACACAGAATCTGAAACAGGCTCCAGGCTCTGAGTGGTCAGCACAGAGCCCGACGCGGGGCTCGAACTCACGGAGTGTGAGATCGTGACCTGAGCCGAAGTCGGCCGCCCAACCGACTGAGCCACCCAGGCGCCCCTTTTTATAGTGTTTTTATATGACTATGGTATCAGGGTAATGCTGGCCCCTTAGAATTAATTTGGAAGCTTCCTTTTGGAGTAGTTTGAAGAGAATAGGTATTAACTCTTCTGTAAATGATGGGTAGAATTCACCTTGAATCCATCTGGTCCTGGGCTTTTGTTTGTTTGAAGTTTTTGATTACTGATTCAATTTTACTACTAGCCATCAGTTCAGACTCTCTGTCTCCTCTGGATTCGGTTTTGGAAGTTTGTATGTTCCTAGGAATTTATCCATTTCTTTAGGTTGTCCTATTTGTTGGCAAAGTTTCCACTGTAAAATGAAAAATCATTTCATTGTATTTTTCCTTGTATTCCTTTCTGTTTCTGTGGTGTTATTTGTTTTTCTCTTTGATTTCTGATTTTCTTTATTTGAGTCCTACTTTTTTTCTTGATGAGTATACCTAAAAGTTTATCAATTTTATTTTTCTTTTCAAAGAACCAGCTCTTGGTTTCATTGATCTTTTCTATTTTTTAAGTCTCTATTTCATTTATTCCTGCTTTGATCTTTATTTTTTCCTTTCTTCTGCTAGCATTGGGCTTTTTTCTTCTTTTTCTGCTTCCTTTAGGTATGAGGAGAGATTGTTTCAGATTTTTCTTGTTTCTTGAGGTAGGCCTGTATTCCTATAAAGTTCCCACTTAGAACTACTTTTGCTATATCTCAATTTTGGATCATTGTGTTTTCATTTGCATTTGTCTCCATGTATTTTTTTTTTTTTTCATTTCCACCTAGATTTCTTCACTGACACATTGGTTGTTTAGTAGTCTGTTGTTTAGTTTCCACATGATTGGTTGTCAGGTTTTTTCCTGTAATTGATTTCTGCTTTCATACCACTGTGGGTGGAAAGATATTTGATATGATTTCAGTCTTCTTAAATTTATTGAGACTTGTTTTGTGTCTTGACATGTGATCTTTCCTGGAGAATATTCCATGTGCATCTGAGAAGAATGTGTATTCTGTAGTTTGGGGATGGATTGTTCCTGTATGTATCTGCTAAGTCCATCTGGTCTAATATGTCATTCAAAGTCATTGTTTCCTTGCTGAATTTCTGCTTGGATGATTGATGTCAGTGGTGTGTTAAAGTCCCCTACTATTGTTGTGTGACTGTCAATTTCTTCCTTTATGTCTGTTAATATTTGCTTTATGTACGTAGGTGCTCCACTGTTGGGTGCATAGATATTTACATTTGTTGTATCCCCTTATTGTATTAATTTCTTTGTCTTTATGTAATTCCCTTATTTGTCTCTTCTTACGGTCTTTGTTTCAAAGTCGGTTTTGTTTGCTAAAAGTGTTGCTAAACCTGACTTTTATTTATTTATTTATCCGCTTCTATTTGCATGGAATATCTTTTTCCATCCCCTCATTTTCAGTCTGTATGTGTCTTTAGGTATGAAGTGAGTCTCTCGTAGGCAGCATATAGATTGGTCTTGGTTTTTTATGTTTTGTCACCCGATGTATTTTGACTGGAGCATTGAGACCATTTACACTGAAAGTAATTATCAATAGATGTGGACTTATTGCCATTTTATCAATTGTTCCCCTGGTTGTTTTTGTAGTTCATCTTTGCTCTTCTTTTGTTTTCTTTCCTTGTGATTGATGACTTCCTTTAGTGTTATGCTTGGTTTTCTTTTTATTTTTTTGTATCTGTTGTAGCTTTTTGGTTTGTGGTTCCTATTTAGCATCCTAGATATGTAGCCGTCCATATTAAATTGAAGGTCATTGAACACAGTCTAAAAGAACTTCATTTTTGCTCCCCCCCTCCACATTTTATATACATGTTATCATATTTTACATCTTTTTGTGAGTCCCTATAACTAATTTTTTATTTTTAAAAAAATTTTTTTAAATGTTTGTTTATTTTTGAGAGACGGAGAGACAGAGCACGAGCAGGGGAGGGGCAGAGACAGAGGGAGACACAGAATTCTGGGCAGGCTCCAGGCTCTGAGCTGTCAGCACAGAGCCCGATGTGGAGCTTGAACTCATGAACCGCCAGATCATGAACGGCGAGATCATGACCTGAGCTGAATTCGGACACTTAACTGACTGAGCCACAAGGCGCGCCCTAGTTTTTTAGATATAATTGGTTTTATTACTTTTTTCTTTTAACCTTCATACTAGCTTTTGTAAGTGATTGCTCTGTATGTTTGCTTTACTCGTGAATTATTTTCCTTGCATAATTTTCTTCTAATTAAGGCATTTTCTTTCCTACTTCAGTCTCTTTAAACATTTTTTTATGAGGCTCTTTTAGTGGTGATGAACTCCTTTAACTTTTGTTTGGGAAATTCTTTATCTCCCCTTCAATTCTGAATGATAATCTTGCCAACTGGATTATTCTTGGTATTAGGTTTTTTTTCTTTCAGCACTTTATATTTATCATGACTCTCCCTTCTGGCCTGCCAAGTTTCTGCTAAAAAAGCAGCTGATATTCTTATGAGGTTTCCCTTGTATGTAACTGGTTGCTTCTCTCTGGCTGCTTTAAAAATTATCTTTATATTTAATCCTCGATATTTTAATTATTATATGTCTTGAAGTGGACCTTCTTGAGTTCACCTTGTTTGAAACACTGTGCTTTCTTCCCCACGTTGGGAAGTTTTCTGCTATTATTTCTTCAAATAAGTTTTCTGCCCCTTTCTCTTTCTCTTCTCCTTCTGGGGCCCCAATAATGTGAATGTTAGTACATTTGACGTTGTCCCAGAGGTCCCTTAATATATCTCATTGTCTATTACTATTTTTACTTTTTGTTATTCAGCTGAATATTTTTCATTACTATTTTCCAGATCACTTATCCATTTTCTGCCTCCTCTAATCTGCTGTTGATTCCCTCTTATCTATTTTTCATTTCAGTTATGTATTCTTCAACTCTGGTTCTTATTTATGTTTTTGGTCTCTTTGTTTAAGTTCTCACTGAGCTCATCCACTTCTCTCTCCAGTCAGGTTCAGGTGAGCATTCTTACGACCATTTCTTTGAACTCTTCATCGGGTAGATTGCTTATCTCCATTTCCTTTAGTTCTTTTTCGGAGGTTTTGTCTTGTTCTTTCAGTTGGAGTATATTCCTCTGTCTCCTCATTTTGTTTGACTGTCTGTGTCTCTATGTGTTTATTTCTTCTCATGAACTTGAAGGAGTGATCTTGTGTAGGAATGTCCCCTGTGTTTTGACTGTCTGTGCCTGGCATCCTTGGCTGGCTGGCTATAGCTGCAGCTGGTACAGGCTAGGGAATGGGGCAGTCTGTGCTGAGACTTCCCTGGTGGGATGGCTGGGGCTGAAGTGGTGCAGGCCTGGGGTGTTCCATGGTGCTTTGAACCTGTGTCACCTTGGCAAGATGGCTGGAGCTTTGTGAACGCCGTCCAGGACCATCAGGTGTGTGCCACACTGGGACCATGTTGGTGAGACTGCTAGGGCCAGTGTGGGCTGAGGGTCTGGGATTTGCTGTAGCAGCAGACCAGCTAGGTGTCTCAACCCTGCTCCTGTCTGCACTATCAAGGTGAAGGGGGAATGGAAACCATGGCCCTAGCCTGTGCTGTCATCCTGGAGAGAGTTCCAGCAGCTTCCTTGCTATTTGGCAGAATTCTAGGGCCGGTACCTGTATACTCTTATTGCTTTTTTTTTTTTTTTTTTTTTTTTGGGACAGAGAGAGACAGAGCATGAACGGGGGAGGGGCAGAGAGAGAGGGAGACACAGAATCGGAAACAGGCTCCAGGCTCCGAGCCATCAGCCCAGGGCCCGACGCGGGGCTCGAACTCACGGACCGCGAGATCGTGACCTGGCTGAAGTCGGACGCTTAACCGACTGCGCCACCCAGGCGCCCCTACTCTTATTGCTTTTTAAAACTGTGGCTTTTGGGGGGCTCCTGGGTGACTCAGTTGGTTGAGCACCTGACTCCGGCTCAGGTCATGATCTCACAGTTCGTGGGTTCAAGCCCCACGTCGGGCTCTGTGCTGACAACTCGGAGCCTGGACCCTGCTTTGGATTCTGTGCCTCCCTCTCTCTGCCCCTCCCTGGCTCACACTCTGTCTCTCTCCCTCAAAAATAAATAAACATTAAAACGTTAAAAAAAAAAAAGTGGCTTTTTTTTTCTGTGCCACAGAGCATCTGGAGCCAGAGTGGGCTGAGGGCCCAGGGCTCACTGACTGGCAGGCTGGCTACGGCACCTGGACCGAGCTCCTTTCTGTGCTGTAAAGGCAGAGGGTGAATGTAAACTATGACTCTCCCCAGCCCCTCCGGCTTGGAGAGAGTTCTAGCAAAGCCTCTCACTATTTGGCACAGGGCTGGTTCCTTTCTGTTCTAGTTGCCCTTTTAAACCATGGCTTTTTTTTTTCCCTGTGCCCCAGGGCTGACGAATCTGCTCCTGGCCCCTCAGTTCTATCCCTCCCAGCAGCTGACAGCACCCCGGGCAGGAAGCAGTGTTGGGGGTGGGTCTCCCTTCATCGCCATGTCTCCATCCCTCTCCTGGTTCTCTGTGCGGTCCCTCCATCCTTTGTCATGCAGGCAGCCTTCAGTCAGCCCTCAGTTCTTCATCAGGAAGATTTGCTCAGCAGGGAGGCACACATTTAATGTGTCGAGGAGGGGGAGGTGAGTTCAGGGTTCTCCTCCGTCGCCATCTTGGGCCTTCCCTCTGTGTTTAGTTTTGTATTATTTTTCTCGTCCCTCTGTTTTTTAAACTTTAGACACTCGGGAGCCCTCGGTCTCATCCCCGGCTCCAGCCCTGAGGGTCTGTGACCCTGAGCAAATCACCTCCCTTGCCAAGGTCTCAGTTAACGCACCTGTAACAAGAGGCAGCCCTCTTGAGAACCCCGTGCATTTCCCCGGCACTCGTGTCACAGTTCTGGGGCCGTGTTCACTTTCAACCTCTCATTTTTATTGTACTCTCCATGGCAACTCGAGTTTGGTAAAGGAGGCAGAGGAGCGGCTGTGACTCTCATTTTGCTTTTAAGGCACCTGAGCTGGTGGAGGGTAGCCATGGCTGACCCAGAGTGCAATGCAAGCGTCCACCTCAGATTCCAGGGCCATCCCCCCCACCCTGGCTGCTGTCCACGCTGGGCCCCCTGCGGCTGCCCTGAAGCCAGCGCCAGGCAGCCCAACCCCCCGCCCCCACCTGCCCAGTCACCGCTGGACAGAGCAGGGGCCCGGGGACAGGAGGGAATGGCCCCAGATAACTGCTCTGTAGGGACTGAAGGAAGCAGACTGTTCGCTCTGTGCAGGCCCGAACCTGGGGGACGGCATCTGGGTCCTAAATCTCAGCTCGGGTGCCCAGTGCAAGGGATCCTAATTATCATAGATGTTGGCATCGTCATTTCCTGAACCACCAGTGAGTGTGTGAAAGTAGGAGGTGCCAGGAGACAGGGTCGGGTTACTCCACCTGCTCAGAGAGGCAGTTGTGTGCGGCTGTGAGAAGAAATACGCAGGGAAGAACGACCATAATGTACGTAGACAAAGGGATAAGTGTCACTCAGGTGAGGAGACCCCCAGAAAGGAGGGGATTCTCTGCACCCCGGCTTGGAGATTTATTTTATCACTAATAAAGAATAATGGCTCTGTCGAGGCCCACAGCCTGTGCTGGAGGCGGATGGGGGTGAGCTGAGCTGGAGCATCGCCTGATCCCTCAGTAGAGTCTCCGTAAAACGAGAGGTGTCTGAAATCACCGTGAGAGCGGAGGGCCCCGGTGTAAATGCAGGTGGCGGGCAGGGTCCCGTCCCAGCCCGGGGAGGCGGCGAAGCGGGCAGGGGGACACAGGGGCGGGAGGTGCCCTCCGCGTCTCCACCAGCCTTCTCCTCCTTTGCAGTTGACTTGGAGCAGGTCTGGGAGCTGGATTCCCTGGAGTACCTCGAGGCGCTGGAGTGCGTGACCGAGCGCCTGGAGAGCCGTGTCAACTTCTGCAAGGCCCACCTCATGATGGTCACCTGCTTCGACATCACTTCCCGGCGCCGGTGAGGCGCCGGCCTGGCCTGCCAGCCCCTGGCCCCCCGGGACCCCACAGCCAGCCCCTCGCCTGGCCCTTGGTGCCGGCGGCTGGGACACAGCAGAAGGAGGATGAAGGTTGGTGCAAGTCTGGAGTGAGCGCTGAGCGGGAGGCAGTTTTCTGGTGTTTTCTGTAGGAAAGGTGCGAACACCGCGCGTGTGGGAGGAGGAAACGATGGAAAGCCCAAGGACGTGGAAGCCCCGTGAGACTGAAAAAGCACTTTGAGGAACTTTCAAGAACTTGTTTATACAGGGGTCCTGCTGGCAAGAGACCTCTCTCTTCTCTGGCTTTGTGGGAAGGGGCGAGGGTGCGCACAGGATCGCTGTCGGGAGCGAGACCGGAACAGCGGATTCCCCAGAGCGACTGATTAAGTGCCTTGCAAATCTTTATTATCCAAACCTTTCTGTTCATACTTTCTCGTGTCCAGACGGTGCTGGTCCAGACGGAAACAACCACAAAACAAAACAAGCCCCATGCGTTTTTTGAAATGTATTTGCAGCTCGTTTTCTCTTGGTGTTTGATCCGATTTCTGACTTGCTGTTTCTACGTAAGTAGTGTTTGTAGATCTGTTCCCTAATCGGTATTGCTTATGAATAAATGTTAACTGTCCTTTACGGTTCTTCCGCTAAGGCCACTTGCACAGAGCAGAGGGGCTGCACGGGCACAAGCCAGTGTGTCTCCAGAGAAGGTCGGAACAACAGGTGACGCTCGATGCCACCCCGCAGCAGGGGGCAGGGGCAGCGGGCGGACTCGTGGGGCAGGTGCACGTGGGCTCAAGAGAACGGGAGAGGCGACGGGGGCCGCGTTTTGAAGGGAAAAGAAGCCTGTGTGACCCGGGCCTTACGTGCCCTTGGAGAGGGATGTTTGTTGCTGACGACACATCTTCACCTTCCTGATGCGTGTGCTCGTTCCTTTGCCCACAAACCCAGGGTTTTTCATGGCCCTCAAAACATTCTCCATGGTCATTTTGATTCCAAAGACTGGATTGAGAGCTTGAACCAACTCAAGAGAGCCATACTTTTTGTTCTCCAGTCTTGCGAGTTTGTTAGAAGCAGGGATCTTCCCCAGTTGAGAGAATGTACTCAGAGACTCAACAGTATGGGTTCAGAATAACAAAGGAGGTTGGGATCACACCACGGCTCTGTTGTCCGGGGTGCTGCTTCAGTGCAAACGGTCCCCAGTCTCCCATGTCCCGAGGCCTCCATCCCTAGAAAGGACAGGCTCATCCCCTCGGGCCTGGCACCGGAAGGCGGAGAGGTTTCCTGTGGTGAACCACACCCCCCTGGAGAGCCAGGGCCCGGGGCTTTTGTCCAGGTCTTAGGTCCCAGCGACGTAGGACCTAAGCCTCAGATTGAGATGTTCGTTCTACCACGACCCCCCCTTAGGGACTCTCATACCCACTGTAGTGATGGAACCCCAAGGCACCGAGTGGTCAGCGGATTATCTGAGACCAGCTGTGGAGGAGCAGCGGCCTCCTCTTACCTCCCAGGTCAGGGCCCTCACCTGCTCATGGTTAAGAGGGCTCAGCCTCTCAGAGAATACTACTCACGTTTGCCCTCAAATGCAGCATAGCATCAGGAGCCTATTTCTAGGCTAGACAGCCCCTGCTACCCAGCACCTCAGCCCCAGCTGCCCCCCAAGGAAATAGACCTGTGCGCGTCTGTGCCGGCAAAACTCAGCCGAACTCGGTACATAGGAGCCCGGCTACCTGACCCTTTACTGGCCAGGACAGGCACAGATGGCGCTGGCGGCTCGAGTGTTTGGAAGTCAGCCCCCTAGACTGGAAGCCAGCCTCATGGATGACAAGTCGAGCTCCACATTGTCAGAGCCTGCTCCTACACGGAGGGACACGCAGGATACGGTCTCATCGGAGAGCCTGATGGGCAGAAACA
Source organism: Lynx canadensis (assembly GCF_007474595.2). Classification (NCBI taxonomy): domain Eukaryota; kingdom Metazoa; phylum Chordata; class Mammalia; order Carnivora; family Felidae; genus Lynx; species Lynx canadensis. Next base: position 4,325,746 of record NC_044319.2, on the reverse strand, counting down.
TGGTGGAAGTGTTCAGGAATGGACCGATCTCCCTAGTTTAACAAGTCTGTCTGTCACCTGGGGAAGCAGGGCCTCCCCACCCCACTCCTCAGCCTTAACCCCAGCCTACGGGGCAGTGCAAGGCTCTGGCCACGCCTCTGGTCTCACAGCACCTGTACAAACAGACTTGTTCAATGGCAATGTTGTGGAAGCTTCTGGATCTTGGCCAAGGGATGCCCATCTTCTGAGCCTTGAGTTTGCATCCCCTTGGGTTTCTGCTCTGAAATATACTGCTTCATGCAAAGCCTTTAATTGGGGAGTTGTCAAAAGTGAGTATTCTGGTCTTCGTTGGAAACAAATCACTTGACGAGCACCCCGCGTGCTCAGCATTTTCCCCGGTGCGTCACCCCCAGCTTCCAGGTCACCACACTGCGCAGGCTTCCCCAGGCAAGGGGGTGCTGATGCTTTCCCTGGAGTGAGGCCAAGTGGAAACATCTACAGAAACTTAAAACCTCAATTAGTGAAATCTTTCCTCCTACCGAAGCCTGCTTTCGTACATTGGTAGCAACTCCACAAGAGAGCAAAAGCATTGAGTGAAACCAAGAGCTATCTTACTGAGTCCAGTTGGCCTCCCCAGGATGCCATGCCATGGAACGTCTCACGGGATGTCGTCAGCCAGGCTGAGGACTACAACTTTGTGTGGAGGTTGTCCATTCTGGCTTTTTCTTTTCTTTCTCTTTCATTCTTTTAAACCTACGTAAGCTGCAAACATCTTCGTGTACCTAGTATTGATTAATTATGTGAAGACGTCATGAATTTCATGCTGTCACGTGCTGGTTCCTGGTTCTACCTGTGAGTTGACTATAGAGGATGCTGTTCGGGCACAAAAGAAAGCAGGTGTGAGTAACTATCCCACTAATTGAAGAATGCCTTGTTGAATGACCAGATAAGTGGTTCCACATTTTGGTCTTGGTGACAGATAACCCAAGAAGGCAAGGAAAATGGCACAGAACTCCCATTATCCACACATAGAAGGACCGGAAACTTCTTATTTGAAATTAACGTTTCGATGCATAAAGCCTTAATTCCTCGTCTGAAATCTGCCCTCCACCCTCCAAATAGTTTAGCGTGAGGTGTAGCATTAAGCAGAACAAAACGCAGACAGACAAAGACAAAAGGGAAGTAGTGATATTGTTTCCCGCGGAGTAAATCCATCTTGCTTTTCATGATGCTGCTTTGTGCTGTGACAGAGTGACAGTTGGCTTTATCCCAGGCTTCCGGTCCCCACCTGAGAGCTGCAACCTTTGATCTTCTTGCCCTTGAATTCCTCCCTCCATCACGGAGAAGCTGTCGCTAACTTTCATCTCTTCCAGATTCAAAATCAGAACACCGCGTTCGTTGTTTTATCTTGTGTTGCTATTCTGAACACGGGGAAGTTGGTGCAGATGCGGGGAGGGGGGGGAAGGGTCATACAAGGGACCCTGAGCTGGGGGGTGGAGAAGGGGGAGAAGATGGCAGCCCAGCGCAGGGAACCCCGCAGGCAAGAATCTGGCCAGTTGTCAGAAATTAGTCTTGAGCTTGAAGTCTGTGCTCCTGGAAGATGGCAGTGGCTTCACCGTGGCCACAAATACCATCCGGGAAGGTGGTTCCAAAGGTCCGACACACGCATTCACATCTTGTGCCTGTTCTTAGATTTCTGTTCGTGAAGGGCAAGGGGCCCTTCTTCTCTGGGCTTCAGATTCTAAAGCTGATGGTGAATTTGGATTAATCCGTAACCCTTAAGTGTCACCGTGTGAAAGCAGTTCACTGACCTGGGCTTCGTGGGACCGAGAGCCAGGCTTCCAAGAGCCGACCGACTGTGGCCGACTGTGCAGACACAGTGGCCAGTCTCATTAGCCACGGCTGATGCGTAGTTGAGGCACCCCAAAAGCTATGCAGTGAATGTTTTAAAGTTCCTTATTCCCAAAAGGATTTCAGGCTGCAAAAGAAATTACTGAAGATGAGTCCATGTCACAATTGAAACCGGAAGAAATCAAGAAGAATGTACTATTTTTCTTTCCTTCTGGAATATTCACGCACTCTGAGCATATCCTAAAGGATTTCCTCGCTTTTAAAGGCAACATCTTTTCAACCCTGAAACCATGTCAAGTAAGAAAGAGGTTGAAAGTCTTGTCACAACTAGTTGATGCTAAATAAACTGCCCAGTCCCGCCGTCCCCGGGGTCTCCCTGACACTGCCTGGCGTCCCGCGACGGAGGGACGCTCCTCACCACTGCCACATGAGAGACCTGGCTGCACCGAGAAAGCCCAGCACGGCCCACTGTCTGTCCCACATGAAACAAAGCCAGATGCCCAGTTTCACGGACACTGCCAACAAATGGTCTAAAGGGGTTTTGGAGTTGGGGGGTGGGAGGTGGTCAAGAAACAGGCGGTAGAAAAACTATGTTTCTCTGGACTATAATATCTCTTTCCCCCTCCTTCAGCAGATATCCATCAACATTTGTGGGTAAGAACTCACAAATTCGTGTCACTTAGCAATTTTCCCGACAAAAATACATATATATATTTTTTAAATTACAAACTGTTCATTTCCAGATAAAAGCCCAATTCCAACCCAGGAGAAGCCTGTGTAGCTCAAGCCCTTCTTGTCAAAAAAGTTCTTTGTCCATTCATAGAAGCTAGTTTATTCGTTCCTGGACAAACACATTCTGCTTTTGGGTGGCCGTCCTCAGAACCAGAAATGATGTCATAATATCGGACCCAGAATGGCGCTCAAGGCGGTAGAGAGCCTTCAGTGCAGCCAGTGAACACTCTCCAGACGGACTTGTGCCCGTGCGTGGACTCGTGCCCGTGAGTGCGTGGCCCTCACCCGTCTGCTTCACGCAGACACAGCTAAGAGGGCTCATGGCTTCATTCCCCCCACGGCTAACCAACAGCCCACGGTCATGCTCAACCTAGGAGGAAGTTTAATTTCTTTGCAAACTCAGGATATTGTTTTATAGCATCACTTGTGTTTTATCCTTTACTTATACATCACACTTGGAAACGCTATCCAAGTGCTATGCATTAAAGTGTAAGTTGGGGGCATTGGCTGTTGTTTCCCCGCCCTCTAGTGAGGTCTGCTGATGGCGACACGGGCCCCGGGGAGGAAAGATAGATAAATCTGGAGAGCAGGGATTAGGATCCAATCCTCAAAATACAGGGCTAAGTTCAAAATCTAAGCTGTTTCTATAGCGAATAGCTGAGGGGGGAAAGGTCCCTTCAGTTTGAATTTGATGATAATGGGCTTGGAAATTGGCCTCCACAGGCCTGGACGGAATACCTGAGAATTCTGAGGAAAGTGTGGACGGTAGTAGGTTGTCGCCGTCCCCAGAGAGCCCCACCTACCCGCCAGGCGCTACGGAAGGGGGTTTGGGAAAGCGACCAGATCTCCTTCCCCTGGATGTGGATAGTACCTGTTTTTCCTGGAGAAACCAAAGCACTTTACTGAGTCTTGCAGCCCGTAATACTTAAGGCATCTTGTCCCCTCCCTGGGTCCCTGAGAGGCAGAGAGGGGCTGGGGTCAGTAGTCTCATTTGAGAGGCAGCTATACCTAGGAGAAAAGCCGTGAGCCAGGAGTAAGGAAGCCGGGGGCCAGGCCCCGTTCCCTCCCTCGCTATGCAACCTTGGGCCAGTGGCTCCACTTTGCCGGGCCTCGGGCTCCCCAGCGGGAGATCGGGGGTCACCATAGCTGCCCTTCTGGGATAGTGTGGAGAGAAAATGGTATCATCGGTGGGAAGTGCTTTGAAGAAATTCAAGCTCTGTGTTAGGAGCTGGGGATAATCATTTATACACGAGGAAACTGAAGTCAAGAGTCCGTGAGCGGCCCAAGTCCACAGAGTAGTTTTATAGCGGAACGTGACTTGAGTCCGGCATCTTGGGCTCTTCCTGTGAGGTGTGTGAGTACGTGAACGTCCGTCATGCCTCCGGGCTGGCGCTCATGTGTGCACGGGGCGTAGATGGGGGCATGTGTACAGGAAGGGATGTGACGCGATGGAACAGCATAGGACCGAAAACCGGAGTTCTGAGTCCAGTTTTGTCAAAAGTCCTATGGCCTCGGCCACACTCCCTAACTCCGTTTTCTAATCTGTAACACGAGGACATTGTGCTCAACGATTGTCGTGGTTCCTGCCGCTCTCGTCATGTATGTATGTATATAGAGATATGCTTATCTGTAGAAATGGGCCGGTTTGGAAATTGGAGACAAGGCCTGCCAAGTCATTTATTGTATCAGAAACAGCCAGTTCTCGGACACGTCCACCAAATCTTGTTTCCAAATTCGATGGTAGTATTTAACGTCGTCGTTTTAAATTCACTGTTTGGATAAAAGATTGGTGCCGTTTGAAAAAAATCAAGTTCTTCAGCTTACGAGTGTTTGCCGTTAAAACTTTTTAATAAAGGTCACTTGTTAAAGTCTGAAATTCACCGATTCTGTACTTGGGCAGGTCCCAGCAACCTATGTGCAGACAGGCTGGGTTTTGTGTATGGGCCCTCACGTAGCTATATACAAGTTAGCTGCTGGCTTGAGCATGATGAATATGAGCAGTCTACCCGGAGAACAGTCTGGAAAAAGGAGGTTCTAGTTCTCAAAAACTGATGACATGAATCCATGAAGCTGTGTGCCATTTGCAATGTGAAGATAGTGTTTGCCGGCTATGATCTCGGACCTTTTGTGGCATATGAGGTGTAAAATGTTGTCAAAAAAAGAATCTGGTGTTTAAAAAGAATCAAACTACAGTGGCATTAAATGTTCACTTCTCTTCTACTCAGAGTCCTGGATGCCTCTCTATCCAATGTATCCTGTTCAGAGGGGAAAACAGTTCAGGGTCTGGGAGGAGGGTTCTGCACACTAGAGCAACCCCTTGGCTGGGGGTTTTCTCCCGGTCCCCTAGGGAGCTCCCGGGATGGGGCCTGCCTTATTCCGCTGTGGGGCTGGCCTCCAAGTTCAGATGCTCGGCCGGGGCCAGGTGTACGTGGGGTTGGTTGAGTCACAGAGCTCCCCCCACCCCCTCACTGTTCGGCCTCCCTGAGGGTCAGCCGCTTGGCTGGGGTCACACGTGTGAGTGTGGAGAGGCGTGGTCTTGATGTGGTATTTTCATTGGCACAGTGCCTCTGCGCGGCCCGGTGTCGGAGGCTTGCACAGGGTAGAGACGCTCTCAGTCCGGCCTGGGCTGGACACACAACCCCTTGTCACAACCGTGCTGGTGTGAGCTGCAACCGGGTGCACTCAGGTAAGAAAGCAAAACGAGATCAGAGCCTAAGAAAAGGTCTCCGAGAGTACCCCTCCCGGGCAAGGACAGTCTCGTCCCGTCCCGACCCCTGAGGAGCAGCGAGGCACTTGCCAAGATGTCGGTACCACATCCGTGCACACATCCGCGTGCTCCTCCCCCCTCCCGCGAGAGAGGGCAGCCGGCCGCTCAGAGCAAACACACGCGGCCCTGCTCTGACTCCGGGTCTCCTACCCGGCAGTGTGGGCCTGGCACCCTCACCTCCCAGGCTCCCCGCCATTCTCCCCGAATCATGCACCAGACCTTCCTGGGCCCCCTTTGGGCCACTCCAGGCAGAAGCCATAAGTTCTTGAGAAGCTGTAAGCCATAAGCCATAAGGGTTTTCTAGAAATGATGCCTTCAATAGAAGGACAGTGGAGGCGTTGCCTGACCCTGAGCACCGCCCCACCCCTCCCCGAGAGAAGAGAACATCCAGAACTGGTTCCAAGCCCCTCACTCCTAACTTTGGGAAGAAATGGTCCAAATGTATGATCTTACTGTATTTGTCTCTAAAACCATTAAACTCTCAGAACTGTTCCTAGTGTTCCTCTTATTCTTTTTCCCTTTTGATCCTGCGTTTTCATCTCAGAACGTGAACACTCTGTCCACCATGGCACCCTCTTCCAGATGCCCCCGGACACTGGAAGGCCATAGAAATGGAGCAAGGCAACACCATTTATGGCAATAGGAGATTGGGCCGTCCTTGCACCTGCATGGAGAACAGTGTCTCTGTGTCTGACGCTTCCACTTGCTCTTCCAGGTGAAGGCTTAGTTTCTAGAAAACTCTTATATAGAGCACTTGGAGTGTAAATGCTTTGGCCTGTCAGCAGCTGGTGTGTTCCCAGCACCCATGGGAGCCTCTCGTTCTTCTATATCTTCGTCTAGAACAGAGTCTGGGATGTAGTGGGTACTCAAGCAATATTAATTGGATGGATGGATGGATGGATGGATGGAAGGAAGGAAACGGAAGGAAGGATGGATGGAAGGTTGGAAGGACAGATGGATGGATGGATGGATGGATGGATGGCTAAATGGGTGGATGGATGGATAAATGGGTGGGTGGATGGTTGGATGAATGGTTGGATGGATGGACGGGTGGGCGGATGGATAGATGGATGACCTGTGGGAGAAGAAGACAGAACAGAAAACACCTGGGCAGAAGTCTGCTGAGATTTCCAACACCCTTAACAAAAGGACCCGAGGTCTGCATTTGCAAATGCCCAGTTGGGATTAAGTCCCCAATTCACAGTGCAGTAGAAGCACCAGGCCCAACACTGGGTCAAACCCATGCCCTTGGTTCAATACGTACATAGCCTTGACCTCCCAACCACTTACCAGCCTTGGCTTCTGGCCTCCTGAAGCCTTTCTCTCCAAGACTGCTCAAGCACTTGGATCCCTGCTGAACATTCATAAAGCAATCACTGAACAAACCCTTATTGGGCACTTGCTCTGTCCCTGCTTTGACACTGCTGGCTGCTGATGAATTAAACACACTCCGGGCTTCAAGAACTCGGTCGGTTAAGCTGGCAAGATTGGCTGGCAAACGGAAACCCATTACAAACAGACAGTCCCCCTCAATGCAGGGTGAAGGCTTCCCCCACCAACCCCAACACATACCCCCTTTCCTCTGTTAGGCCCTTAGCCAGGCCTCACGGGCAGAAGAATCTTAGGCCCTGGGGTTGGGAGGGCAAGGAGAGGGGGAGTGAGGGCGAGGGAACGAGTGCAGGTCAGCTGCAGGTCAATGCATCTCTGCTCTGGAAGTTCTCTCTCCATGGAGCCCCCAGGCAGGCCCCCGGCCCTGGGGCCCTCTGCTGGGACAGAGGAGAGGCCCCAGGCTGAGCGTGTCCCGTGCCTTCCCCAACCCACCCCCCCCCCCGCCAGATCTCCCAGCCACTGCTTGGGAGCCTCCCCCTGCGTTTGCCAAGAGTTCAAGAAGGATGTAGAAGGCGGAAGGGCTTACAGGATGAGGCATAGCTGTCCCCCAGGGCCACCAGGCTTCTCCAGCAGAGGAAGTGACCCGGAGGCCACCCTAAGAAACTGCTTCGGTGCTCAGCGTCCACCTGCACGCTGGGTAAACACTGTGCTGTTGGGTTTTCATTCCCAAATCATCGAGGTGCCCTCCGTCAGCCCATCCTTTGTGCCTCCTTCCCTCCCCGGAGGTCTTGGCTCCAGAGGTGTGCATATACCTTGAGTGTGCTCAGAAGAAAAACTCAAAGTAAAGGCCACAGAAATCCACGAAGCAGCAGGGCCCCCGAGAGGAAGGCCTTTCGCTCTTTAACTGGACTTTTGAAAAGCTGGTAATAGAAAATAAAAATGGCCTTTAATCTCACTCCGGAGAGAACCGCTGTCGTTATTTTATAAACACACACAGACACCAACCCTTTCGGAATCTGCTTTCTTCCCCCCTTAACAATCCTACCACGCACATTTACTCCCGGCCAGTTCATGTGCTCCTGCAATTGGCTTTTAAAAGCTGCAGAATATTCCATTGGGTAGACAGACCATCATTTCGGTACAATTCCCTGCTGTTAGACCTTAAAATTGTTTCTACTTTTTAGCTATAATAAATTACACTATAACAAACATGTTGAACAGAAATCTCTTCTCCACTCTCTGACAAGTCCCTTAGGATAAACTCCTAGAAGAGAAATAGCTGTACCAAGAGAGATAAAACAGCATAAAGCATTTTATACACTGAGAGCGGCGTGTTTTGAATTGTCCACCCTGAGCAATGCTTGGAAGCAATGGTCCCATCACAGTCACCTCTTCCTCTCTGAAAACTTCCACTTCACTGATTCTGCTATGTGTTCACTCCACAGGTATGTGCCACGGTTCCAAAGTGGTTCCAAGTTCTCGGTATACATGTACAGAATGTGTGTGTCTGTCCCCAAACAACAGGCTTGTGGAGGTGTAGGGCAGGCAAAATGTTACCTCTGTCCAACTAGGGTCATGGCTGAGCCTGGGAATTTAATTGACATAAGACGGATAAACGGGGTAAAAGCATACACACTTCAGTATAAGTTTGACATGACACTGAGCTTTCGTACGGAAATGAAAACCCAAAGGAGTGGCAAAATCAAAATGCTTTTTTGTTTTAAATAGTTTATTTATTGAGAGAGAGAGAGAGAAAGAGAGAGAGAGAGGCACAGAGAGAAACAAACAGAATCCCAAGCAGACTCCGCACTGTCAGTGTAGAGCCCGGACTCACGAACCACGAGATCATGACCTGAGCCGAAATCAAGAGTCAGACGCTCAACCGTCTGAGCCACGCAGGCGCCCCTCGAAATGCTTTTCTGCTAGATTGAACCAAGAGAGGCAGTTGTTGAAACAAATACACAGAGACACTGAGGAAGAGGAGTTTTTTTTTCTCAGATCTGCTTGCTGGTTCCTCTCAGCCTCCACTCCCCCTGCCCCCACTTGATGATGAGAATTCTTTTCTCCGGGTTCTGGAAGGGCATCTTTCACATGGGAGACTCACCTCCTGTTTTCAGGAAGAAAAGGAGAGATGAGAGCACGTTTCTTGCATTTGCTGTTTTTCAAGCACAGCATTTTCAAGCTCAAAATAGTCCTTACAGTCTGGTGGCATGTTGGGGGCGGGGCAGCTCTTCCCAGGGCAGAAAGAAGCCCTTCCTGCGGCCCCTGGTGTCTAAGCACGGGGCCTGCACAAAATAAGTGTTAGGATACAGAGGGTTTGGGTGATCACTCTCAGAAAGGGAGTTTTAGGTACATGAAAAATATGCTTGTTCCGGGAAAGCTTCCCTGAGGATTCTGACATGCGTCTCAACTCCCGGCCAAGGAGTCGGGAAGCCTGGGTGCTGATTGGAGAACTGCATCTGGCCCTTGACTTTGAGGGAGATGCCGAGGGTAGGAGCCGCATCTGTCTGCCCAGGGCCCCTGGGCTTGTGCGGAGGTGGAACAAACACACCGTGCGAAGGATGTCAGATTCCGCTAAGTGCTCAGCGGATAGGAGGTAGCAGCCCGACACGTGTTGGTCGCTCCACAGACCACGTGCTGCCGGACGCCTTGGGCCACTTTCCTCATCCAGCGCTTGTCCGTTCATTGCAAACGTCTGTGGCCCCCATCTGTCAGAGGTAGACAGGGCTGTATGGTCCCCTCTCCCTAAACCTCACTCCCAGGGGTATGGTTAACGAAGACACCGCAGGTGGGTCGCTGCCACACGTCTGTGGTTGTGAGTCAAAGAGCCCACAGTGGCACCGCCGACCCCGCCCTCGGGCACCCTGAGGACACCCTAGCAGGAAAGGCTCACGCAGGCTAGTCCTGGTGGCCGGGGTGGCCAGTCCTTCATTCGGCAGAGGGCACATGTGATTGCGTGCAGTGCTAGACCCAGAGCCTCGCTCGGGAGGGGACATGCTGGGTCCCACACCCTCACCCAAGCGAGGAGGGTGGAGCGCGTAGTTTTCGGGGCCGCCACGGATCTTCAGTGCCTCCTAGTTTTCCAAAAAATATATAGTTTCTAAGACGTTAATTCACGAGCCTCCTGGTTCGATTTCGGTAATGAGATTGAAAGCGCTTATGGAAGGGACGCCTGGAGGGTGATTCCCGGTCAGAGTCCTTCACAGGTTAACTGAGCAGGCCCCACCGCAGGCTCCAGACGGTCACTCCGAAGCCACCACCTACCGACTCGTGACGCGAACGTTAGCGTGCGCGCGCGCACACACACACACACACACACACACACACACACACACGCATGCACGCGCACACACGCAAGCGCACGCATGCCCCCGGGCGCACGCGCACACGCACGCGCACGCACGCGCACACCACCGCCGCGCTGACCGAGCCGAGAGGACGTGCGTCCGTCCACGTAACGCCGCAGGCGTCACTCTGCAGCTGCCGCGGGGCAGGGGCCCCGGAGCCCACGGCACACGCTGTCCGGGCATAAGGCGGAGCAGCTGTGGGGTCGCGGTCCCTCCCACCCCGCGGCCACCACGTCCCCCTCCCCCTCGCACCAGGGCTGAGCAGGTAATAGCCTCTGCCTGATAGGTTCCTCTGAGCAGTAGAGACCTAGCTCTAGCCCACGCCGGGTGCGCGCACAGGCCCGTGGGCACGGGCAGGGACCCCCGGGAGCGCGCATCCCTCGTGGGGGCGGCCGCACGGCCCTGTCCCCACCCGGCCGCGGCGGGCGGCGCCGGGCGTCCCGGCGTCCACCCCGGTCACGAGGCGGCGCAGAGCCAGGCTAACAGGCCGGGACGTACACCCCGCGAGGTGTTGGCCCAGTGCTCCCGGGGGGCCCCTCACAGCCGGGGTCCGCCCTCCCCCAGGGGCGCCCCCCCTCACGCGGCACCCCTTCCTCTGCGCACAAGTGTCTGGGGAGCCGGGGATGGAGGCTTTTTCTTCACCAAGGCCCCCTTCTCCCAACCCGCCAGCAGCAGGTGACTTCGGGTAGGAACACCTGGGCAAGCCGCCCTCTCCCGTCTGCCCGCGGCTGTGTTCCTCTACCAGGACAGCTGACGGAGAACCTTCCAGCTCGGGGTCCCCGGGGGTTGGGAAGCTCCTCCCTGTCCCACCACCCAGGCGAGTCCTAAGTCACTCAGGCACAAACCAGACAAGGGACTTGCTCCAGGAGCTGAAGCTTCCTGAGCCGGCTCAGGCTGCACCCCCAAACACACACACACACACACACACACACACACACACACACACACACACACGGCTCGTTATTTAAGTCTGGTCAGCCCCCTCCATATCCCGCGTGACCCAGTTGATGTGTCGGGGACCCGCATCCTCTTTCCATATGTGCGCACATCCTATTGCTTCTGTTTCTCTGGAGGGCCCTGCCTGACACGGCCTACCTCCCGCTGTGACTGCGGGTCTCCTCTTCCTCTAATAAGAGCCCCCTTGGGGAGCACGCAGCAAGAAAAAAAGAAAATCCCTCATTAGGACCGTCCCCAGGAGCGGTGAGTGCATGGACCCTAATTAGCGCACCTGAATTATTCCTTCCTGGTTGCAAAGGAAGGAATCTCTAAGGTCCTTATTAAAACCTACGAAACATCTAAAGAATGGTAAATCGAGAATTCTTGGGTCTGTTTTGCATTGACAGGAGCATAAGTAGGTCCTGAGGGCATCTGAACCCCAAGCAGGTCAGCTCAGCACGACTTCAGCCGACGTATCCCCTCCAAGGGAAGACGCGGTGAGTACAAACTCCTGTTTATAGAGCGCTGCATACTATACTAAGTGCTTTCATATTTATTACTGCCTTTGATCTTCAGCACCACCTCCACTGAGGTAAGGATTAGCTCACACCTTTGGACAAGGACGAGTCAGAAAGTGAGGGGAAAGGCGTTTGAAAAACACAGGAAGGCCTTGGCTGTTAGTTCACGCGTGCGTTCACCGTGCAGATATTTACTGCTTACCACAATGTGTCAGCTCTGCTAGAGGTTGGGGAGACAGCAGTGAACGGGGCAGACGTGGTCCAAACCCGTGCAAACATTTCTTCAGTGCTTGCCCTGGCAAGACACCATTGCCAAAGTCCAAGGGCATGTCAAGCCCAGTTTAATGGAAGGCTCTCCGATTGTGAAAGGCACCCTCCTGTGAGCTCCCTTGCCACCTCAAACTCACACCCTTCCGCCTCTTTTATCATGTCTCTCCCCTCTCGCCTGAGAGCTCCCCGAGGGAAGGATCATTCTCCACCCAGCCAGCAAGGCACCTGGCCCTCAGTTCTTAGGACAGATTTGTCCAGCGCTGACCTACCATGAGCTAAACACGATGTCAGAGGCTGCGGGTACAAAGAGAGACGAAACCTAGGTCGCGTTCTCCAGAGATGTAGAGTCTGGTGGGGAGACAGATAAATAAGTGGCAGTTATTTCGATGTGATAAGTTTTCGGAGGAATGATAGATGATCCAACAGCGCGGGGAAGAAAATGCTTGGCAAGGTCAGGAAGAATGAGCAGAAAGGAGCATGTCAACACTTACTGTCAAATGGTTCAGGATTTAAAAAAAAAGTTTTTCTGGCTCGTACTTGCAACTTTTCTGGGATTTTTCAGTCTTTTGGGTTTTTTTTAATCTCAGTAGAAATAATACTTAAGAAAGAATGCAGGTTTGCCTGCGGTAACAGAACACCACAGACTGGGTGGCGAAAACCACAGAAATGGATTTTCTCTCAGTGCTGGGGGCTGGAGGTCTAATCAGGGTCCTGTTGGGCTGGTTTCCTTGGGGGCCTCTTTCCTTGGCCTGCAGATGGCCAAACTGTATGTCCAAACTTCCTCTTCTTCTAAGGACACCAGTCAGATTGGATTAGGGCCCACCCTACTAACCTCATTCAACTTAATTGCCTCTGTAAATGCCCTCTGTCCACATACAGTTACATTCTGAGCTATTAGGGTTTTTAGGAGTTCACACATTAACTTGCAGGGAAACAGAATTCAGTCTGTAACGGTTAATTTCTTCACTTTCCCACATCCTCCCTTTCGAGGGTTACATATGCGCTATTTTCTGGGAAATGCCACTGGAGAGTCTCTCGAAGGTCTGTCTTGTCTTCAGCACCCCGGAGATGGGTACTCGCTAACGGAAAAAGCCCCCTTTATCACATCTTACTGTTTTGTATGCTCGCTGTGTCCTCACTGTGGACAGTAAGTCCTGAGAGGATACAACAGTGTCTGGTTCCCCCAGGATCTAGCACAACACCTTGCATAAGATAGATATCCAATATATTTACAGTGTGTGAATGAGTTCATTAGTCACATGACAAGGACTCTGAAGTCTTTAAGAAAACTGAGAAAGCAGAGGGCTAGAAAATACTTAATCTTTCGTATTAGTTAGAAATGCGTATGCTACACATAGGACGTAGAAACCCAGAGTGAAGTCCCGGAGTACAGTTTCGTGTGTACTTGAGATGTACCAAGTCAGTGTTCCCTGAAACCTCATAAGAATTCAGAAATAGTCTGGTATTCAGGGTATGAAAAAGCTACCTTGGATCCCAGGGTGGTGTTGCTTACTAGGGCACAATTTTCTTTCTAATTCTTGTTTTTCCTTCACACTCACGATCGTAAGTGGATGTGCGTCTGCATGAACATCAGCCTTGATATCTGGTTTCTGGAGTAGATTCTTAAAAGAGAGGAAACCTACCTGCCTTCCGAGCATCTTCCAAACCTTAGCACGTTGCTCTGCACAGGTGCATGAGGATCCTGAAATCGCTCAGAAATTAAAGTATTCTGTGGGTGATGCTTATTACTTTTATGGGTTTTGCTTAATAATTACCCAGTCAGACTTCCTCCCTCTCTGTTATGCTAGAAGCACTGGTTTCTCATTTCTAAGAAGTAAAATGCCCACAGGAGAAAGAAAACAATCAGAGTGTTTGATCCTTTTTTTTTTTTAGAGAATAAAAGAAAGAAAAAGGTATTCCAGTTCACTCAGAGTGGGTCATGCTTCTTCACTTAGCTACAGGGAAATCCCAACTCATGCAAAAATAATTCTGTCTTCACTATTCCATAATCCAAGGGTGTCTACAGTAATTTGGCCACTCCTTTTATGAAAGGAGATCAGTGTATGTGTCTTGATAATACATTCTTCTCGGTCTTACCATAGTGTCGCGTTAGTAACTGCATTCGATTGTGGCGTGACCCGGCTCAGGCCCCTGCTGTGCTCTTACAGACCATTATTAATGCGGACCCCTTCCAGGGCTGTAATTTGGGATTCAATTTGCCATAAAATTGTCCTAAGTGTCACCTTAGTAATCGGAGATCATGTGACCCATGAAACACATTGAACGGAGAGATGGCATCTCTTAGAAATTAATGTTAAATTGTCCCCAGTCGCAAAAAGGCACTAGCCATTACATCCCAAGTAAATTTCGCTGTGCTTTAGAGATAGCGGGGGGTTAAGAGGAAGGAGGATGCTCTATCCACACTCCTGAACTGGGCCTCCGAGGCCTCAGAGTGGGCCTGCCTCAGCAAATATCCCAAGGCTTAGCACACAGACTGGTCAATCCAGTAGCCCCTCTGGTTGATTTTGATGATTTGGATGGTACTTTTGATGGTATTTGCACACATTTCTCCTCTATTTAACCCAAAATCCTTATGTGGGGTCTAGCAAAGGAGTTTTAATCTAATTCCAGATAGAAAAGGCAGTTTAGATGTTAAGTCTGGCCAAACAGAAGGCAGTTGGGCTAATCACTAGGGAAATGCAAATCAAATCACAATGAGATACCACTTCTCACCCATTGGGACAGTTACTATTAACAAGCAAAACAAAATCAAGCAGAAAATAGCAAGTTCGTCAAGGATGTGGCACCTGCCATGGAAAACAGTATGGCAGCTCCTCAAAACCTTAAATGTAGGATTACCGTATGATCCAGTAATTCTACTCCTGGGTGTGTGTGCGCAAAAGAATTGGAGGCAGAAACTTGACCGGATATTTGAACGCCAGTGTTCATAACAACGTTATTCACAAGAGCCAAAACATGGCAACAGCCCAAATCTCCAGTGATGGGTGAATGGATAAACAAAATGCAGCATATGTGGTACACACACTGGAATATTATTCAGCCTTAACAAGGAATGAAATGATGACACTTGCTACAGCATGGAGGAAACCTAAGGACATTACAAGTTAAATACGCCACACACAGGGGTGCTGGGTGGCTCAGTCGGTTAAGCTTCTGACTCTTGATTTCGGAGCAGGTCATGGGATCAAGCCCTGTATCGGGCTCTGTGCCGAGCGTGGAGCCTGCTTGGGATTCTGTCTCTCCCTGCCTCTCTGCCCCTCCCCTGCTTGCACACACTGTCTCTCTCTCAAAATAAATAAATAAGCTCCTGTCAATCGATGCAGAAAAGGCCTTTGACAAAATCCAGCACCCTTTCTTAATAAAAACCCTTGAGAAAGTCGGGATAGAAGGAACATACTTAAAGATCATAAAAGCCATTTATGAAAAGCCCACAGCTAACATCATCCTCAACGGGGAAAAACTGAGAGCTTTCTCCCTGAGATCAGGAACACGACAGGGATGCCCACTCTCACCGCTGTTGTTTAACATAGTGCTGGAAGTTCTAGCATCAGCAATCAGACAACAAAAGGAAATCAAAGGCATCAAAATTGGCAAAGATGAAGTCAAGCTTTCACTTTTTGCAGATGACATGATATTCTACATGGAAAATCCGATAGACTCCACCAAAAGTCTGCTAGAACTGATACATGAATTCAGCAAAGTTGCAGGATACAAAATCAATGTACAGAAATCAGTTGCATTCTTATACACTAACAATGAAGCAACAGAAAGACAAATAAAGAAACTGATCCCATTCACAATTGCACCAAGAAGCATAAAATACCTAGGAATAAATCTAACCAAAGATGTAAAGGATCTGTATGCTGAAAACTATAGAAAGCTTATGAAGGTAATTGAAGAAGATTTAAAGAAATGGAAAGACATTCCCTGCTCATGGATTGGAAAAATAAATATTGTCAAAATGTCAATACTACCCAAAGCTATCTACACATTCAATGCAATCCCAATCCAAATTGCACCAGCATTCTTCTCAAAACTAGAACAAGCAATCCTAAAATTCATATGGAATCACAAAAGGCCCCGAATAGCCAAAGGAATTTTGAAGAAGAAGACCAAAGCAGGAGGCATCACAATCCCAGACTTTAGCCTCTACTACAAAGCTGTCATCATCAAGACAGCATGGTATTGGCACAAAAACAGACACACAGACCAATGGAATAGAATAGAAACCCCAGAACTAGACCCACAAACGTATGGCCAACTCATCTTTGACAAAGCAGGAAAGAACATCCAATGGAAAAAAGACAGCCTCTTTAACAAATGGTGCTGGGAGAACTGGACAGCAACATGCAGAAGGTTGAAACTAGACCACTTTCTCACACCATTTACAAAAATAAACTCAAAATGGATAAAGGACCTAAATGTGAGACAGGAAACCATCAAAACCTTAGAGGAGAAAGCAGGAAAAGACCTCTCTGACCTTAGCCGTAGCAATCTCTTCCTCGACACATCCCCAAAGGCAAGGGAATTAAAAGCAAAAGTAAATTACTGGGACCTTATGAAGATAAAAAGCTTCTGCACAGCAAAGGAAACAACCAACAAAACTAAAAGGCAACCAACGGAATGGGAAAAGATATTTGCAAATGACATATCGGACAAAGGGCTAGTATCTAAAATCTATAAAGAGCTCACCAAACTCCACACCCGAAAAACAAATAACCTAGTGAAGAAATGGGCAGAAAACATGAATAGACACTTCTCTAAAGAAGACATCCAGATGGCCAACAGGCACATGAAAAGATGTTCAGCGTCGCTCCTTATCAGGGAAATACAAATCAAAACCACACTCAGGTACCACCTCACGCCAGTCAGAGTGGCCAAAATGAACAAATCAGGAGACTATAGATGCTGGAGAGGATGTGGAGAAACGGGAACCCTCTTGCACTGTTGGTGGGAATGCAAATTGGTGCAGCCGCTCTGGAAAGCAGTGTGGAGGTTCCTCAGAAAATTAAAAATAGACCTACCCTATGACCCAGCAATAGCACTGCTAGGAATTTACCCAAGGGATACAGGAGTACTGATGCATAGGGGCACTTGTACCCCAATGTTCATAGCAGCACTCTCAACAATAGCCAAATTATGGAAAGAGCCTAAATGTCCATCAACTGATGAATGGATAAAGAAATTGTGGTTTATATACACAATGGAATACTACGTGGCAATGAGAAAAAATGAAATATGGCCTTTTGTAGCAACGTGGATGGAACTGGAGAGTGTGATGCTAAGTGAAATAAGCCATACAGAGAAAGACAGATACCATATGGTTTCACTCTTATGTGGATCCTGAGAAACTTAACAGGAACCCATGGGGGAGGGGAAGGAAAAAAAAAAAAAAAAGACGTTAGAGTGGGAGAGAGCCAAAGCATAAGAGACTGTTAAAAACTGAGAACAAACTGAGGGTTGATGGGGGGTGGGAGGGAGGGGAGGGTGGGTGATGGGTATTGAGGAGGGCACCTTTTGGGATGAGCACTGGGTGTTGCATGGAAACCAATTTGTCAATAAATTTCATATATATAAAAAAAAAATTAATGAAAAAAATAAATAAATAAATAAATAAGCATTTAAAAAAATAAAAATAAATAAGCCACGCACAAAAGAACAAATCCTGGATGATTCTGCTCATATGAAGTACCTAGAGTAATCAGATTCATGGACGCAGAGTAAAATGGTAGTTTCCGGGGCCTGAAAGGAGACAGGAATGGAGGGTTGTTGTTTAATGGGCAGAGAGTTTCAGATTTATCAGTAAGATGCAAGAGTCCTGGAGATGGGTTGCACAGCAACGTTGAATGTATGCAGTGCCATGGAACTGCACATTTAAAAATGGTTAAAAGGCTATGGGGCGCCTGGGTGGCTCAGTCAGTTGAGCATCCGACTTCGGCTCAGGTCAGGATCTCATGGTTTGTGAGTTCAAGCCCCGCATCAGGCTCTGTGCCGACAGCTCAGAGCCTGGAGCCTGCTTCAGATTCTGTGTCTCCTCCTCTCTCTGCCCCTCCCCCACTTGCGCGCGCACGCGCGCGCGCGCTCTCTCTCTCTCTCTCTCTCTCTCTCTCAAAAATAAATAAATGTAAAAATTTTAAATTTTAAATTTTTGTAAATTTAAAAAATGGTTAAAATGCTTAACTGTATGTTTTATCACAATTTCTTTTTTGGACATAACCCAAAAATGTGTGCAATCTGGGAATGTGCTAGAAAAATCTAGACATCAGGGCGGCTCTCTTGTAACTGCTGTAGGTAAGACAGGTCAAGCCCCGGACACCCCGGGATATGTAGGCAGAGCCATGGAGACAGAGAAAAGGGAGGTGTCTGCCTCTGTCCCTGCAGGTGGGCGCAGCTCACTGTCAGCCCCATGGCTCTGCCTGCAGGGGCGGCCAGCACCACACCTTTGTCTAGCACGCTGGCTCTTCTGGAATTTTCAGACAAATCCACTACTTTGCAGCCTTATTTTACAGCGTGTATTTTTTGTTCCTTCTTTCCTGGTGACTCTCTTGATTCTGAATTTGGGCGGGCAGAGTGAGGTGGCCTGAACAGGGGCCCTTCTATACATTGCATATACCCTTCTATACCCTCACATATGTCTTCCCCCATCTCTCACCCCCAGTTACAAGGCACATGCTCCAACATTCCTTTATGTTCTGTAGCAGAGATCAGAGTCCATATAAACTGACAGTAATAGGACGTACGGGCCACTGCACACAAGGCACTCTTTGATGATTCTACTATAAAAAAAATTCCTGTGATTTATCTGGTCACCTGGAGGGACCGGACACAGTATGATCATGATACTCTTAATAAACGCGAGAGTACTTTTAGAAGCAAAATCTTCCTGACATAAGATTAATATTCTTTATTACATTATTGAAGGCATGTTATATTTGGGCATTGTCTGTCTCCATTATGCCTACCTCAAAAAAGGCTATGAGAAACCAAAAAGATGAATGGCACTTCTTGGGACTATGGGGCAAAAATTAGAGTCCAGGGCTCAGTAACAAGGGCCTGATAATCCCTTCTACTTAGGTTTTAGACAACAAAGGGTCTAGGAGGGAGGCTGAATTGGGGTAGACTGAAACAGCTTCACATCATCTCAGTTCTTGAAATTGCACTAAGGTAATCCAAGATTGCTAGTTTGCCTAGCCAAAGTAACATTTTCCCACATATTATTTCTATAACTTTATATACAAGGAGGATATGCAGTATTATATACTTAAGTAAAAAGAAGACAATCAGGCATACAAAGATAAAAATAACACAAAGGAAAACCAAAAGAAACTACAGATACTTCAAACAGTTACATAGAGGCCCAGATTATGGCATGATACAGACTTTCAAATAGATAAGCTTACTATATTCAATAAGAAGAAAGACAAAATTGAGAATTTGTTGTAGAACCTGGCTGTTAGAAAAACAAACCTTTATAAGTAAAAAACAAAGTACGTGAAATTTAGAACTATTAAAAAAAATAAACCTTTATGAGTAAAAAAAATAGTTGAAATTTAGAACTAAGTGGTTAGGTCTAATGGCAAATTAGACTCGGCTGAAAACAGAACTAATAAACTGGATGAAAATTCAGAAGAAAATATCCAGTGGGAAGTGAGAGTCAAAAAAAAAGGACAATAGAAGACAGGGTGGGAGACAAGGGGGCACAGAGAAAGGTCTAACACGTATGGAATTGGAGTCTCTCAAGAAGCAATGAATGGGGCAGAAGCAATATTCAAATAGATATTTGCTAAGAATTTTCCATAACAGTGAATGACCTCAAGCCACCACTGGTTCAAGGAGAGCTACAAAGTCCAATCAGGATAAATGGAAGGAAATCCCAAATTGGACACATCAGAGTAAACCTGCGGAAGGAGGAGAAGAAAATGAGCTACATGGAGAAGTAAAGCCAATTATCATCATAGGAGCAGTAATAGAACGATATGTGACTTCTCCACAGAAACTGTAGCAGTCGAAGGCAATAGAAAGAAATCCTCAAAGTGCTGAAAGACCGCATCTGCCCATCTAGAATTCCAGTGAAAATATACTTCAAATTTGAAGGGGGAACTGAAGCCATTTTCAGACACATGACACCTGAGAGAATTCAGCAACAGATCCTCCATTAAGAAAAGACCAAGTGGCATTCTTTAGGCAGAAGGAAAGTGACCTCAGACAGAAGTTCAGAAATGCAGAGAGAAACAAGCAACAAAAAGGTAAATGTGTCGGCAAATCTAAATGAACATCGATTCTGTAAAACAATCTCATGGAATTTAAACTGTATATGATACGATACAAATACACAGCAAAGCTAGCATGCAAATCAGGAGAGACAGAATGAAGTTAAGAAATGCTAAGAGGGGTGCCTGGGTGGCTGATTCTTGGTTAAGTGTCTGACTTCGGCTAAGGTCATGATCTCAGGGTTTGAGTTTGAGCCCTGCTTTGGGGCTCCATGCTGACAGGGAGGAGCCTGCTTGGGATTCCCTCTCTCTCTCTCTCTCTCTCTCTCTCTCTCACTCTCTCTCTCTCTCTCTCTCTCTCTCTCCCCCTCCCTCTCTTCCTCTCTCCCTCTCCCCATCTCTTCCTCTCTCCCTCTCCCCATCTCTTCCTCTCTCCCTCTCTCCCTCCTTGCCCCACCCCCCACTCATGTGCATGCTCGTTCTCTCTCTCTCTCTCTCTCAAAATAAATTATAAAAAATACTAATAGTTTTGCATTGTCTAGGAGGAGCGTGAAAGTACGTGAAATGTAAGATTTTGATGTCAAAGATGCATGTTGAAATTTTGCAGTCACCACTAAAAACAGTACGAGAGTGTCATCTCCAGCTGATAGAATAAAAAATGTAAAAAGACTAAAAGAAGACATGAAAGGATTATAGATCAGTTGATATAAATAGTAAGCAATAGCAAAAAAGGTAAATTTAAACCCAAATAAATGAGTAATCATAATATTAAATAAACTGCTTCAATTAAAAAAACAAAGTTTGTAAGCCTAGATATTTTAAAAACAATAAATCATGCATGCTAAAAGAGACCTATCTAAATGATAAAAATACAAAAAGTTTGAAATTAAAAAGCTGGAAAAAGTTGACCTTCATTAGGTAAAGTTATCAAAGTGGTTGTATAAATTTTACTCCCTTGTATGGGTGTTTTAGTCCCTTCACATCCTGCCAACACTTGTACTATTGGATTTTTTTTTTTTTTTAGTGTTTATTTATATTTGAGAGAGAGAGAGCATGAGCAAGGGATGAACAGAGTGAGAGGAAGACACAGAATCTGCAGCAGGCTCCAGGCTCTGAGCTGCTTGAACCCACAAATTGTGAGATCTTGACCTGAGCCGAAATCAAGATTTGGACACTCAACTGACTGAGCCACCCAGGCATCCCTGTACTGTCAGATTTCTAAAAACCTATCCAGTCTGACAAGTGTGTTGTGGTTTAAATTTCCATGTCTAGGGGCTCCTGGGTAGCTCAGTCGGTTCAGTGTCCGACTCTTGATCTCAGCGCAGGTCATGATCTCCCGGTTCGTGAGATCAAGCCCCACATTGGGCTCTGTGCTGGGTGTAGATCCTGCTTGGGATTCTCTCTCTCTCTTGCTCTCTCTCTCTCTCTCTCTCTCTCCCCCCCTCCCTCTCTCCCCCTCTCCCTCTCCCTCTCCCTCTCCCTCTGCCCCTCCTCCCCTCTCGTTCTCTCTCAAAATAAATAGATTTTAAAAACCATTAAATTTACATGTCTAATTAGTAATATAGTTCAGCACAAGATGATGTGCTTTCACTGGCCATTTAGATTTCCTTCTTGCCTCTTTTTGTGTAGGTTTTCTGCCATTTGAGTTACTTGCCTTTCTTCATTAATATGTATAAATGAGTTTGTTAAACCTTATGGTCACTAGTCTTTTGTAATTTTGTGGCTGTTTACATGTTTGAAGTGTGCTTTTTCACAAGTTCTTCTGTAAGAGATGTATATACTGGTCACTGATTCAAAGTACAGGAAACAGTCATAGCACAGGGCCAAGCTCCTGGGCTTGTGTCTAAGTCGGTGATTTTACTGAAAGCCCGTTGGATTGTACTGCTGTTCTGTCCGCTCAGTTATTTCTGGATGATGGGGTACCTAAGACTGTTGTGTTCCTTGGATTTGAGCACATGGGCACATTACCACGTTTCGTTTGCTGTAAAATGAGTTAGGATGAACTCTAAGAAGTTAGAAGCAATGTTGTGGAGGATACTAAGCAAGTAAACAAGGCATTCTGCAAATACACGGTCAGTGGTTCTGGAAGGAAAACTAATCATACAAATACGTAAATACACACAAACATAAGTTATAGAACATATTTGTATATGTACGTGTACACGCACACTGCAATATATACATGCGTACGTAGCCAGGAAGGGCAGATCATTTTCCCTTTCATGATGAAATGTATCCAGCATAACCAACTTCAGTCTGTCTCCAGATGACTGGCCAGTCTGTCTAGGAAATGGTGGTTTTCGGGGTCTCTGGACATCCCGCAGTGGCAGCAGCCAGGTCACCCTTAATAAGGGGCATTCTGTCTTATTCAGTCCATAAATGGTCTCCATTCCTGTCTGCACAGTCACTCTATACATAAGTTTATCGATCGCACGCCAGGGTGGCTGGGAAGAGACGCTGAGATGCCGAATAGGTCATTTTGTCCACCCGCGTACCAAGAACCACCTTTGTGGTAGATGTGTTTTATAGAGCTGTCGAGCGTAAGAGAGATACCTTCATGTTCCCAGATTTAAGAGGTATATCCATGTCTCTTCCCTGTAACTCTTTGTTACCAATCTTCTTATTTAATATTTCTTACGAAGCACCTGATTACACGGCCTAGACACTAGCCACTTCCATGCATTAATGACTACAGCTCTGGACCCCAAGCTGTGTTTTCAGCCAGATAAGATGGAAAACTGGATGCAGTTCTTGAAGTTCTGCCCACTGGGAGGATTTACTTTCATTGTCTTTCGGGAACACTCTTAATGCTGTCATACTGCACCAGTCTACCTCTGGCTAAGGCCAACCCATCATGAAGAACAGTCTATACACCAGACGCGTTTTTTTTTCCTTCCTCTGCCCACTGATCATAAAGAATCCCTGTGAGGCCAAAAGTGTGACTTAATGGAGGCAGTAGTGCATCAAGAGTCTGTGTCATGAAAACCTGAGCCACCTGCTCATGGAACTTCCTTGTGCTTTCATGACTTACTTGTTCCTGATGCCTATTATGGACCACTTCTGCTTGGTGATGGATTGAATCTTCACGTACCACATCTGATGTCTTGATGAATTAGATAATGCCCAGTGCATGTTGGGCAAGCCAGGTGCCAATTATCAAAAGAAAAATTATCTGAAGAGGAAGCATCTTTGCTCCTAAACTCGAGAGATCTTCACTGCGATCTTCCTCTTGGTGAATGGCAGAGGGTCTGTGCAGTATCTCTGTTTTCCATAAAGAGTTCAAATACCCAGGTGAAGAGAACCCCCAAAATTCTCTACACTGTTATAACTTAGAAACTTCGCTTTTGTTGTGAGGTCCTAAATTTGGGGGAGGGCTTATCTCCTGTTTCTGGCACGTATGGACTTACTAAGTCACTGACAGTACTTTGCATTTACTGTTCACCAACTTAATTTGGCGTGACATCATCATCATGGACCACTGTGATGCTCCAAGGGATGTCAGAATAATCAAGATCAGCAAAGGCTAGATTTTGGCAGGAGAATGGCACAGCCCAGAAGCAAAATGGTGAAGGTCTTTCAACACTAGCACCTCTCATCATTCTCCCTGGGTCTGAAGAGCACAGCCACCACAGAGTTTTTCTAAGGATGTTGATACTTCTGTCACAACTGCATTTTTCAGTGATTAATAAAGGGGTGTTCTCTCAAGGGTATTATGGAGATTGGGTGGTCATGGGAATGTGGTAGCACATGATAAATCATTCCAATATTTTTATCTCCTTAACTCTTTGGATTCTTTCTGCATTATACCAGGGAGGTTCTGACGTCCCAACCTCATTGAATGAGGCAGTTGAATCTAGGTTTCAGTCAACTGAGCAGGCAAATTGTTAGAGTCACTCTCAGCTCTCAGGTTAAAACATTAAATCCATGATCTCTGGTTTGTACACCCATATCAATAACTGCAGCCTAATCCAGAATTATGTTTTGTTTTCCTTGCCCTAATATCTTTAGACTCAATTCCTACACTTATTCCTCAGGAAATATAAGCTATCTATCTCTTCCTGAGGCCATCCCCATATGGTGTTTTGAGAGCTGATTCTAGTTATGGGTCTGGAGATAATGAAGGGTACTTAGGTTTTTTTCTCGATGAAAGAAAAAATCATTGTTTCTTCCCCTTCGATTCTTAAATCTTTTATTTCTTTTCCTTGCCTTACTACACTGATTAGGACCTCCCATACAATGCTGCGAAAAGTCTTGATACCAAAAGCAAACTTTCTATTTTTTAACTGAAATATATTTGACATATAACATTGTGTGAGTTTAAGGTATCAGTGTGTTGATTTGATATATTTATATATTGTATATATTATATATTTATATATTGTAATATTGCCATTGTAGCATTTAGCTCCTTTATCACATCACATAATTATCACTTCTTTTCTGTGATAGGAATTATTAAGATCTAGTCTCTTAGCAAGTTTGATGATGATAATTTCTGCGTTCGTTATACTGTGTATTATTACATCTTTGGGACTTATTTTCTATCAAAAAAGGCACACTGTAAACATCCACCATTAACTATGATGCTTGTTACATGTAGGTATTTATAGGTGTCCTTCACCCTTTAAAAACTTTCCATCTGGGGCAACTGGCTGGCTCAGTCGGAAGAGTGTGCAACTCTTGATCTCAGGGTCATGGGTTTGAGCCCCACGTTGGATGTAGAGATTACTTAAACAAATTTAAAAACTTTAAAAAAACAGCTTCCTCCAGTTCTTAGTTTGCCGTGTTTTTTTTTTTTTTATCATGAAAAGGTGTTGAATTTTATCAAATGCTTCTGCACATCTGAGATGTTCACATGGTAATATCTTTCTAATGTAGTGAATTCCTGGATATATTATACTTTTATATGTTGCTAACATTGGCTTAGCAACATACTATGCATTGCTAACTTCTGTTTGCTATTATTTCTTTAGAATTCTTACACCTATATTATTGAGTGAAATTGGTTTGCACTTTTCCATTCTGTCAGATTTTGGTATTAAGGTAAAATGAATAAATTAGTTGGGAAATATTTCTTACTATTCTGTTCCCTGGGAAAAAAAAAACTGTAAAGAATTGAATTATTTTCTTCCTTAACTGTTTTGGTAGACTATACTAATGAAACCAAATGAGTCTGTCATTTTCTTTGTGGAAAGAGTATTAAAGAGTATAAATTCTTCATCGTTTTCATTAATGGTTTTATGATGTTTCAGATTTTTTAAAAATTTTCTTGAGTCATCTTTGATGATATATAGTTATTAAGGAATTTGTTCATTTTACCTGTCTTTTCAAAAATTTGGCATGAAGTTGTTAACATGCTCTTATCATCTTTAATGCTAAGGCATCTGGAGTGATGTTCCCTTCCATTCCTGATTCTAGACATACGTACCCTCTTTTTTTCTCCATTAATTTTACCAGAGGTTTTATTGGTCTTCAGAAAACTCACTTTGGTTTTGTGGTTTTTGTTGTTGATGCACTCTACTTTGAGCTTGCTTTATATTTCGAGTTCTGCTCTGATGTTTATCATTTCCTTTCTTGTATTTTTTGGGGGGGGCATATTTGCTGAGCTTTTTCTAGTCTCTTGAGATAGGGTCTTAGCTTATTTATTTTTAGCCTAATCTTGTATTTGTACAATACAAGGACCGTAGAACGTTTTTAGCATATGTATTTATAACTATCTCTATATAAGTTAATATTCCTACAATTTTTTTGTTATCAGTTAGAATATGCTCATATTTCTGTTGTGATTTCTTCTCTGATTCATGAGTTGATATCCCATTATGATTGTTGATATTTTTTAAAAAAAATTATTTATTTTGAGAGAGAGAGAAAGAATGATCAGGGCAAGGGCAGAAAAAGAGGGAGAGAGAGAATCCCAAGCAGGCTCTGTGCTGTCAGTGCAGACCCCAGTATGGGGCTTGATCTTATGAACCATGAGATCATGACCTGAGCCAAAATCAAGAGTTGGATGCTGACTGAGCCACCCAAGGCGCCCCTGATTTTTTGCTATTTCTGTTTGTTTTAATAATTCTGTTCATTTCTGCTTTTTATATACTAATACTATACTACTACATGCCCACAAATTTTAGAATTGTATCTTCCTGGTAGACTGAACTATTTACCATGATTAATATCTCTATTTCTAGTAATGATTATTGTCTTAAAATGTATATGTTATGTTGTTATTATATTATTAGTAGCCACACCAGATTGCTTTTGGTTAGTATTTGCATATTATACTTTTTCTTTTACTTTAAACATTCTGTATCCTTACGTTTTAGATGTATCTTATTAACAGCACATAGGTGGGCTTTTAAACTCCAGTCTGATATTATTTTACTGGAAATACCTGCTCTGTTTATATTTACTTTTCTTAACAAAATACATTTAGTGTGATTAGTAATATATTTTGATTTAAATCTGATACCTTATTTTGTGCTTAAAAGTTCCCTACCTCTTATTTTTTTTAAGTTTTGCTCCCTCCCCTTCTCACCCCTTCACCACCCCCCCCCCGCCCTATTTTTTTTAATGAGAGGAGATCTCTGAGTATTCTTAAAATCATTCCCTTTTGGGGTACCTGGGTGGCTCAGTTGGTTGAGCGTCCAGCTTCTGCTCAGGTCATGATCTATGATTCATGAGTTCAAGCCCTGCATTGGGATCACTGCTGTCAGCACAGAGCCCGCTTCAGATCCCTTGTCTTCTTCTCTCTGCCCCTCCCCTGCTCATGCTCTCTCTCAAAAAATAAACGAAACATTAAAAATAAAAATAAAATCATTCCTTTTTTCTTTAAGAGTTTGTAAGTTATACACTCTGACTCTCTTTTGGTACTTATCCTAGAAATTAAAACATGCATAATGAGCCTATCAAAGTCTCAAGTTAATCAAAATATTTCCCTCAATTTGGACGATAAAAAGACATTAGAACATCTCAAATTTATTTACTTCTTTATGTACTGTTATCATACTCTAGAGCTTATGTCTTATTTTTAACCCTAGTGATGTTATTGTTGCTGTTTTGTAAAAATAAACTTCACACGTACTTGTCCAAGTATTCACTGTTTTCTTTCATTTCCATTTCTTCTTGCAACTCTGACCTTCCATTTGTGATTACTTTCCTTCTGCATGATGCATAGTCTCCGTTAGCATTTTTTTCAGCCCTCTTGGTTTGTGTTTTTAAATGTCTTCATTCCACATTCATAATTGATGGATCCCTTTGCAGGATATAATATTCTAGGGTAACAGTTACCTTGTTTCATCAACTGAAAACGCCATTCCATTGTTTCTGACTTCTATTTTTTTAAATATAATTTATTGTCAAATTGGCTTCCATACAACACCCAGTGCTCATCCCAACAAGTGCCCTCCTGAGTTCCCATCGCCCACTTTCCCCTCTCCCCCCACCCCCCCCATCAACCCTCAGTTTGTTCTCTGTATTTAAGAGTCTCTTATGGTTTGCCTCCCTCCCTCTCTGTTTGTAACTTTTTTTTTTTACCCTTCCCTTCCCCCATGGTCTACTGTTAAGTTTCTCAAGATTTACATATGAGTGAAAACATATGGTATCTGTCTTTCTCTGACTGACTGACTTTACTTACCATGACACCCTCCAGTTCCATCCACATTGCTGCAAATGGCGTGATTTCATTCTTTCTCATTGCCAAGTAGTATTCCATTGTATACGTAAACCACAACTTCTTTATCCACTCATCGGTTGATGGACATTTAGGCTCTTTCCATAATTTGGCTATTGTTGAAAGTGCTGCCGTAAACATTGGGGTACAAGTGCCCCTATGAATCAGCACTCCTGTATCCCTTGGGTAAATTCCTAGCAGTGCTATTGCTGGGTCATAGGGTAGATCTATGTTTAATTTTTTGAGGAACCTCCACACTTTTCCAGAGCGGCTGCACCAGTTTGCATTCCCACCAACAGTACAAGAGGGTTCCCGTTTCTCCACATCCTTGCCAGCATCTGTAGTTTCCTGATTTGTTCATTTTAGCCACTCTAACAGGTGTGAGGTGGAATCTCAGTATGGCTTTGTTTTGTATTTCCCTGATGATGAGTGACATTGAGCATCGTTTAATGTGTCTCTTGGCCATCAGGATGTCTTCTTTGGAAGAATGTCTATTCGTATCTTCTACCCATTTCTTCACTGGATTATTTGTTTTTTGGGTGTGGAGTCTGGTGAGTTCTTTATAGATTTTGGATACTAGCCCTTTATCTGATACGTCATTTGCAAATATCTTTTCCCATTCCGTCGGTTACCTTTTAGTTTGGTTTGTTTCCTTTGCAGTGCAGAAGCTTTTAATCTTGACGAGGTCCCAGTAGTTCATTTTTGCTTTTAATCCCCTTGCCTTTGGAGATGTGTAGAGTAAGAAATTACTGCGGCTGAGGTCAAAGAGGTTGTTGCCTATTTTCTCCTCTAGGGTTTTGATGGTTTCCTGTCTCACATTCAGGTCTTTCATCCATTTTGAGTTTATCTTTGTGTATGGTGTAAGAAAGTGGTCTAGTTTCAGTCTTCCGCATGTTGCTATCTAGTTCTCCCAGCACCATTTGCTAAAGAGACTGTCTTTTTTCCATTGGATACTCTTTCCTGCTTTGTCAAAGATTAGTTGGTCATACATTTCTGGGTTCTCTATTCCATTGGTTTATGTGTCTGTTTTTGTACCAATAACCATAGTGTCTTGATGATTACAACTTTTTAATAGAGGCTTAAGTCTGGGATTGTGATGCCTCCTGCTTTGGTTTTCTTCTTCAATATTGCTTTGGCTGTTCGGGGTCTTTTCTGGTTCCATACAAATTTTAGAATTGTTTGTTCAAGTTTGAGAAGAATGCCTGTGCAATTTTGATTGGAATTGCATTGAATGTGTAGATTGCTTTGGCTGGTATTGACATTTTAACAATATTTATTCTTCCAGTTCATGAGCATGTAATGTTTTTCCTTTTCTTTGTGTCTTCAATCTCCTTCATAAGTTTTCTATAGTTTTCAGCATACGCATCTTTTACATCTTCGGTTAGGTTTTTTCCTAGGTATTTTATGGTTCTTGGTGCAATTGTATATGGGATCAGTTTCTTTTTTCTCTTTCTGTTGCTTCATGATTAGTGTATAAAAAATGCGACAGATTTCTGTACATTGATTTTGTACCCTGCAACTTTGCTGAATTCATCTGTCAGTTCTAGCAGTCTTTTGGTGGATTCTGTTGGGTTTTCCATGTAGAGTAACATGTGTCTGCGAAAAGTGAAAGTTTGAATTCATCTTTGCCAATTTTGATGCTTTTGATTTCACTTTGTTGTCTGATTGCTGATGCTAGGACTTCCGACACTATGTTAAATAATAGTGGTGAGAGTGGACATCCCTGTCATATTCCTGATCTCAGGGGGAAAGCTCTCAGTTTTTCCCCATTGAGGATGATATTAACTGTGGGATTTTCATATATAGCTTTTATGATGTTTTACTATGTTTCTTCTATTCCGACTTTCTTGAGGGTTTTTATTAAGAAAGGATGCTGTACTTTGTCAAATGCTTTTTTTCATCTATTGACAGGATCATATGGTTATTATCCTTTCTTTTATGAATATGATGTATCACATTGATTGATTTGCAAATATTGAACCAGCCCTGCAGCCCAGGAATAAATCCCACTTGATCATGATGAATAATTCTTTCTATATGCTCTTGAATTTGATTTGCTAGTATCTTGTTGAGAATTTTTGCATCATTGTTCATCAGGGATATTGGCCTATAGTACTCTTTTTTTGTTGGGTCTCTGCCTGCTTTGGGAATCAAAGTAATGCTGGCTTCATAGAATGAGTCTGGAAGTTTTCCTTCCATTTCTATGTTTTAGAACAGCTTGAGAAGGATAGGTATTTACTCTGTTTTACATGTCTGGTAAAATTTCCCAGAGAAGCAGTCTGGTCCAGGACTCTTTATTTGTTGGAGATTTTTGATAACTGATTCAATTTCTTCACTAGTTATGGGTCTGTTCAAATTTTCTATTTCTTTCCGTTTGAGTTTTGGTAGTGTGTGGGTATTTAGGAATTTGTCCATTTCTTCCAGGTTGTCCAGTTCGTTGGCATATAATTTTTCTTAGTATTCCATGATAAATGCTTGTATTTCTGAAGGATTGGTTGTAATAAGTCCATTTTCATTCATGATTTTATCTATTTGGGTCCTCTTTCTTTTCTTTTTGAGAAGCCTGGCTAGAGGTTTATCAATTTTGTTTATTTTTTCAAAAAACCAACTCTTAGTTTCATTGATCTGTTCTACTGACTTTTTTTTTTGTTTTTTTTTTTTTTTGGATTCTATATTGTTTATTTCTGTTCTGATTTTTATTATTTCTCTTCTTCTGCTAGGTTTGGGGTGTCTTTGTTGTTCTGCTTCTATTTCCTTTAGGTGTGCTGTTAGATTTTGTATTTCAGATTTTTCTTGTTTCTTGAGTTAGGCCTGGATTGCAATGTATTTTCCTCTCAGGACTGCCTTCGCTGCATCCCAAAGGGTTTGGATTGTTGTGTTTTCATTTTCATTTGTTTCGATATATTTTTTTTATTTCTTCTTTAATTGCCTGGTTGACCCATTCGTTCTTTAGTAGGATGTTCTTTAACCTCCATGCATTTGGAGGTTTTCTAAACTTTTTCCTGTGGCTGATTTCATGTTTCATAGCATTGTGATATGAAAGTGTGCATAGTATGATCTCAGTTCTTTTATATTTATTGAGGGCTGTTTTGTGACCCAGTATATGATCTGTCTTGGAGAATGTTCCATGTGCACTCGAGAAGAAAGTATATTCTGCTGCTTTAGGATGAAAAGTTCTAAATATATCTGTCAAGTCCATCTGGTCCAGTGTATCATTCACAGCTATTGTTTCTTTACTGATTTTCTGTCTAGATGATCTGTCCACTGATGTAAGTGGAGTATTAAGGTCCCCTGTAGTTACCACATTCTTACCAATAAGATTGCTTACGTTTGTGATTGTTTTATATATTTGGGTGCTTCCAAATTCAGTGCATAGACATTTATAATTGTTAGCTCTTCCTGGTGGATAGACCCCATAATTATTATATAATGCTCTTCTTCACCCCTTGTTACAACCTTTCATTTAAAGTCTAGTTTGTCTGATACAAGTATGGCTACTCCAGCTTTCTTTTGACTTCCAGTAGCATGATAGATAGTTCTCCGTCCCCTCACTTTCAATCTGAAGGTGTCCTCAGGTCTAAAATTGGTCTCTTATAGACAGCAAATAGATGGGTCTTGTTTTTTTAATCTATTCTGGTATCCTGTGTCTTTTGATTGGAACATTTAGTCCATTTACATTCAGTGTATTATTGAAATATATGGGTTTAGAGTCATTGTGTTATCTGTAGGTTTCATGCTTGTAGTGATGTTTCTGGTACTTTGTGGCCCTTGCAACATTTCACTCATAGAGTAGGATCTCTTGTAGGGCTGGTTTAATGGTGACGAATTCCTTCAGTTTTTGTTTGTTTGGGAAAACCTTTATCTCTCCCTCTATTCTAAATTACAGGCTTGCTGGATAAAGGATTCTTGGCTGCATATTTTTCCTGTTCTTCACATTGAAGATTTCCTGCCACTCCTTTCTGGCCTGCCAAGTTTCAGTAGATAGGTCTGCTACTACCCTTATGTGTGGACCCTTGTAGGATAAGGCCCATTTGTCCCTAGCTGCTTTCAGAATTCTCTCTTTATCCTTGTATTTTGCCAGTTTCACTATGATGAGATGTGCAGAAGATCAAGTCAAGTTACGTCTGAAGGGAGTTCTCTGTGCCTCTTGGATTTCAATGTCTGTTTCCTTCCCCAGATTGGGGAAGTTCTCAGCTATGATTTGTTCAAGTACACCTTCAGCCCCTTTCTCTCTTCTTCTGGAATTCCTGTGATACGGATATTGTTCTGTTTGATTGAATCACTTAGTTCTCTAATTCTCCCCTTGTGATCCAGGATTTTTTTCTCTCTTTTTTTCAGCTTCCTCTTTTTACATAATTTTATCTTCTAATTTACCTTTTCTCCCCTCTGCCTCTTCAATCTGTGCTGCGGCTACCTCCATTTTATTTTGCACCTCATTTATACCATTTTTTAATTCATCATTACTATTTTTTAGTTCCTTGATCTCTGTAGCAATAGATTCTCTGCTGTCTTCTATGCTTTTTCAAGCCCAGCGATTAATTTTATGACTATTATTCTAAATTCTTATTTAGTTATATTGCTTATATCTGTTTTGATCATTTCGTTAGCTGTCATTTCTTCCTGGAATTTCTTTTGAGAAGAACTCTTCTGTTTCATCATTTTTGCTAGTTCTCTGTCTCTTATGTATTTTAAATGCTTGTTATGTGCTCCGCACCTGGGAGCACTGCTATATTAAAGGGAGGTCATACACTGTCCAAAGCCTGGCCCTTCAGGAGATGTTTATTAGAGAGGGTTACTTGCTGTCTGTTGTTGTGATTTGGTTATTTTACTTCCCTAATCATAGTGATGTTTTGGACCTTCCAGCAGGCGTGCTTTGATTTGTTCCTTGATGTAGCCCTGGAAAGGAAGAAAAACAGACAAGCATAAAACAAAAACATGCAGACACACACACACAAAAAAAAAAAAAAAAGAAACAAGAAACAAGAAACAAAAGCAAAAAAAACAGAAACACCAGCTACATGTAAAGAACAGGGTGGAGGTGTTGCTGATGGAAGAGCACATACAAAGAGAGAAATGACAGGAACGGGGGCAGGGGGAGAAAAAATAAACATTGACAAGGCAGAGAGACTAAACGGCTTAATCCAGAGAGAGAGAAAGAAAAATAAAGGAGATGGGGAAAAAGAAAAGAAGATAAGGTTGTCCAGACAGAGAAACTATATGGCTTAATTATTCCAGCGAGAGAGAAAGGAAAGGAGGTGTAGAACATGTATCAAGAGAATGGATTAAGTATGTCTGCTTAAACAAACCAACAACCAGAGTAACCAGACTAGTGGAGGGAAGAGATAAGAAGGAGAAATGGAAGGCAGACCACATCTGCATAACAAGAATTGTCCTAGAATTAATCCAGGCAGTGCGCCAGCGCTGGTCTGGAGGAGGGGGCTGTCTGGTCCCTCAGTATCTATCCCACTCCAGTGGATTCGCAGTTACCCTGGGCGGAGGGGCGTGGTTTGGTGTAGGCTGGTCCCGCCTCCACTGTGGGCCCCGCCTTGGTGGTGATGGTGGTGGGGAGAAAAATGGCGACCCCCCAGTCTCTTCTCCACGATCAGGTGGACTGTGTTCCAGCCGTCCTCACTGTGCTGTGGGTGCAGTTGGGGTGGTCTGTCTCACTCTGCTGACTCCCGCATCCTGGAGCTTCCCTGGGGTTCAAACTCCCAATCCGTGCCCCCCCCCCCCTCGGTACTGGGGAAGCACAGCTCCGGGCCACCTGATAGGTGGTCCCCAGGGAGGGGATCGCTTTTTCCTACTGCCGGCTGTGCCCCTGACTAGCCACCCAGCCCCGAGCTGGCTCCCCTCCTGCCCAGGTGTGCAAACAGGGCAGCCGACCCCAGTCTGGAGAAAGCTCCACAGTTAGAGATTGGATCTTTCTCTGTCCTGGTCCGAGGTTTTTCTCTTGTCCAGATACAATCCTAGGCTTCCCCAACAGCCCTTTCTCTTCCCTTTGTCTCTCTGCGGAAGGGGATCCCTTCCCTACATTCGTTTTCTCTCTCCCAGTTCACAATCATGCACCAGTGGCCAGTCACGTTGTCCCGGTGTATCCCTGGTAGCAATTCAGTCTCTTTTCCTCCCAGATGCTTGGGGTTCAAAGTCCTTTGGCTTCAACCTTCTTTGTTTAAGAGACACGGGAAGTTCAGATACCCCTACTTCTCTGCCGTGTTGGCCCCTCCTCCTCTGTTTCTGACTTCTACTAGCGCTGATGAGAAGTCATCTGTTACTCCAACTCATATTCTTTTGAAAGTAATTTGTCCTTTTACTCTGGTTGCTTGTAGGATTTTGTCTTTTTCTGTAGTTTGCTTTAAATTCCCAAGGTTCTACCTGGTGTGAATTTCTTTTTATTTATCGTGCTTGGGATTTACCGAAGTGGATTAGTGCTTTTATCGATTTTGGAAAATTTTCAACTATTGTTTGCTCAACTCTGTCCTGTGTGTTCTCACTCTTCTCGCCTGTGGCCTTAGATCAAGTGGACAGTAGACCTTCTTACTATTTCCTCCTCATTGCTTGACTTATTTATTATGTTTTGTGTATTTTTTTCCATGCTGAATTATGGGTTATTTCTTCTGGTTGATTTGCCAGTCCACTAACTTTCTCTTCTGTGATGACCAGTCTGCTGTGAAAGATGACCACTGCAGCTTTCATTTCAGTTATTGTATTTTTCATCTTTAGCATCAGTATGATTATTTTGTCAAATGTTACTTTTTTATAATTCTTTATTCTTTGTAGTTTAAAAAAGTCTAACTTGTATTTATTTAAATAGTGAACTTAATTGTTTTAAAATATGGTTATGGTATTTCCACTGTTCAGAATGTGAGTAAGTTTGTTGCTGTTGCCTGTTGTTTTTCTGGAACTCATGTTGTTTTTGTTCTTTGATGATTGATTACCATTGGCTGGTCATTCACTGACCTTCAAAAATGATCTCTAGGCTTTCCTAGAAACCTAGGATGAATGTAGCCTTCTGCAGTGAAGTTTTTCATTTGTTTGTTCACAAATTTGAGGGAACTACCAGTTGAGAACCACCTCAAGTCAGTTCACAACGAGATGTCAGTACACAACTACTTGGATGGCAAACTCATGTAAAGGCTGGTCTTTAGTCACTAGTGTTATGGGGTCTTCTTTATCCTCTCCTTTCTTTTAACTTTTCCTTTACTGCTCTTCTCATCACCAAGACATCCCTGAGTCTATTTCTCCTTCAAAAACTATTTAGTTTTTTGGGGTCCCTGCTCAGTATTGACAGAATTGCTTTTAAGTTTTACCACCTAGAATTTCACAAGCCTTAACTTTTGTTCTCTTTCTCCCATAAAGCCTCTGAAGTCCAACTGTGTAGCACTGACAAATGCCTTTAGTAGGCAAGCAGCTTTGATCCCGATACCTAAAACTCTGCTACAGACTTTTATCCAAAAAGCAGCCTGGAAGCTCCCCAGGGTTTGTTTTTTTGTTCTTTGTTTTTGTTTTTTTGTCTCCTCAGTGATTTAAGTTATTTTCCTGTGTTTTTCCCCTGACATTTTTCATTGTTTTTGATGGGAGAGTTGTGCCACAAAATTCAGCATTCCAGATAAGAAACCATAAACTTTTCTACCCTCCTAATGGAATCTTGCTCCAAAGTATGAGCAAATAGCCAATGACCACCAGGAAAAATACGAAATGATACAGAGAATATGAAAGATAGAGACCAATATAAACAATAAGAAAAAGTAGAAACAAATTATGCAATGAAAAAAAAGTCACCTTTCTCCTGCTGTCATTACCAGACAGAGAGACAAGATAACCCGTAAAACAAAAACAATGCTATTTAAAAAGAATATTTAGGGGCACCTGGGTGGCTCAGTTGGTCAAGCATCCAACTTCAGCTCAGGTCACGATCTTGCAATTCATGAATTCAAGCCCCACATCAGGCTGTGTGCTGACAGTATTGAGCCTGGAGCCTGCTTCAGATTCTGTGTCTCCCTCTCTCTGACCCTCCCCTGTTCATGCTCTGTCTCCCCCGTCTCAAAAATAAATAAAACGTTAAAAAAAATTTAAAAAGAATATTTAGGGGCGCCTGGGTGGCACAGTCGGTTAAGCGTCCGACTTCAGCCAGGTCACGATCTCGCGGTCCGTGAGTTTGAGCCCCGCGTCGGGCTCTGGGCTGATGGCTCATAGCCTGGAGCCTGTTTCCGATTCTGTGTCTCCCTCTCTCTCTGCCCCTCCCACTTCACGCTGTATCTCTCTCAAAAATAAACATAAAATTTTTCTTAAATAAAAAGAATATTTAAAGATTAAAATGTGCTTATGAGTACTAAAAATACTATTAATGAAAGTGAAAAAGTCCTATAAAAAATTCAGAAGTAAAATGGAGAAAACCTTTCATAAAGTAAAGCAAAAATACAAAAGATAGAAAATAGGAGACAGAGACAAGATAAGAAAATTAGAGAATTGGAGAGGGTCTAAGATAGCAATGCAGGAAGACCCTGAATTCACTTCCCCTGTGGACACACCAAATCTGTACCTATTTACATAGCAATTCTTTCTGAAGAACTGAGAGCTGATTGAACAGCTTCTACACAATAAAAAATGGAAAGACCACATAGAAAAAGGCAAAAGGGATGGAGACACAGTGGTGAAGGGAATACTCACCCCCAATGCTGTGAACTGCATTTGGAAGAGACAGAACTGAGGCACCAGGAGCAAATTCATTTGCCCTGGGGCGTAGATAAAAGCCATGATTTATTTTTTTTATTTTTTATTTTTTTTATTTAAAAAAAAAAATTTTTTTTTCAACGTTTATTTATTTTTGGGACAGAGAGAGACAGAGCATGAACGGGGGAGGGGCAGAGAGAGAGGGAGACACAGAATCGGAAACAGGCTCCAGGCTCTGAGCCATCAGCCCAGAGCCCGACGCGGGGCTCGAACTCACCGACCGCGAGATTGTGACCTGGCTGAAGTCGGACGCTTAACCGACTGCGCCACCCAGGCGCCCCTAAAAGCCATGATTTAAAGGGCAAGTAGACTATAAAGGAACTAGACCTAGAACCTTGATAAACAGCAGGGAAGCTGCTGAAACTCTCCCTGGGTTGCAGGGGCTGGTGAACACCACTGCTTACATTCACCTTCCACCTTGACTGTGCAAATGGGAGCAGGGTCTGGGTGCCACAGCTGGCTGCCATTTCAGTGAGCCTGGGGCTCCTGCCCATACCAGCACTAAACACTCTGGGCACAGAAAAAAAATTGTGGTTTAAAAGAGCGAGTAGAATATAAAGGATCCATTATCCATTGAGAGATGTCCAGAGAGCTGCTGGAACTCTCTCCAGTTAGAAGGTTGGTGAGCACCACGGTTGATGTTCCCCTTCCACCTTGATAGCTTGGATGGGAACAGAGACCAGGTGACTTAGCTGGCCTACCACCTCAGTAATCCTAAGCCCCTAGTTCACACCAGCTTCAGCCATCCATCAAGATGGCCTCAGCACAGCACACACCAGGACACCCCTGGTCAGCACTCACTAAAGCTCCAGCCTTTGTGTCAAGGTGACAAAGGTGCAAACCATTCTGGAACATTACAGGCCAGCTTCAGTTCCAGATACTTGCCAGGGCACTCCCTGCATGGAGTGCACCAGAATCCCTCAGACTGCACCCACCTCAGCACCAGCCATCATTGGACACCCCAGCTTGCACCCACTTTAGCTTCACCTGTCCTGCCAAGGGACCCTCTTGGTGGAAAACCCTGGAACTTCTTTCACCCATGCTTATCCTGGGCTGTCCTACCATGGCAACCCCAGCATGGAGTGCACCAGGACCCCCAACCCAAGCCAACCAGCCAGCCAACATCACTGGGCACATACAGTCTACATAAGGAACAACCACACACAAAATCAGTCCCTCAAGTTTAAAGGAGGTAAGAATCAGTTCCATCTGATTCATAGAAACAGAGTCAAGCAAAATGAGACAGAAGCATATGCTCCAAACAAAAGAATAAGACAAAACCTCTGTGGGTGGGGAGGAATTGAAAGAAATACAGATATGCAATCTACCTAATAGATCGCAGAGTAAAGGTGCTCACCTGACTGAGGAGAACAGTGGATGATTCAGTGAGAACTTCATAAAACAGAAGATACAAAAAATCATTCAGAGTTGAAACAGTAACTGAAATGAAAAATACAGTATGGGAAATCAGCAGGACATTAGCAGATGGAGAAGAATACATCAGTGCTCTAGAAGAAAGGGTGAAGTGCCTGAGCTGAACAGAAAAAAAAAAATTAGAAATTAGGTTGAAAACAATGAGGATAGATAAAAGGATCTCCGGGACAACATCAAACATATCAACATTCACATTATAAGGGTTCCAGATGAGAAGAAAGGGACAGAAAACATACTTGAAGAAAAATAGCTGAAAACTTCCTTAATCTGGTGAACAAAACAGACATTCAGGTTCAGGAAACAGGTCCAAACAAGTTGAACCCAAGAAAGTCCATAGCAAGATATATAATCATGAAAATGTCAAAGATGAAACATAAAGAGATAATTTTAAAAGCAGCAAGAGAGAAGCAACTAGTTGCATACATGGGAAACCCCATAAGGTTGTAAACTGATTTATCAGCAAAAACTTGGTAGGTAAGAAGGGACTGGCATGATATATTTGAAGTGCTTAAAGGAAAAAAAAAAACCTACAACCAAGAATACCTGGCAAGTTTAATGTTCAGAGTTAAAGAGGGTAAAGAGTTTCTCAAGCAAAAATTAAAAGTGTTCATCCCATTAAGTGAGCCTTACAAAAAATGTTAAAGAGACTTGTGTAAGCAGAAATGGCCATAATTAGAAGAAAATTATGAAAGGAAAAAAATTCATGAGTAAAGCAATCATATAGTAAAGGTAATACAGTACTCATTTCCAAAGCTAGTATTAAAATTAAAGTACAAAAGTAGTAAATTCAATTACATCTAAAATTAGAGGACTCACATGCAGAAAGATGAAACATCCAACAACCTATATATAAAATGTGGAGGGAGGAGTAAAAATAAAATTCTTTTAAAATATGTTCAGGGGCATCTGACTGGCTCAGTCAGTTGAGCATCCGACTCTTGATTGTGGCTCAGGTCATGATTCCAGGGTCATGGGAATGAGCCCCATGTCGGGCTCTGTGTTGAACACGGAGCCTGATTAAGATTCCCATTCTCTCTTTTTCCCTCCCTCCCTCCCTTCCTCCCTCTCCCTCTGCCCCACCCCTATTCACATCTCTGTCTCTAAAATGAAAGAAAGAAAGAAAGAAAGAAAGAAAGAAAGAAAGAAAGAAAGAAAGAAAGAAAGAAGTATTCAAACTTAAGTGACCATAAATTTAACATAGACTGTATATGCTTAAGATGTATGTATGTATGTGATGGTAACCACAAACCAAAAACCTATAACAGATGCAAGAAAAGTACAGAGAAAGGAAGCCAAGCATCACATGAAAGAAATTAATCACAAGGAAAGAGAGCAGGAAAAGGGAACACAGAAGAACTACAAAAGCAACCAGAGGCCATTTTTTTTAATGGAAATAAGCACATATATGCCTCTCAATAATTACTTTAAATGTAAATTGACTAAATGCTCTAACCAAAAGGTGTAGGGTGATGGAATGGATGGAAAACAACATCTATCTATATGTTGCCTATAAGAGACTCACTTTGGACCTAAAGATACATACACGTTGAAAGGAATTGGGATGGAAAGATATTCTATGGAATGCAAGTGAAAACAAAAGCCAGGCATACTTTTATCAGACAAAATAGACCTTGAAATAAAACTGTAACAGACAAATAAGGGCATTAACTAATGATAAAGTGATTAATTCAGCAAGAAGATGTAACAATTGTAAATATCTTGGCACCCAACACTGAAGTACCTAAATGCATAAAGCAAATATTACAGACACAGAGAAGGAAGCTGAAAGTCATACAATAATAGTAGAGAACTTTAACACCCATTTATATCAATGAACAGATCATCTGAGCAGAGAATCAGTAAAGAAACAGTGTCTTTAAATGACATATTAGACCGGATGAATTTAACAGATATATACAGAACATTCTGTCCTCAAACAGCAGAATACACATTTTTTTTCAAGTGCACATGGAAGAGTCTCTATGATAGATTACATGTTAAGACACAAAAGAAGTCTCAATAAACTTAAGAAGATTGAAATTATATCAAACATCTTTTCTGACCACAATGGTATGAAAGTAGAAATAAGTCACAAGAAAAAAAGTGCATAATAATGTGGAGGGTAAACAACATGCTACTAAACAACTAGTAGTTCGATAAAGAAATCAAAGGGTTATTTTAAAAATACATGGAGATAAATGAAAATGAAAACACCATGGTCCCAAATCTTTGAGAACCAGCAAAAATTTTGAAGAGGAAAATTTATAAGAATACATGTCTACATCAAGAAACAAAAAATTCTGGAACAATCTAATCTTACATGTAAAGTAACTATAAAAAGAGCAAAGAAATCCCAAAGTCAGTAGAAGAAAAGAAATAATAAAGATTAGAGCAGACATAATGAGAAACTAAAAATACTATAGAAAAGACCAATGAAACCAAGAACTGGTTCTTTGAAAAGATAAACAAGGTTGATAAACTTTTAGCCAGACTCATCAAAAGAGAGAGAGAGAGAGAGGGAACGAACCCATATAAATAAAATCTGAAATGAAAGAGGGGAATCTATAACAAATGATACCACAGAAATACAAAAGATTATAAGAGACTGGGATGAAAAATTATATGCCAACAAACTGGACAGCCTGGAAGAAGTGGATAAATTCCTGTAAATATACAATCTTTCAAAACTAAACAGGAAGAAATAGAAAATCTGAACAGACTGATTACTAGTAATGAAATTGAATCAGTAATCAAAAATCTCCCAACGAAAAAAGTCTAGGAGCAGATAGATTCACAGATGAATTCTAGCGAACATTTAAAGAAGAGTTAATACTTATTCTTTTCTTTTCATTCATTCTGTAGATTTATCACCATAAGTGGGATTTCTTCTGGGGATGCAAGAATGGCTCAATATGCACAAAACAATGTGACACACCACATTAACAAATTGAAAGATAAAAACCGTATGATCATCTCAATAGATGTAGGAAAAGGTGTTGACAAAATTTAATATCCATTTATGATTTAAAAAAAAAAACCTCTAAATGAAGTGAGTTTAGGGGGGAATAACCTCAACATAAAAAAGACCATATAGGATAAACACACAGCTAACAGTATAGTCAATGATAAAAACTGAGAGCTTTTCCTCTAAGATTAGCAACAAGACAAGGATGTCCATTCTTCCCCACTTTTTTTGGGGACTTTATATATATTTTCTATTAAAAAAATTTTTTTAACGTTTATTTATTTTTGAGACAGAGAGAGACTGAGCATGAACAGGGGAGGGTCAGAGAGAGAGGGAGACACAGAATCTGAAACAGGCTCCAGGCTCTGAGTCAGCCCGACGCGGGGCTCGAACTCACGGACCGCGAGATCATGACCTGAGCCGAAGTCGGCCACTTAACCGACTGAGCCTCCCAGGCGCCCCTATATATATATTTTTAAATTTACATCTAAGTTAGCATATAGTGCAACAGTGATTTCAGGAGTAGATTCCTTAATACACTTACCCATTTAGCCCATACCCCCTCCAACAACCCCTCCAGTAACCCTCTGTTATCCATATTTAAGAGTCTATTATGTTTTATCCCCCTCCCTATTATGTTTTATAATATTTTTACATTATTTTTGCTTCCTTTCCCTTTGTTCATCTGTTCTGTGTCTTAAAGTACTCCTATGAGTAGAGACATATATTTGTCTTTCTCTGACTAATTTCGCTTAGCATAATACCCTCTAGTTCCATCCATGTAGTTGCAAATGGCAAGATTTCATTCTTTTTGAATGTCGAGTAATACTCCATTGTATATACACCACATCTTCTTTATCCATTCATCCATCGATGGACATTTGGGCTCTTCCCATACTTTGGCTATTGTTGATAGTGCTTCTGTAAACATTGGGGTGCATGTGCCCCTTCAAAACAGCATACCTGTATCCCTTGGATAAATACCTAGTAGTGCAATTGCTGGGTCATAGGGTAGTTCTATTTATAATTTTTTGAGGAACCTCCATACTGTTTTCCAGAGTGGCTGCATCAGTTTGCATTACCAGCAGTGTGAAAGAGATCCTCTTTATCTGCATCCTTGCCAACATCTTTGTTGCCTGAGTTGTTAATGTTAGCCATTCTGACAGGTGTAAGGTGGTATCTCGTTGTGGTTTTGATTTGTATTTCCCTGCTGATGAGTGACGTTGAGCATTTTCTCCTGTATGGGTTGGCCATCTGGATGTCTTCTTTGGAGAAATATCTATTCATGTCTTTTGCCCATTTCTTCACTGGGTTATTTTTTTGGGTGTTGAGTTTGATGAGTTCTTTATAGATTTTGGATACTAACCCTTTATCTGATATGTCATTTGCAAATATTTTCTCCCATTCCATTGGTTGCCTTCTGGTTTTGCTAATTGTTTCCTTTGCTGTGCAGAAGCTTTTTATTTTGACGAGGTCCCCATAGTTCATTTTTGCTTTTGTTTCCCTTGCCTCTGGAGACATGTTGAGTAAGGAGTTGATGTGGCCGAGGTCAAAAAGGTTTTTGTCTGCTTTCTCCTCCAGGATTTTGATGGTTTCCTATCTCACATTCAGGTCCTTCATCCATTTTGAGTTTATTTTTGTGTATGGTGTAAGAACGTGGTCCAGGTTCATTTTTCTGTATGTCGCTGTCCAGTTTTCCCAGCACTGCTTGCTAAAGAGACTGTCTTTATTCCATTGGATATTCTTTCCTGCTTTGCGAAAGATTAGTTGGCTATACGTTTGTGGGCCTTTGTGGCCATTGATTTGAGTGTCTGTTTTTGTGCCAGTACCATACTGTCTTGATGATTACAGCTTTTGTAATACAGCTTAAAGTCCGGGATTGTGATGCCTCCTGCTTTAGTTTTCTTTTTCAAGATTGCTTTGGCTATTCAGGGTCTTTTCTGGTTCCATACAAATTTTAGGATTGTTTGTTCTAGCTCTGTGAAGAATGCTGGTGTTATTTTGATTGGTGTTGCATTGAATATGTAGGTTGCTTTGGGTAGTATTGACATTTTAACAATATTTGTTCTTCCTATCCAGGAGCATGGAGTATTTTTCCATTCTTTTGTGTCTTCAATTTCTTTCATAAGCTTTCTCTAGTTTTCAGTGTATAGATTCTTCACCTCTTTGGTTAGATTTATTCCTAGGTATTTTATGGTTTTTTTGGTGCAATTGTAAATGGGATTGATTCCTTGATTTCTCCTTCTGTTGCTTCATTGTTGGTGTGTATAGGAATGCAACCAATTTCTGTGCATTAATTTTATATCTTGAGACTTTCATGTCATGTGAAGAGTTAAAGTTTGACTTCCTCCTGGCCAACTTAAATGCCTTTTATTTCTTTGTGTTGTCTGATTGCTGAGGCTAAGACTTCCAATATTATGTTGAATAACAGTGGCGAGATTGGACATCCCTGTCTTGTTCCTGACTTTAGGGGGAAAGCTCTCGGTTTTTCCCCATTGAGGATGAAATTAGCATTGGGTCTTTCATATGTGGCTTTTATGATCCTGAGATATGATCCTTCTATCCTTACTTTCTTGAGGATTTTTATCAAGAAAGGATGCTGTATTTTGTCAAATGCTTTCTTTGCATCTGTTGAGAGGATCATGTGGTTCTTGTCCTTTCTTTTGTTGATGTGATGAATCACATTGTTTTGCGGACATTGAACCAGCC
The DNA here is from genome assembly GCF_007474595.2 of Lynx canadensis. NCBI lineage: Eukaryota > Metazoa > Chordata > Mammalia > Carnivora > Felidae > Lynx > Lynx canadensis. The sequence continues at coordinate 4,282,282 of NC_044319.2, read as the reverse complement.
CTGCATTCCAGGTACAAATCGCACTTGGTCATGGTGAATAATTTTTTAAATGTATTGTTGGCGCCGGTTGGCTAATATCTTGTTGAGGATTTTTGCATCCATGTTCATCAGGGAAATTGGTCTATCTATAGTTCCCGTTTTTAGTGGAGTCTTTGCCTGGTTTTGGAATCAAGGTAATGTGGGCTTCATAGAGTTTGGAAGTTTTCCTTCCATTTCTATTTTTTGGAACAGCTTCAAGAGAATAGGTGTTAACTCTTCCTTAAATGTTTGGTAGAATCCCCCTGGAAAGCCATCTGGCCTGGAGTCTTGTTTTATGGGAGATTTTTGATTACTAATTTGATTGCTTTACTGGTTATGGGTCTGTTCAAATTTTCTATTTATTCCTGTTTCAGTTTTGTTAGTTTATATGTTTCTAGGAATTTGTCCATTTCTTCCAGATTGCCCATTTTATTGGTGTATAATTTCTCATAATATTCTCTTATTATTGTTTTTATTTCTGCTGTGTTGGTTGTGAGCTCTCCTCTTTCATTCTTGATTTTATTTATTTGGGTCCTTTCCTTTTTCCTTTTGATCAAACTGGCTAGTGGTTTTTATCAATTTTGTTAATTCTTTCAAAAGAATTAACAACCAGCTTCTGGTTTCATTGAGCTGTTCTACTGTTTTTTTTGTTGTTGTTGTTGTTGTTTTGATAGCATTTATTTCTGCTCGGATCTTTATTATTTCCTGTCTTCTGATGGTTTGGGGTTTTATTTGCTGTTCTTTTTCCAGCTCTTTAAGGTGTAAGGTTAGGTTGTGTATCTGAGACCTTTCTTCCTTCTTTAGGAAGGCCTGGATTGCTATATACTTGCCTCTTATGACTGCCTTTGATGCATCCCAGATGTTTGGGGCTGTGGCATTATCATTTTCATTGGCTTCCATGTACTTTTAATTTCCTCTTTAACTTCTTGGTTAGCCCATTCATTCTTTAGTAGGATGTTCTTAGTCTCCAAGTATTTGTTACCATTCCAAATTTTTTCTTGTGGTTGATTTCCAGTTTCATAAGTGTTGTGGTCTGAAAATATGCATGGTATGATCTCGATCTTTTTGTACTTGTTGATGGCAGATTTGTGTCCCAGGATGTGATCTGTTCTGGAGAATGTTCCACGTGCACTAGAGAAGAATGTGTATTCTGCTGCTTTAGGATGAAGTGTTCTGAATATATCTGTTAAGTCCATCTGGTCCAGTGTGTCATTCAAAGCCATTGTTTCCTTGTTGATTTTCTGATTATATGATCTGTCCATTGCTCTAAGTGGGGTGTTGAAGTCCCCTACTATGATGGTATTATTATCAATGAGTTCCTTGATGTTTGTGATTAATTGATTTATATACTTGGGTTCCACCACATTTGGAGCATAAATGTTTACAATTGTTAGGTCTTCTTGGTGGATAGACCCCTTAATTATGATATAACGCCCTTAGTCATCTCTTGTTACAGTCTTTAAAGTCTAGATTGTCTGATATAATTATGGCTACTCCGGCTTTCTTTTGTCAACCATTAGCATGATAGATGGTTCTCTATCCCCTTACTTTCAATCTGAAGGTGTCTTTAGGTCTAAAGTGGGTCTCTTGTAAACAGCATATAGATGGATCTTGTTTTCTTATCCATTCTTTTACCCTTTGTCTTTTGATTGGAGCATTTAGTCCATTGATGTTTAAAATGAGTACTGAAAGATAAGAATTTATTGCCATTATGTTTCTTGTAGAGCTGGAGTGTCTCGTGGTGTTCTCTGGTCCTTTCTGGTCTTTGTTCCTTTTGGTATCCTATCTATCTATCATCTATCTATCTATCTATCTATCTATCTTTATTTTTTCATCTTTTCTCCCCTCAGAGAGTCCCCCTTAAAAAATCTTGCAGGGCTGGTTTAGTGGTCACGAACTCCTTTAATTTTTGTCTGGGAAACTTTTTTTTTTTTTTAATTTTTTTTTCAACGTTTATTTATTTTTGTGACAGAGAGAGACAGAGCATGAACGGGGGAGGGACAGAGAGAGAGGGAGACACAGAATCGGAAGCAGGCTCCAGGCTCCGAGCCATCAGCCCAGAGCCTGACGCGGGGCTTGAACTCACGGACCGCGAGATCATGACCTGGCTGAAGTCAGACGCTTAACCGACTGCGCCACCCAGGTGCCCCTGTCTGGGAAACTTTTAATCTCTCCTTCTATTTTGAGTGACATCCTTGCTGATTAAAGAATTCTTGGCTGCATATTTTTCCCAAATCAGCACATTGGATATATCCTGCCACTCCTTTCTGGCCTGCCAAGTTTCTGTGGATAGGTCTGCTGCAAACCTGATCTGTCTTTCCTTGTAGGTTAAGTAATGTTTTTCCCTTGCTGCTTTCATGATTCTTTCCTTGCCTGAGTAAATGTGAATTTGACTCTGATATGCCTTGTTGGTGGTTGGTTTTTGTTGAATCTAATGGGAGTCCTCTGTGCTTCCTGGGTTCTGATTTCTGTGTCTTTTCCTAGATTAGGAAAGTTTTCCACTATGATTTACTCATATAACCCTTCTACCCCTTTTTCTCTCTCTTCATCTTCTGGGACCCCTGTGATTTTGACGTTACTCCTTTTTAATGAGTCACTGATTTCTCTAATTCTTAAATTGTGCTCTTTTACTTTAGTCTTCCTCTTTTCTCCTGCTTCATTATTCTCTATAAGTTTGTCCTCTATATAGCTGATTCGCTGTTCTGCCCCATCCATCCTTCCTGCCGTGGCATCCATTCGAGGTTGCAGCTCAATTATAGCATTTTTTATTTCATCCTGACTAGCTGTTACTTCTTTTATCACTGCAGAAAGGGATTCTAATCTATTTACGACCCCAGCTAGTATTCTTATTATCGTGATTCTAAATTCTGGTCCAGACATCTTGTTTGTACCTGTGTTGGTTAAGTCCCTGGCTGTCGTTTCTTCCTGCTCATTCTTTTGGGGTAAATTCCTTTGTTTTGTCATTTTGAAGGCAGAAAAGGAATTAATGAGGTCAAAAAAATTTAAAATTGAAAAATTAAAAACAACACACACACAAATCAAATAAATGATACTAGATCTTATGTGTGTTTTGGTCTGGATGTTGAAAGGGACTTGATAGATTAGAGAAAAAAGGGGGGGAAAAGGAAAACGTTTGAAGATTTGAAAAAATGAATACAGTGAAATAGAATGAAATGATGAAAGTAAAATAGAATTTGAAAAATTTACAAAAAAATATAGTAGAAAAAATTAAAAATATTTTAATGAAAATCAAAAATAAAAATAAATTTTTTCTTTCTGTATTCAAGAAAAAGAAAAGGAAAAAGAAAATTGAATAGATGTACCAGCGAACAGACTGAAATACAATTGAAATTATATTATTTTCCCCTAGAAGTCAAACTGTGAAGCACTTTATGGTCCATAAACTAAGCAGGCAGAAGGACTTGTGGTGTTCCTGAAGAGCAAGGTTGGCCCAGTTAGGCGGGGCTTAGTATAACGGCTCTCTTCCCTACTAGATGGTGCTGCTTAGCTTACTGGGCTGTATTGTTGTGGTGCTTGTAGATGTGTATGTGCATGCACGGGAGGGGTTAAAATGGCGTCAACCAGCCACCCAGTCTCTAGTATCGGAACTCTGTTCTCCCCGATCAGCAATCACGCACCCATCCTTTGTCTCTGGCTTCTGTCTGCTCCCCGCTTTTACACTGTCTGTGACCAAGCCATCAGGTTGACAGGCGGCACCTACCTCTTAAGTTTTATCTCAGATGAAGCTGTTTTTCCCAACCCCTTACTTCTGAGGGACTGCAACTTTGACCTGTTCTGCCCCTCTACGGTGGGGTCTCACCAAGCAATGGCCAGGTGCCAGGTGTACCCAGGAACGTTCATGGGACCATGCTGCTGCTGATGCCCAGAGACTGTGGCTGGGTGCCAGCCCGCCCTAGAAGTAGTTCATACAATCGTATAGCAGCAGTGTTTCAGGGATTATGGAAAATCACAACATACATCTGGCACCAGGCTTCACCCTTAATGACCTTGTTCCAGCACCAGCGAATGTGCTTGTTCTCTGGGCTCCACTGGGGCCTTTGCTTGTGGGGGGCACTATACAGCCTCTACCAGATGTCCTCCCAGCAGGGGAACCACCTCTCCCCGTGTGGCCCAAGGACCCCCGGACTTCACTGTGCTCCTGGGATTCTCCCTTCTCACCAGAGCACCACCAGGTATCGAGCTACAGAGTTTTAGACTCTGTGCTCCCCCTGTTTATAGAGTCTTAGTGGAATTAAAACCCTCTCCTTTCTCCTTTCTCCCTTTTTAGTTCAGTCCCTGGGGATGTTTCCACTTTTCCAATTTGTCTCCAGCTGCTTTTGGGGGGGTTCTCTTCCCATACTCTCCCCTTGTCTCTGTCCTCTCTCCACCAGCAAAAATAGCTCCCTGCCCTCCGCAGCTTCTGTCTCCCCCAGTGCACCTCTCTGTGCTGTGTACCTGCTGACTTCTGTGGTTCAGGTTGTGCAGATTGTTGTGTTAATCCTCAAGTCAGTTTTCTAGGTGTGCAGGATGGTTTAGTGTTGATCTGGCTGTATTTCATGGACACGAGACACACAAAAACGTTCATGCTGTTCTGCCATCTTGGATCCTCCTCTCCACTCTTCCCACTTTTAATCGATATAGTATTGGGAGTCATAGCCATAACAGTCAGACAAGAAAAAGAAATAAAAAGAATCCAAAATGGTAACAAAGAAGTAAAACTGTCATTATTTGCAGATGACAATGCTATACATAGAAAGCCCTAAAGACTCCACCAGAAAACTATTAGAAGTAATACATGAATTCAGTAAAGTTATGGGATACAAAATTAATATACAGAAATTGGTTGTGTTTCTATTTACTAATAAAGACATAGCAGAAAGAGACATTAAGAAAAATTTCCATTTATAATTGCGCCCGAAAGAATATCTAGGAATAAACTTAACCAAGGAGGTGAAAGATCTGTACTCTGAAAACTACAAAACACTGATGAAAGCAATTGAAGACAACACAAATGGGAAGATATACAATGTTCATGGATTGGAATTAATATTGCTGTAATATTCATATTACCCAAAGCAATCTACACATTCAGTGAAATCCCTAACAAAACACCAATAGTGTTTTTCTTAGAACTAGAACAAATAATCCTACAATTTGTATGGAACAACAAAAGACCCCCAAATAGTCAAAGCAATCTTGAGGAAGAGGAACAAAGCTGGAGGTGTCATAATCCCAGATTTTGAAATATATATAGAATCTATAATAATCAAAACACTATGATACTGGCACAAACACAGACACATAGATCAATAGAACAGAACAGAGAGCTCAGAAATGATGCTTATATGGGCAATTAATATACAACTATACAATGGGGAAAAGACACTCTTCAATAAATGGTTCTGGGAAAACTGGACAGCTACATGCGAAGAATGAAACTAGATCATCTCTTAACACCACACATAAAAATAAGCTCCAAATGTATTAAACACCTAAATGCGAGATCTGAAACCATGAAACTCTTAGAATAAAACATTAATCTCGTGACATTAGCCTTAGCAATATTTTTTTACAGGTCTCTGCAGGCAAAGGAGAGAAAAGCAAAACTAAAGTTTCTAATGGCACTACACCAAAATAAAAAGCTTTCATACAGCAAAGGAAACCATTAACAAAACAAAAAGAGGACCTAATGAAAAGGAGATATTTGCAAATGATATGTCTGGTAAGGAGATAACATCCAAACTATATAAAGAATTTCTACAACTGAACACCTACAAATAATCCAATCAAAAATAGGCAGAGGACCTGGACTAACACTGTTTCCAAAGAATACAGACAAATAACCAGAAGATACATGAAAAGACCCTCAACATGTCTCATCATCAGGGAAATGCAAATCAAAGCCACACTGGGGTGTCACCTCAAACCTGTCAGAATGGCCATTATCAAAACAAAACAAAAAAAAAAAACCCCAAAACAAATAACATGTATTGGTAAGGGTATGGGTAAAAGGGAACGCTTACACAGTATTGATGGGATAGTAAATTGGTGCAGCCACTGTGGAAAACAGTATAGAATTTCCTAAAAAAACGTAAAAGTAGAAATACCATATGATCCAGCAATTTTACTCCTGGGTAATTATCCAAAGAAAATGAATACAGTAATTCAAAAGATACATGCACCCCTATGTTTACTGCATTATCATTCACAATAACCAAGATATGGAAGCAACCTAAGTATTCAGTGATAGATGAATGGGTAAAGAGGAATGGTATGTGCGTGCCCATACACATGGAATATGACTTAGCCATGAAAATGAATGAGATCTTTTCATATTATCCTAAGTGAAATAATTCATACCAAAAACCCAAATACCACCATATGATTTCACTTAATATGTGGAATGTAAAAAACAAAACAAATAAAAAGCAGAAAAGCCCATAAATACAGATAATAAATGGGTGGCTTCCAGGGGGGTAGGTGGGGAGATGAGCAGAATGGTAAAGTGGAGTGGGAGGTACAGGCTTCCAGTTATGTAATTAATAAGTCACAGAGATGAAAGGTATGGGATAAGTAATAGAGTCAATGGTATTGTTATAGCATGTGGTGACAGATGGTATCTATACTTGTGGTGAGCACAGCAGATGTATAGAGTTGTTAAATCACTGGGTTGTATACCTCTGATGTAACATTGCATGTCAACTACAATAAAAAAATATAAATATACTTAAAAAAGAAAATTAGAGAAATCAGTCATCCAGTAGGTCCTATGAAAGTATTCATGGGGAGCACAATTGGGAGAGTTCCAGTCTTTATATTTACTTATTTTTTTTTTTAATTTTTAATGTTTGTTTTAGAGAGAGAGAGCGTGAGCAGGGAAGGGGCAGAGAGCGAGGGAGACACAGAATCTGAAGCAGGCTCCAGGCTCTGAGCTATCTGCACAGAGCCCAATGCAGAGCTCGAACCCATGAACTGTGAGATCATGACCTGAACCCAAGTCGGGCACTTAACTGAGCCACCCAGGTGCCCCTCTATATTTACTTTTAATATGCTATGTTGGCACATATTTTTAAAAAGGGTTGTAAATCATTTTCTCTCACAATTACACTTAATAATGCACTTGTGGAATTTTTGCTTCCTAGCCCTGTGACTTTTCGATCTGCTAGTTTATATGTCTAGGTTTCTAAAGGAGAAATGATTCCTCCAGGGAATACAACAATGGCTCCATAATCATGGACAGACTGCCTTATGGCCATTTGGACTCATCATGCCTCTGAATCAAAAGACAAAGAAGCAGATTATTATTCTGGTTGAATTGACTGAATCCCAATCTCTAATTGCTGCTATATAGTGGGGTGGACCAAGTCTGAACCAGGGGATTCTCTAACAAGTAAATCAGTTTAATGGAAGATTGAGGCATCCCAACAGGGCAAGACCATTAAGTGTCAAGAGAGTTCAGGAATGATAAACTGAACTTCCACCAGGTGAAGAACCTTGACCAGGCAAGGTGCTGGCTGAAGACAGGAAGATGCCAGAATGTTGGAGAAGAATGATTTTTTAAAATACCAACTCAACTCAGGAACAGCTAAGAATCAGGAACCATTTGAGGAGGATTCATGGCGCTTAACTTTACAATAGGACCCCGGCTTACCCTAGAGTAGATTTCTTATGAAATGCCTTTTTGAAAATGCTATCCAAAGGAACTCAGGGCAAAATATTAAAGAAAAGTCAAAAAACAAGTGACAAACTGAGAGATGAAATATTACAGATAAAGGGAAAATCTTCCTAATATAGGAACGACCAAAGATGAGGGAAAAAAGACGAAAAGGAAAGAAAAAACCAAACACAACAGCCTGATAGAAAATTGGACAAAAGACAGGCAAATAGCATTCACAGAAAGTTAGACAAAAGGCTTTTAAATATTTGAAGACATCAAACTTCGCCAATAGGAAAATTAAAAGTACACTGAGATACCATTTCTCACCCATGAGCTTAGCACAAATTCAAAAGCTGAAAAACCCACCCTGTTGTCAAGACTGAGGGGAGGCAGGCATTGTCATACAACCGGCTCAAGGTAAATGCCACAGTACTTCGCATACGCGTTTACCCTTGACTCGGGAATTTCGCTTGTGGGCTACTCTGAGTGTCACATCGTTTCCTGATTGGGCCAGAAGAGAATACTCGAGACAGAGCTCAGGGGAGGGCCCCCACGCAGGACTGTCTCTTTCATTCCCGCTGTGAAGCTTGACGGAGGGACCTCTGTGGTTTGTGGCTGTCTGGCCTCGCCACACTGTGGCCGCCCTCTCTGCTGCCTGCGTTCCTGCCCGGCTAGAGGAAGGCCGCCTTGAGCTCCCAGGGTGAGCAGGCCTTCCAGGCAGCCGTCCTGCCTGTACTCTTGGCATTCATATGGCATGGCCATAAATTATGCCCAGTGTGTTCATTTTCAGTTTAAATGTGTTCTTATCCCAGAGGAACAACTAATGGCGTCAAGTTACTGATGTGAAAAAAGCCTGCCGCTACAATCTATGGATTAATGGAATAGCAGTCCTGGAGGCTGGGGCGGCAATAAATCGCCAGCCACTGGTGACACAGATTTTAAATTATGTTCTCCGTCCCCTTCCCCCTTCTCCAAAGTTATTTTGCTGTAAAGATGTTGGGTAAACATTTACCATTGCTTAAGTGTTTGCTTTCTATTAAGGTTGATGCAAGCAGGGCCCCTCCCTCTGAGGGGCCCTTCTCGCAGACAACGGGAAGTGAGCTGAGAGGGATTTAAAAGCTTGTCATGCTTTCTCGAGGAGGCGTGAGGGCAAATCTCCTCTCCAGGATCACTGATAAATTTCAGAAAATTGGCAAACACAGGGTTCCATCAGCGAACTCTGCTCATTTGGCACGTGAGTTCCTACCCCGACCTTCTGTTACGGCTTTTTTCTTTCCCTAATGAATTTAAAATGACGAGCCAACGTAATTCCCATCAGTGCTTTTGAAAGGTAGCAAATCTACTTCTCATTAGGCGAAGGACTCCAGGGAGTCTGCTGATGGACCACAGGGAGCTCAAGAGTCCCTGATCCTAAAAGCAAATTGTTCATATATATGTACATGGGTTTCTGGAAAGGTCTATGAATTGCATCCAATTCACTCAAAGTTCTATAACATGGATTGCACAGATGGCCACAATACCTCCCTCTCTTTCCACACCTTGCGATTGGATGACTGAGAGAAGAGGCTCTCCCCACCCCAGACTCTGGGCCGGCCTTGTGAATGGCTTTGGCCCGTGGGATATTGGCAAATGCAACAGAAGCAGTTACGAGAAGTGCTTGCACATTGGGGCTTGCCTGCTTACCTCTCCTGGAACCCTGCTGCCCCGGGAACAAGGCTGGGCTAACCCCGGGAGCTACAAGCCTCAGTCACCCCCGTTTCCCCAGCCGACCCACCTGCAACTGCAGACGGTGGTGTAGGCAGCCAAGATCAGCCACGCCTGGGCCAGACCAGAACTGTCTAGCTCAACTGCTAACGTACAGAATCGTGAATAAGTGTTATCTTGAGCCACTAAGCGTGTTACACAGTAAAAGCTAACGGACACAAATACTACACCAGAGAGTGTGCATTTTGAGAACAAGGGGCATAACTTATTCAGTCTTTGTATTGCCTTTTCCTAAACACACAGTAACTATTCAATATATATTTGCTGAATTGGGTAGAGTTGGTTGTTCATAAAGACTGAGATGAAGCCACTTTCTCAAGGTGACTTAGTAAATTAGGAGGGATTCCAGAGCACCGATGCTGGGCCTCTGTTTTCTTATAAAATGGGCTTCAGAATACCTACTGTGTTGTGCTACTGTGGTTACTGGAGATCCTGTGTGCCCCGGAGATAAGGCTTGATACTTGCCTGCGGCTGGGGCAGAGGCCAGCTGACAGAAAGGTGCAGAGTGCACCAGCAAGCCCGATACTGAGCACATTTCCATGGTCAGAGTAATTGCCAGGCATTGGGCAAGTGGATTCCGGCTTCCAGTGGCCAGCTTTCTCTGCCGCCTGCCGTGGCCATGTGGCTGGAAGCCTTGTCTCTCCCTGTGTGAGGGGCCAGGCCACAACTCCCAGTAAGTAGCTCCTTTCCTGGCTTGTAAAATAAGGTGTGGCTGACTGGGGCCTCCCTAAGAACGCCCGCAGCCGCCGGAACCAAGGGCTGCAACTCCTCCCCGAGCCCCATCCAACCAGGAGGGACTGAACTGCTCACAGGGTCACGGAGCCATAAAACAAACCACCTTTTTTTCTGAATTTGTCTAATGCAGAAAGGTGGAAAAGCAGCCATGGGATTGGGAAATAGGAGGAAGCAAAAACAAACCTGATGTGAGCTGGGGTGCAGGGTGAGGGAGCTTCGTGGCATGCACGTCACATGGTCAAGCCACAGATGGAGGGAATTACAGAAAAAATTTCCAAGTGAAAAAAACATGACATATACTGAGTTACAGAATGCACAGAAGAATTATACAAAGAACCCAAGACATTTGAAAAAACATTTTTGTCCCATTAAGACTTCCTATGCTTTTCTAATAGCACCTAAAATGACTTCTTTCTAGGACCTAGGATAAAACTTTCTGTGTTAGAGATGTATTGGGGTGTAAATAATGGATACATATTATCATTTACTACAAACAGTAAAGAAAACATTCTGCTTTTTTGACAAAATGGACATTAAGTTTTTGCTTGTAAAAACATTGATTTTTATCCAGTTATCCCCCCAGATATTCAAGGAGAAGATTCAACGTACACTGCTATGCTTTTACTAGAACTTTCTAGCCTTCATGTTGAGATGTGGAACATTAAAGTCACCAACGAGTAAACAAAACAATTAGCAGATGACATTTTCAACCAATTTTTTTGTATTTATTATTGTGCTTCTCTACAACTAATGATTCTTGTGGTTGCACATGGTATGCCTGCTTATTTACCTACATAAACACAGCCTAGCATTCCCAGAGGGGAGGCCCACAAACAGTGCGGCACATGTGACCTCCACCAGGCATTCGATATGGGTATGAGCCATCTTTGCCTGCGCCCCTTAGGATGCTCTTATGTGGGCGTCACATTCTTCTAAGAGGAGGATCAAGTCTTCAATCAGGCTGTGCTCTCTGCCGTGTGTCACTCTCATAATGTCAAAAGCCTATTGGAAAAAGAAAGAAGACAGATTATGTTAGAGTAGACAGTTAGTTAGGTTTCAACAGGACGCCTGGAGACCCACAAAAGGGGAGTCATGGCCAGCTCTTGGGGGCAGCGGTTAGAGACCTGTCGGCACCACTCCAAAACAAAGCCACAGGAAGCCGGATCTAACCAGATAGGCCCAAGACAAAGAAGGCTGGAAACCCTGACTAAGGGAGAAAAGGCATGAAATCCTGCTCCCAAGAAATCCCCTCCTCAAGTAAAAAGTATTCCACCCTCTAGTTAACAACTGTCAATAAAGATGGAGACCCAAACTCCGGGGCACGCAGCTCTCTCTTGAGCTCACTTGCACTCACATCTTGAGAGCAAACACTCCTTTTAACAAACTTTCCTACTTGCACCTCTCAACCACTGTGTCTGGTATATCCTTGAATTCTTTCTTGTGATGAGACCCGGAGCCTTTGGCAACACCGTGCGGATAGGCCGGGTGGAGGCCTCAGGGCTCGGTGTCTCCCCAGTCCACCCGATAGCGTCTTGATCCAAAAGTAGGTGGGCCCCTGCCCGCTCATCTCTTTCCCACGATACTTGGGCGTGGAGAGCCCGTGGTCTGCAGCGTGAGCAGTACTGTGGTTCTCCAAGCCACACAGTAAGGGGCAGGGTGAATTTTGCATGTGTTTGTAGACGGCACACTCCCAATGAGTAGGGCCAGGTGTGGTGTCCAACAGTGATCTTCAGGGCTTGTTAGTGCAGGGGGTTGTGGGTGGTTAGGTTTAAGAATAAAAACTAAAAATAGTTAAGTGGTATTAAAGATGAGATTCTATGCTGCCATCACCTTCAAATTTCAGTTTTGCATGCTGTATTCAGTTCTCATCTATACGCGCTGGGCTTATGATGTACACATATTTCTGTATTCTTTTCATGTCATATTACAGTGTCAGCATTTGGACAATCGCTTCTTTCACTCCCCATGTTCAATTCAGCCTCCGTAATATTTCTGAAATCTGAGTGGGCTTGTGACCACCTCAGTGAGAACAGTATAAGGAACGCTATTGACTTCCAGGGCTAGGTTAAAGAGGCCGTGCAGCCTCTGCCTCGTTCACCAGTGTGTTTGCTCCTGGGGCCGTGAGTCGCCATGCTGTGAGGAGGCCCACGGAGAGGCCATGTGCACGTGCTCTGGTAGACGGTCCTCGTCGAGCCCCTCTTTCGGCTCCTCTGGGCCTAGACACCAGAAATTGGCATAAAGAAGTGTTCAGGGGTGCCTGGCAGGCTCAGCTGGAAGAGCATGCAACTCTTGGTCTCAGGGTCGTGAGTTTGAGCCCCAGGTTGGGTGGAAGCATCCAGGTGACTCCAGCCGCTAGCCAGAAGACATCCAGGTTCCCGTCTTCCTTGCTGAAACCCCAGACGTTGAAGGAAAAGGGCCAGCTGCTCCTGTTGTCATCTGTTTGAGTTCCTGACCCACAGAATCTGTGATCATGGTAAAGTTGTGGTTGGAGCTTTGGAATAGTTTTGGAATATTTGCTCAGCTTTGGAATGGTTTGTTACAGAGCAATGATATTTGTGCAGTAAATAAATTAGAAACCCTGTCCTCGTGCACCACCCGGTAGGGGGCTGGCAGGAAAGGGGAGGGGGGCACAGGTCCATTGTACTGAATGTGGACGTGTCTTCACACAGGCTCTCAGCCTTGGTTGCAAAGTATTATCAACCAGGGAGCCTCACAAGAGACCCTAACGCCCAGACCCCACACACAGGATTAACCAAAACCTGGCCTCTGCGGGGGAGGGTGAGGCTGGGGGTTCAGGGGATTCCGATGTGCCCTTGGGGTTGAGAATGACATACAGTGCGCTCTTAACAAACACTAGCAACGTTTTATTATTCAATGTTAATTTATAGCCAGCATAATTACCATTTTAATGGTTGTGTGCAATTAATTCTATCATGTTTACAGACCATCAGTCACTAAGCTACTCTTGGAAATTCAGATCACTTTCAATTTTTGACAAAAAAATGATATGATACAGATCTTCCAACTCAGGACACTTTTTGCCTTTGCTGAATATTTGCTTAAGATCAATTCCTAGGGATTCCCGGGTAGGAAGACCTTTGCAGCTAGAGACATAAAAACTGGAAGCAGAGTGGTCGCATCCTCAGACCCCTTCGTTCTGTGGGGGAGGAAACCTAGACCCGGAGAAGCAAAGCGGCCAGGCCCGGAAATGCTTTCAGAAAGCCTGTGTTCCTGGCTTCTCATTCCAGCCTCTTTAAAAATGTCCCCTGCACAGTAATAAAGGAAAACAGGCAGGCAGAAGGGTCTGGATGTAGCTGCTGGGAGAGAGAGGAAAGAGACAGCAAGAGGAGGACCCGCCAGCTTGGGCTCTGGTCTCCAGCCTGAAGGAGAGCAGCGCTCATCACGGAGTCCAGACACGACCCTGCCGACAGGCAGTCCCGTCACCCGGTGACATCCCAGCTGGGAAACCCAGAAGGTTCTGATTAACTTGAGTGGGTCTGGCCTTGGGGGGGAGGGTGGTGGAGGCAGCCCCACCTTGCCGGCGGCCAAGCTCTGTGAGATCCCTCCGGACGGAGGATCAAAAACAAATGTTTGAAACCATTCTGGGAACAAAGGTGTCCCATTTCATCCCCCTCCCCTCCCCCCACTGGGGCTCCTCTCTGGGTCCTCAGTCAGTCTAGACACCTTAAGGTCTGAGGTGGAAAGCGGCCTGAAAGCAGGACTGCGATGAGAGATCACAGAGATGCTTCGAGTCTTTGCCGGGAAAGCCTCTTACTTGAAAGCTCTGGGATGTTCTCGTCCCTTCTACTCGGTGGAGGAAGGTGAGTGGGCCAGAAGCACTGCCTGAACACCTCTCTGCTTAAAGGGAAATGACCCTCTGCCCTGCCCGACTAACATGTGGTCCAGAGAAAGGTCAGGCCTAACCTGGGACGGCTCACTTCCTTCCTGGCGCCTCATGGAGGCCCTCTGCCGGACGAGGCCCTGGCCTTATTGCCCAGGAGGATGCCCCGATGGGCTGTGCGTCAGCCAGAGACAACTCTGGCTAAATGACAAATGTCACCTTCGCATTCCTCTGACAAGGTGAGGTTGATGTGCATGTCTTCACACACTATGGGCTGCAATCTTCCCTCCTTTCTGCCTTTCCTCCAGCCATCATTTGCACTTTCTTCCCCCTTCCAGCTTTAGAAATAAGGTCTGTTCCTCAAGAGCTGAGGTTAATTGTGGCTGATCCAGAGTCTTCCTGTTCACGAGAGGGACAGACCTGCTTAGGACGCGTGCCCAAGCGCCAGTAGGCGGCTTGCAGCCGTCCTGGAATCACAGAGCCCCAGGAAGGAAGGGGAAGCTGCCTGGCTTTCCCCAGGCCTCACTGCCACACCTCCGTGCCTGCTTCCTTACGGAAGGGCCGTGAGGACCGTCTGGTCCAGTCACGTCGTGGCCTGACTCGTGGGCGCAGGGTGGGCGCCGGCTCTCAGGACGCGAGCCGGTGTTCATTCCATGGCTGCATTGTGCAGCCTCCACCTGAAGCCAGTCTTCATGACCGAGGGGGGGACCAGAGGTTCCCCTGTACCCAGACATGGCTTCTGAGACATCTAGAGGGATCTCCCAGTCAGGATGCTCTTGGTGGTGCTCTGTGTTCTCTTATTTGGTGGTGAATGCAGCAAGGGAAGCAAAGGCAGGGGCAGGGGGCAACCCCCGGACATTATGTACAAGATTTGAGACACTAAGATTAGAAGATTTTGTCCACGGGGGGGCTGGAAGCAGAGAGCGAACGGGTATAGCTGGGGCACTGGACCGACTGGAAGACACTGAAAGAGCGTCTGCATCATTTGTCTAGAAGGTGAAACTGAGTAGAAGTACAATAAACAAGTAGGCGTTACAATTTATGAGGGACGGCTGGAGTGGAAGAGAACCAGAGAGAAAGGAAAGAAAGAAATAGCATTCAGTATGTGCAAAGTATGTCAGAGCCCGCCCTCTGTATTTGTGTGAAGGACCGGTCACTCTGGGTGGACAGGGAGTGAGTGGGGACTCAGACCTGGTGATAGAAGGGATCTGGTCCTCGTCTTGGGCGTCAGCCCTCATTGACATAAGACAGGAGCACCGTGTGGCTGTGGGCCCAGATCTCTACGGGGGCCACAAACCTTCAGCCCAGTGGGCGAGGGGGGCTTTGCCCTCCCAAATAAAGTTACAGTAAATCCCTGACAGACCGGAGCAGCCGTTTCCTGTAGCTCTGTGTGTCCCCTCAGCCCCTCCCACACATGCGCACATCAGACAGAAAGGACAATTTTAGTTTAATTTCCTGCAGCAGTATATAAAACAGATTAAGGAAATATAAAATTGGAGCCGGCTTGTGCTGGGAAAAGCTTATCTCTTTCCATTAAATTTTATTTTTATAATAGTAGCATTTAAAAAGAGCCTCCACATCATCTTCCACAGAGGACTCGTTTGGAGCCTCCAAGGGGGGCTGCTGGGCCATGTACGGACTCTAAATGTCACACGAGAAATGGCAGCACTGATTGTCTGCCACCGGACATGCGTGGTTCATTCGGGAATAAAGGCAGGGGCCCAGGACTGATTTAAATCTCATCACGTCTTTTTTTTTTTTTGAGTAATTTTAAAATTGTGGTCTTATATTAAATAGGTTGAATCAGATTATGATTTAAAGTTGCAAACAATAGCTTTCTTATTAATTTTTAATACAAATATATTAAGCTTATCAAGGATCTCATATACTCTCTACCAGGAGCCTGAGGGAATCCAATAAATGACTTCCCCAAGCATGATTTAAATATGGATTTAAAATCAGAGGGAGGGGCTCCTGGGTGGCTCAATGGGTTAAGCGTCCGGCTCTTGACTTTGGCTCAGGTCGTGATCTCCCTGTTTATGAGTTCGAGCCCCACATCCTGCGTGGGATTCTCCCTCCCTCCTTCCCTCTCTGTCAGGATAAGTAAACGAAAAAAATCAGAGGGAAAAGAAATGTGTGCCTGATAAGAAGCTCCGGAATCCCATCACATCACACCCAGCGTACAGGATGTGTGTATGTAGGTTTTTCTCTAGCAAGTCAGTGGTTCTTACGAGATTCATAAATAACGTGAGCAAAGAGGTTAGCAGGTTAAGGAACAGGAGCAAGAGAACCGCGAGCTCCGAATCAGCCACGTCGGGGCTTACATTTGGGGTGTAGGCGGGAGTGGGAGGTGCATTCAGCTTTCTCTGGCTGTGCCTGAATAGCTCATAGCTGTGTGGGGTAGACAGGGGGGTCCGGGGCTCGTGGCCTGTGCTAAAGCGATCCTCAAAACGTAAGATGCTTCAACAGAATGAAATGAGAAGGGAAACAAACAATATGTAAAAAATTTACATCTAAATAAATAACAAATGATTACTGAGGGGGGAGAAGTCTGTTTTCTTCCAGCCTGCTTGCAGCTAACAGGGCACTAACAAAGCGGTTAGTCTAGCCCAGGGCAGGGGGATAAGCAGCTCGGAGAGCGAGGTTACGGGACAGAAACAGGCTCACCGAAGGACAGCCCAGCCGAGGGCGACCGCAGGGGAGCTCCGAGAAGTCAAGTTAGATGCCAACAAAATCCTTCCAAGGAGTAAGTGGAAGGGAATGGAAACAGATTAGAGACAGGAGAAAGCAGGAGAGCAGCACCGCGAGGGGACCCCAGGACTCTCCTGCGGCAGCAGTCACAAGGATTTCAGCAGGGCCCGGTGATGAAAGCCTAAACCAAATCTGTGTTGGGCTAAGGGGATCCCTTTCCTGGAGGAGGCTGGCCTAATGGAATCTGTAGCAAATTTCTGTTTCTGAAGCGGCACTCATTTCTGCTCCAGAGTCGGCCTTTGAAACCCAAAAGGGTTTCAAGCCCTTTCGTTCTATTGTTTCCAGAGTCTCTGAGAAAGAATATGTAGGGGTGCTAGCCTAAAGAGAACATCAGCTTCGGAAGGCAGAGAGCTTCCCTTTCCCCTCTCTGGGTTCCCTGAGCCAGGAGAAAACTCAGGAAAGGAGGCTTTCTGCAGGATGAAACTGGCCCGCTCCTGTTCCTAGACCCCCAGGTCCTATGAGCTGGCAAAGAAATGGACATGTGGCCTGTGTGATCTGGTACTTTGTAATACGGAGACATGGATAGATAGGTAATTCGATAGATAGCTAATATCCTAGCTTCTCACAGAGATTCTAAAACCCTTTGGAATTTCCTAAGTGCTGAAAGCAATAAAGGGGTCTCATGTTAACAAGGTGACTTTCAGAAAGCGCCTAAGGATGGGGGCTGGTTGCCAGGAGAACCAAGCGCGTGACTGACCTTTAGGAGCAGGGAGAGGTTGGAGGCTGAATCACTTGCCAACAGCCAGCGATTTAATCAATCATACCTAGGTAATGAAGTCTCTGTAAAAACCGCTATAAAGGATGGGGTTTGAAGAGCTTCCGCATTGGTGAACACGTGGAGATTTGGGGAGAGTGGTGAGCTCTGAGAGCACAGAAACTCGGGGCCGCTTCCCCAGACCCTGCCCTATGCCTCTCTTCTGTCCGGTTTATCCTGATTTATAGCATTCTACAATACACTGGCGAGCAAACTGTTCCTCTGAGTTCCGTGAGCCACCCTAGCAGATCAGTTGAACCTAAGGAGAGGGGGTCCTTGGAGTCTCCAGTGTGTATGGCTGGTCAGTCAGAAGCTCAGGTGACAACCTGGCGTGCCCTCAGCATCTGCAGTAGAGGGTGGCCCTGTGGGGCTGAGCCCCTAACCTGTGGGATCCGGTGTTGTCTCTGGGTAGATGGTGTCAGAATTGAACTGAACTTAGGACACTCAGCTGGTGTGGGAAAACCCTTGCCACACACTGGGATTGGGTGAGCAGACCCTCACTCTGCCAGTAGGTGGTCAGGAAAGGTCCAGACAAGATCTGGTCCACTAGCCCTAGACACACTACATATGCACACTAGCCAAAGGGACAGGACCAGGGTGGGACTTTTAAAGATCTCAGTTCATTAAAAAAAATCTATTCATTCAAGTACGTGTTGAACAGAACTTGCTGTGACTGGGGCATGTGTGTCTATGTTAGGCAGCACCAGGAGATACACAAGGTAAAGTCGGGGCCCCTTGTGGAATCCTACACAACTTGGGGAAACAGAACATGTCCCTGTGGAATGCCGGGGAGCAGTTACATGACGTAATTGTCAGCAATGGAAACGCCGTATTATCCCAAGCTACAAACATCAGTGCTGAAGGGACGGCAGGAATAGCGGCGGGAACGATCGGCACGAGGGTTCCTACAACCATAAACATCCGTGATCGTCTCAAAATACGTGGGACTTGGCAGAACAGTCTCACATACTACCCCATTTACTTCTCAGAACCACTCTGTGGGGTAGGTATTAACCCCGTTTTAAAACTAAGAAAGCTAGATTCGGAGCGATTAAGAGACTCGCGTCAAGGCATGGGACTGCCACGTGAACCTCCTCCCTCGAAAGCTGAGCGCTCTCGACCAGGCTACACTGCCAGGCACACGTCTGTCTGCATCCTGGGTGACGATGAGACCTGGTGAGACGCTCAGTGACTTCCAGAGCCAAACGGGAAGTGTGGGCTCAGGCCGTGGTGTAACGCAGGCCTCGGGGCAGACTTGCTGATCCTGCTCCGAGAAGCTCCTTCGTGGCTCCCGGGGTCCTTGCAGGGGTTCACCTTGGCTACCAGGGGAAGGAGATGCGAAATAAGACCGTTAACAGAGGAAGCTTCTGGAGGTGAGGTTAACATCGCGAGAACGTGAGCAAGGCAGTATGGAACGGGGGCCTGAGGGATACAGAAGGGCAGAAAGTGTGAGATGGGTGGGGATGGCCACCGCAGCCACCCAGCCCATGTGACCCCGGAAATCGACATGTAAATGTCTGCTTGGGCTCCTGTGTCTGCAGCCGAGGGTATCAGAGGTCCCCTTCCAGAGTTCTGCACACACAGGCAACATCAGGCCTCACTCGATGAATGAAGCGCTCCAAACTGCCCCCCGGGGCTGGCATCGGGGGCTCGCAGATCGGAAGGGGTTTCTGCACACGGGGTCTTACTAGAGAGTCCCATCTATTTCACTGGGCCAGTGTAGGAGAAAAGAGAGCCTTGGACTCCAGCCTGGACTTAGTGACCTGTTTGTTTACACGTTTGCCCCCTCCCCTAAATTGGAAGGACAACGCTGGGCCTTACTCAGATTCATACAAGAATTCCATCAATCTCCTGGTTGAAGAACCTAGAGCGGGCTCCACGTCAGTATGACTCTAGACAGGCTCCTGCATGCCTCCGCGCCATGACTCCTTTGTTTCTCTTCTTTTTCTTTCTTTTTAAATATTTATTTTTGGAAGAGTGTAAGTGGGGAGGGGCAGAGGATTGGAACTGGGCTCTGCACTGACAGGCTGACGGCACAGAGCCCAAGGTGGGGCTTGAACTCATGAACCCAACCGCGAGATCATGACCTGAGCTGATGTCAGACGCTCAACGGACTGTTCAGAAGCCATGGTTTGGGGGAGAGGAGCTCTCTGCTGGGGTGGAAAGGCCAGGACCAGACAGCCAGCAGCACAGGAGCCTCATCAAGAGGGTGAAAATAAACCTCACCCTTTCCTGTCTTCCAACACAGACCCAGTTCTCCCATGTACTTTCTCGGCACTTACTGCCACCATCGTGCTGACCTCTCTCCCTCCACCCCCCCCTTCTCCAACAGGGAATCCCTCCTAAGTTCCAAGTACCTTGTCTGCCCCTGAACTGGTTACAGAGGTAACTGCAAAGACCTCACGGTCACCTGGGCATCAGGCATTTTGTTTACAGGATACCTCATTTTAGTGCTTTACTGTGCCTCTCGGGTGCCGTGGTGGTGTTTTTTTAACTGAGGGTCTGTGGCCATGCTGTGAAGCAAGTCTGTGGGTGCCCGTCTTCCGAGAGCATTTGCTCACTTCCTGCCTCCGTGTCACATTTTGGTAATTCTCACAGTATTTCAACTTTTCCATTATTATTGCATTTGGTATGTGATCTGTGATCAGACATCTCTGATGTCACCATTGTGTAATTGATTTGGGGCCCCACAAACCATGCCCATATAAGACACACATAATAAATATGTATATAATAAATATTGTGTGCTCTGCTCCGCCAACTGGCTGCCCCCACCCCAGCCTCCCTGAGACAGGGAATTAGGCCATATTATATTGAATATACTGATTAATAGTCCTACAGTGGCCTCTGTGTGTTCAGGTGAATGGAAGAGTTATACATCTCTCACCTTAAAAGCTAGAAATGGTGAAGCTGAGAGCTGACAGAGAGAAAGCCAGGCCTCGTGCACCAAGCAGCGAGCCAAGCTGTGGATGCAAAGGGAAAGTTCTTGAAGGAAATTACAACTGCTACTCCAGGGAACACACGACTGGCAAGACAGCGAAACAGCCGTACCGCCGACGTGGACGAAGCGTCCGCGGTCCGGACGGAAGAGCCAACAGCCACGACACCCCCTTAAGCCACAGCCTGACCCAGAGCAGGGCCCTGGCTCCCTTCAAGTCTGTGAAGGCTCAGAGAGGGGAGGAAGCCGCAGAAGAGAAGTCTGAGCTGGCAGAGGCTGGGTCACGAGGTTTAGGGGAAGAAGCCGTCTCCGTAAAAGTACAGGGTGAGGAAGCAAGTCCGACGGAGAAGCTGCAGCAAGTTCTCCAGAAGGTCCAGCCGAGAGAATTGATGAGGGGGCTACACTCAACCACAGGTCTCAGTGTAGACAGAACAGCCTCGCACTGGAAGACGCCATCTAGGACTTTCATGGCTGGAGAGGAGTCTGTGTCTGGCTTCAAAGCCTCAAAGGACAGGCTGACTCTCTTGTGAGGGGCTAATGCAGCTGGTGACTTGAAATTCTGACCTACTACTTAGAAAAAAAAGATTCCTTTCAAAACATGACTGCTCATTGACAGTGTACCTGGGCACCCAAGAGCGCTGATGGAGACGGACAATGAGATTAGTGCTGTTTCATGTCTGTTAACACGACATCCATTCTGTAGCCCAAGGATCAAATAGTGAATTTCCTTTCAAGTCTTATTACGGAAGAAATACATTTCATTAGGCTACAGCTGCCACAGATAGTGATTCTTCTGATGGATATGGGCAGAGTAAATCAAACACCTCCTGGAAAGGATTCACCTTTCTATTTCATCTATTCTAGATGCCACTAGGAACATTTGTGATCTGTGGGAAAAAATCAAAGTACCAGCATTCACAGGGGTTTGGAAGAAGTTGGTTCCAGCCCTCAAGATGCCCCTTCAAGATGTCAGGGGAGGGAGTCCCTGCAGCTGTGGTGGAAACAGCAAGGGAACCGGGGTCAGAAGTGGGGGCTGCAGACGGGACCGAAGGCCTGCGATCTCCTCGTCAAACCTGATAGGATGCGCACATGGTTTCTGGAGGCGGAAGGTCCTCCCGGTGAAGACGCTGGGAAGACCGTTGAAATGACAACGGAGGATTTGGAACAGGACATCAGCTGAGCCGATAAGGCAGCGGCAGGGTCTGAGGCAGGACTCCAGTCCCGAAAGAAGTTCCGCCAGGGGTCAGATGCGATCAGGCTGCATCGCGTGTTCCAGAGAATTTGCTCACGAAAGCAAGAGTCCAGCGATGAGGCGAACCTGTCTTATTTTCAGAAACTGCCCCAACCCCAACCTTCAGCCCCACCACCCTGACCAGTCAGCAGCCGCCAACAGGGAGGCAGGACCCTCCAGCAGCAGGCAAATCACAACTCACTGGAAGCTCAGATGGTTAGCAGTGTTGAGCAATAAAGTATTTTTAAATAAGGTATGTATATATATTTAGACATAATGCTGTTGTATTTCTCATACACTATAGTATCATGTAAACATAACTTTTATATACACCGGGTAACAGTCCCCTGGACCCTCTTTATTGCAATATTGGCTTTACTGTGGTGGTTTGGAAGCAGGCCCGCGGTGCGTCCGAGATGTGCCTGTACCGTGGGGTGAACACTCTGCTGGCAGGGTCGGCATGCGGAGAGGAGCACATGGTGAAAACCAGGTTGCAGCTGGGCCAGCCCAGGGAGTGGTCGGGGGGAGAGAGGGTGGGGGCGGGCAGCATTTGAGGCACAGGAATTGTCTTGGTAAAGACCTAAGTGTGACCGGTTCAAGGTGTCCTGGGCAACCCCGGGGGGGCCAAGTGAACGCTGGCCGTATGGAGAGGCAGGGGTGGCTGGAGGGGGTGCAGGCTGCAAAGGTGGACTGCAGACAGGTCGTCCAGAGGCCAGCCTGACAGGGGCTTACGGACGGTGTCCTGTGGGGATTGGGTGGGGAGTCGTGGAGAAGGGTGGGGCCCGAGTGCAGGGGTCCTCTGAAGGCCAGTTTGCACCAGTTGGCAAAAGCCGACCGTTAAACCGTCCTGATTTCTGGGGGCTGGTTTTCCGTGGGGAGTCTGAATCAGCCACGGTAGGCACATTTCTACACGAAAAGGGGCGAGCAGCGCAAATCACGTGTTTTCGGAGCTGGCTGTGAAACACGTACGGGCACGTGCCTACGTGCACTCGGCAAGTGGCCCAGCGCGCCACACCACCAGGCTTCCCTCTCCGCGTGCACACTCACCAGCCTCAGGTTCTTCATGGCCTGCGGGAACATGCCCTGGTGCAGCTGCAGCTTGCCGACCTTCATGACCTGCACGCCTCTGACCGGGTGGCTTCCTGGGAAGAAGATCCTGGAAGAAAGAGAAGGGCACACGGCGTGAGTAGCTCTCACCTTTGCAGCCAGCATGCCATCAGGAGCCCAGGAGAGGGCGGCCGACCCTGGCTGGACACACTGGGGCCACCGAGAAAGTCAGCTGTGCGGGCAGGTGGAGGGTGCGGGGCTGGGGGAACAGACTCCCGGGATGACGGGGCTGGAATGTCGAATAAACACTGCAGAAGAGACACAAGGTGGCACCCGTGCGTTTCCAGCTGGGCAGGGGTGGGGGGTGGAGAGACCAGGTGCGATCTCACAGTCCACCTCTCAGGACGCTGCAGCACCTGGAACATTGGAGCAGAAGATGGCCGCTTGGTTCAAGCTGAGTCAACGAATCAACGAACGTTCACGGCTCCCCACAGAGATGCTCCCGTGCCCTCCTTTTCCCTGCAAAGCCCTTGGAATCCCAGTCGTAAGGTTCGTCACGGCCCATCTCTCGTGCGGGACCTGTGTATTTATCACCTCACTGGATGACAGAGCTGGATCGCGGGGCCCCATCTGCGTTTGCCACAATGTCCTGCCAGACGACCTCCATACACACTGACCTCTTTGCCGCATAAAAGAAGAGGGTGTGTGGCAGGCTGAAGAATGGAACCTCAGGGCTACGTTCCAGACCTCGTACTAGGTCAGTATGATTCAGCAGTTTATTGTATCAATAAAACGTGCTCACCATTTCTGCACGCCACACCCCCCCCCCCCATCCTCTATCCTTAGAGTCTACCGAACCCCTGCTGTATGTACAGGCCTGTTCCTGGAGATGGGGGCTGTACAGGTCTGAGCTGTTCCACCAGACAAAGATTCCTACCACAGTTACAAAATATCACAGGAGAGGGCGAGATTTAGTGCCAGGATGAGGCCTACCTGAGTACATGGCAATGCTCAGCTCAAGGTGGCTGAACTGAATTGAGAGAATAATACGGTAGTTACGAAGAGAGACTGGTGGATGACGGTTGGTTGGACCAGGAAGGTTTCCCAGAGGAAGGAGACAGGATGTAAACCGGCTCCCAAGGATTTGGGCAAGCTTGGCTGGGTCCGGAGAAAGGAGGCACATTCTGACCCTTAGCAGAAGCGAGGGCGCACTCCCAATGCTGCTCGTCCAGAGACCACGGATCCTGCCCTGAGGGCCATGACTCACATAGGGCTTTCCCTGTGCCAAGCACTATGTAACCACTTTTTGCTTGTGAACTCATGGAACCCACGTTTAAGCTCTACTGTGTAACAGAGATGAGCTGCATTTACCAGGAGACACAGATACTCTCTGATAGGTGTGCACATGTCTACAAACCATCCCTCCTCCCTGAACCTCAACTCTTCCCCACATTAAATGTCACACAAACTCCTCTCATTCATGCTCTTAAAAAAGCATAAAGCAGTACCTGAGAGGGAGATATTTAAATCAACAGAAGGCCAGCCATGCTTCATTTAAAGAACCGCGAAGGGAGGGAAGGAGAAAAACAAAGGAGACACCTGGGTCTTGGATTTTTCTTTACCTCTTGAGGACGCCCGGACATCAACCACTTCACCTCTCACCCCCTACAAAAGGAACATCAGTATCTACTTGTGCGGAAAAGATTTTAAGATCCCCAGACAAAAAGGCTTATGCACAGGACACCATTATCAGAAGGTGACTGCCCTGGACACTTTCCTCAAAAACACACCTGGACTTGGGATTTTATTTTATTGCTATGAATGTGGACTAATTAAACTCAGAAGCCAAAAAGTAATTTTAGACTAAAAATCATTCCACTAAGTGGATGTCTGTCATGTCTGTTAGGAGAAGGAAAGAAATCTTTGGTTCCGTGATGGTAGAGAAAGTGGTCCATAATTACGCCACGACAGGTACCTGCTCTGGTTGCTTAAAGGTATTAAAAAACAAAGAAAAGTTTCATCTGGAGAAGATGAGGAGAACGGGACTATGAGGGGACTTTCACGTGGCAGTGTGGGGGCCAAAGCAGGAGTCTGAGCGGGAGAGGGAAGGAACGGGGTGCCCGTGAGATGCCACATTCTATGCCACACCCAAGGGCGGTCCCTGCCCTGGTGGGGACACTGGCCAGTTGCAGAAATAAGGCCAATAAAGTCATGACACAGGAGTATGAGAGCTGCCTTGGCACAGACACGGGATTCCAGAAGCGGCGGGGCCCTCGGTGACCAGGGTGCGGCTTGAGCTGGTCCAGATGGGAAGGCGTGACAGGCTCCCGGGACAGGCACGCGGGGCATGGGGAGACACGGGCAGCCCGGGAGATGCCAAATACAAAGGGCCAGTGAGCGCACCGGTCTGGCCAGGCTGTGCAGAGACAGAAATGCAAAGCCAGGAAGTTCGGCCTTCAGCTTGTCGCCAGCTGGGCACGACCCAGCGGGGCCAGGAGTATTTCACCAGGACGGAAAACAAAACTGGACAAGAGACACTAGAGGCAGCCGGACCTGAGGTGGGACCACGTGAGGGGGACAGAAAAGAAAGCTCTGACACGGCTGGCGCAGCAGGGCTTGGGGGCTCGCCGGGTGTGCAGGGCTGCGGCGGACCGTGACACAACAGAAATGCCGCGGGGGAAACACAAAGTGTATCCACGGTAACAAAATCCACAGGCATTCTACTTGTCTGGCCTTAGGAATGCCCTCTTCCGAAGTACACGCTAGCGATCACACGCTCCAGGATGCTGGGCCCAGAACGGAAAAAACCGCCTTCGGGGTTTCCATAGGGAGTGGGTGCATAGGCAGGAACGTGTTTAAATGAGCAGACAACCGCGACAGCACGCGAACCAGCTTCACTCAGACCCACGAGCACCAAGGTTTTGCTGCCATATTTTGCGCAGAGGCCAAGAGTCAGGAAACTGAAAGGTCTCGAGTTAAAAGGCTGCAGAGAAGACCTAGGGGCAGGACCTGTGTTCCTGGTCTCGCCGAGGTTTTCCTACGTGATGTGATTACCAACTACGCTGTTCCACGACAGGTAGCAGTTCTGGTGTCGAAAGCAAGAGAAAAGATTTACTGCTCAGGATGATTTTTTTTGTTTTAGAACTGATGCAAAAGACATTACCGGATTTAAAAGAAGAGCTTAACTATATTTCAGAGTAATCAAATAGCTCTAGTGTATGATTTTGGGCTGATAAATGTGAAATGGTGGTGGAATAAGAAAAATCATTAGTTTGCAACTCCTGGTAAAATAACTGATGCAGGAAAAACGTATCGCTAGATGAAACCAGGAGGACAAGGAAGGATGGAGAATTTTACAATGGATGGATGACACTGTCACCGTCAGAACCCACTGATCGTCAGCATCATTAAAGTGTAAAAACCAGACACTGCGTGCTATCTGATGCCATGCAGCAGGAATCATTCTGCACTACCTATAAAAGCATCCTTGCCAAAACGAACCAACCCACCAACCAACCAGCCCCGAATTTCATCAAGCCCCTACAGTTAGATTCCGTTTCACAGGAAAAACAAGTGATAGAGGATCAAATAAAAGCAACCAGCTACATCTGAGATATGGGAAATTCTATAGGACCTCGACCCAGAATTTCAGCAGGTCTATGGCATGAAAAGAAAAAGATGGCAGGGAAGGAGAACACTCTAGATTAAAAGATACTCAACAGATACAACAACCAAATGTAATATATAGACCTTGTGCATCTGAACTCAAACAAAATAACTATTTAAAAAACCGTTTCTGGGGCTCCTAGGTGGCTTAGTAGGTTAAGCGTCTGACTCTTGATTTCGGTCATGGTCTCAGGGTTCGTGAGTTCAAGCTCCACGTTGGGCTCCAAACTGACAGTACAGAGTCCACTTGGGATTTTCTCTCTCTCTCTCTCTGACCCTCTTCCCCACTCTCCCTCTCTCTCAAAATAAGTGAAAAAAACAAAACAAAACAAAAAAAAACATTTGAGAAAATCTAGGAAATCTGAACATGAAATGACACTGTAAGAAATGGCATGTAAGAAAATGTCCATGTTTTTCCAAGATGCAAACTAAAGTATGAGTGGATGATGCGGTATAATGTCCAAGATTTGATTTAAATTTCTTCAGCATAATGTCTCCTTTCAGCAATGGTGGATGAGCTCATTTCAGACCAAAGTCCTTGCTAAAAACAAGAAAAGTTAGACAAAAATTATAAAAAAAAAATTGCTTGAAGGTATCACCCACTGAGGCAGGGGGATCTGGAAGAGTAAAATGGCAAAAAGAACAGAGGCTCAAGAAGGTGATCCTTGTATTTGTTGCTACTTTTCCCTCCACTGAATTGAAACCAGAGGCAAAACAAGCTCCACAGCCGAGCAGAGGTTCAGGCAGTCTCAGGGATATAGACACACAGAAATCGGGGCTCAGGGTGCAACAATCTAAGAATACTGCTAAGCCAGAAACAGGCCAGCCCTCACAAAGACTGAACCAGTTTGAACCCTGATTGGATTAAGGTGATCTGTTCCTACAGACTTCCAGAAGCAAAAGTGAATTCCCTTTGAAGTAAGATGTCATCCTGAACCTAAAATAGTCCCCCCAATTTTTTTTGACAATGTCCTGCAGTCAGTAAAATTATAACCAGGCATACAAAAAGAAAAGAGCCATCTGAAAACCAAGAGAAAAAAAACACTGACAATGAAACACAGACCTATAGGTACTCAAACATTTAGGTTCTCATACATAGCCTTTAAAGTAAATGTACAGGGGCGCCTGGGTGGCGCAGTCGGTTAAGCGTCCGACTTCAGCCAGGTCACGATCTCGCGGTCCGTGAGTTCGAGCCCCGCGTCAGGCTCTGGGCTGATGGCTCGGAGCCTGGAGCCTGTTTCCGATTCTGTGTCTCCCTCTCTCTCTGCCCCTCCCCCGTTCATGCTCTGTCTCTCTCTGTCCCAAAATAAATAAAAAAACGTTGAAAAAAAAATTTTAAAAAATAAAGTAAATGTACAAAGTACGTTTGAGAACACACAATGAAACACAGACCTATAGGTACTCAAATATTTAGGTTCTCATAGACTTTAAAATAAATGTACAAAGTATGTTTGAGAACATAAATAATCAAAAAGAACTTTACCAGAAAATCAGAAAAAAGAAAATCCTTAATGAAATTTCTGGAACTGAAAAATAGAAAACTGGAGTCAAGAACTCAATAGCTTAACATCAGATATGTCACAGCCAAAGAAAGAATTAGTAAACTGGAAGGCAGGTCAAAAGGATATATCCATTGCAAAACACAGAGAGGCAATAAAATGGAAACTAAAGGGCACGGGTCTCACATGTTAACTGGGATTTCAAGTCAGAGAAGAAAGGATTGGGGCAGAAGATATGAAGACATAATGGTCGAAAATTTCCAAAAGTAACAAAAGACAGCAAGGAACAGATTCAGAAATGCTAAACACTGCAAAATAGAATAAAATAATTCAACAAAAAGGAGGGGGCTGAGAAATAAGGGTTGCAAAATTTTGCTAATTATTGAATCTGGATGATGGATAGAAGAAGGTTCATGATATTGTTCTATTTTGGGGTATGTTTGACAATTTTCATGATAAAAAAACAGGACACTGGGTTTTAATTTTTCATTTTCAGGAATTATGGATTCTGGTAGGTAACGGCCTCAAGTTTCAAAAGAGTTTAGACTTTTCATGAATTCTAAGCCTTATATAGAAATGACGTGGAAACTCGCGGGGAGCCGGAACAAGGAAGCGTGAAGAGGCAGAGAAGAAGGAAAGTGTGTGATGTTCCTCGGGGTCTGCTTACGTTAAACCAGATGCTGTATGAGAGTTATGCTTCTGTGGTGGGGTAGCTTCATTTGTGATATAACACTTTTGTGTTGTTCTTAGTCCTTGTTTTTTTTTTTTAAAAGAGATCAAAACATTGGGAAACAAAACCAAAGAAAGAAAAAACAGACCATACTGTCCAAGAAATCACTCAGAACGAGAACTATTTCTCACCATGACCTTAACTAATTACACAGGTAGTCTGGGTAAGTGCCGTTCCCCAACAGGGTGATAAATCCTTACTTCTTCATCACCTCTACTGGTCAGCTTTGTGGGTGACAGGAATATCAGAGCCATGAGTTCTTATTTGTGTCCAAAAAAAGGAAGATCCTGAGTTCTCACCTCAACTGAACCCTCCCCTCCTACTTTGTCTATTATACATGCCGTTGGCTCCACACCACTGACAGGTGCATCTGCCACACACCCCTACCACCTACCACCTGAGTCTGAGAAAACAAAACTCATGCGCCCCTCATAATTCCACCACACAACAGCATTTTTTAACATCATAGTGAGATTTTGTCTCATTGCCATTTGATTTTTCTTGGGTTTATTTCATCACACAAATGAGTAAGCAGAATCACTTCCTTATGCAAACAATGTATTTCTAGTTCTAAATAAGTCTTCCACTCAAAAGGGCAAGACTTTCTTACTCTTGGAAGTTTAAAAATTTATATAGTTCTTTGTACATGACCTATTTATAGTATATGTCCTATTGTTAGAATCTCTAACTCAGGTTAAGAGCAAAAGAGCTTTTTGTTTATTTTAAATGTTCATGTAGTTCAGGCTCAGGACCACAGGTTTTACTGTGGATAAATTCGAATGAAGGGGTTATGATAATTAGGTTTAAGATCTTGCTTCTTCCAAGTAGTTTTGGTTGAGTGACCACTTCACATCACAATTAACCTGGTGCTGAGACAAGAGACGGGAGAACACTTGGAAATGTTCACAACTACGTACAAACACAGGCTAGTATCATTAAGTGTCGGGCTAGTGAATGTATGAGAATTACTTGGAATGCCCTGTTACATCCACATTGAGGTAAACAAGGTAAAAAAAAATTGCCTGATTTTATTGCAAAGCTTAAAAAAAAAAAAAGCCCAGTAGCATAAAAAGTGATTTTCCAACAGCCAAAGACCCACCTGGCTCACCTATATGTTTGCCTGTAGTTGTGTGTGTGTGTGTGTGTGTGTGTGTGTGTGTGTGTGTGTGTGTGTGTGTGTTTAATGCAAACTGAATGTAGCAATGCCAAAAAGCCTGGCAGGCACCGCAGTAGTTGAGAAGGTACCACCGTGTGAGTGGCTTGGAGCTGCCTTTGCTAAGGAAATACTTACTTGCAGATGGGTTGAGTGTCCAATTTTGAACCTGAAAGTTTGTGTTTTCGTCTTCTTCTTGAAAAGTGAACCGAGAAGACACTGCCCATATCTTATTTGTAACTTTCAAATTGTGTTCAACTATTTTTGTTTAATTCTGGATCTGTGCATAGATTTTCTCACCCACTGGCCAGACCCGCTCACGTGCAGCCTGGAGCCCTTGGTGGTTTGGCCAGCAGCAGGGAGACCTCCTGGGCCTGTCCCCAGAGCTGGGGCTGCATGTGGCACAGTGGTCTGGACTGGCAGGAGTCCTCCAGGCCGGCAGGGCGGTCCTCTGTTGTATGTGAATAATGTCCTTTAGTGCTCATAATGGTGACAGTGCTGCCCTTCGCCTGGCCTTTGCACACTTCATATCACACTCTTGTAGGGTGTGAAATATTTACTAATATTTTGAAATATTTCAAAAAGGCCAGCCAGCATGATTGAATTATACTATAACTGAGTTATCAAGCCCTTCAGAAAAAATGGCCACAAGATGTTTATTACCAAAGTTGTACTTGTCCTGCATAAGCTCTATTTATACACTTACGTGTGCAGTAAAACACACCTCCAAAGTTCTAGATGCATACCCTAAGCCCCCAAATATCTGAGTACATAGATGGTCACATCATTGTGAGATCACTGCCCAGGGAAAAACTTGTGAGCAGAAATGTTAACACTTATTTTCAGGGGTGCCGGAGTGGCTCAGTCAGTTAAGTGCCCAGCTCTTAATTTCAGCTCAGGTCATGGTCTCACGGTTCGTGGGGTCAGGCCCCTCATCAGATTGTGCGCGGACAGCACGGAGCCTGCTTGGGATTCTCTGTCTCCCTCTCTCTCTGCCCCTCCCCCCTTCAAAATAAATATTAAAAAAAATTTATTTTCATAAATTGATTTGTTTGATCCTGTTCAAATTTATGAAAATTAGCTTGGATCCTGTTTCTGATAATATGGCAGGCTTAGTAGCCATTCTGATTCTGTCACAGAAAACAATGTAAAATGCTAGATAAGATATTCTCAAAAGTAATGTAATGCTGGCAAGATAGAAAGAATTGTCAGGCCCAAACCTAAGTGAAGTGGGAGCCCTGAGAAGTAAGTAGAGTGGCGGAACTATGGCACGTAAGAGCCTCTGGCTTCACCTGCTTTGGGGAGCTCGGGGGACATAGTGTCAACCCGACACTGCAGGGTCCAACAGAGAATCCTCCCTTCTTGCCAAATGCAGGAGACAGACTACATTCAAAAGAGTCACAGTAAGGCAACACAAAGCCACAAGCTAGTAGAATAGTATCTCCGATGTGCCTAGGACAAAGAATTCCTAATCTAGTGTATTTCCTCAAAAATACCTTTCATGAATCTATATGTACAGCTAAAGGGTTCAGGGTTACTTTCTGAGGTGATGAAAATGTTCTAAAATTTAATGTGGTGATAGCTGCACATATCTTTGAATATTCTGAACCATATGCTTTTGATGGGCAAATTGTATGGTTCTATGAATTATATGTCAATAAAGTTATTTAAAAAAGAATGAGACATTAGCACTGAAAATAAAATACTAAGGTACAGATCTAATGACATATGTATAAGCTCTATTAAAGGAAAGCTACAAATCTCCGATGAATGAAATCAAATAACTAAAAAGATGGAAAAGTTTTCCATGTTGATAAGAAGACTCAATATTGTCAAGATGTCAGGTTTTCCCAACTTGCTCTATAGAGTCAATGTGATCCCAAAGTCCCAGCAAGTTATTCTGTGGATGTCAATAAACTGATTCCAGGTTTATATGGAGGCAAAAAGATGCAGAATACCACAGCACTGGAGAAGAACAAAGCTAGAGGATCGATACTACCCAACTTCAAGGCTTACTGTAAAGCTATAGTAATCATGGTGGTGTGGTACTGAAGAAAGAGCAGATCAACGGAACAGAATAGGGAGCTCAGAAAGACCCACATGAATACAGTCCACTGATTTTTGACGAAGGAGAAAAGGTAACACAGTGGGACAAAGTCAGGTTTTTTCAACAAATGGTGCAGAAACAGCTGAACACACACATTGCAAAAAGTGAATGCAAACACGGGTCTCATGTCCTTCACAAAAATGAACTCAAAACGGATCACAGACCTAAATGTAAAATGCAAGGGGCACCTGGGTGACTCAGCCGGTGGAGCATCTGACTTTTGATTTTGGCTCAGGTCATGATCTCATGCTTCATGAGATAGAGCCCGGCATCAGGCTCAGCACAGAGTGAGGAGCCTCCTTGGGACTTTCTCTCTCTCCCTCTCTCTCTGCTCCTCACCTGCTCATTTGCATGTGCACGCTCTCTCTCAATAAATAAACAAACAAACAAGAATGAACGAACGAATGGATGGATGGATGGATGGATGGATGGAAAATCCAAGCCGTGAAACTGCTAGAAGATAAGCCCAGGGACAACCTAGATAATCTTAGGCTTGTGCTATATTTTCAGATACAACACTGAAGCCACGATCCATGAAAGCATTAACTGATAATCTGGAAAACTGAAAACCTGTGCTCTGCAAACACACTGTCAAGAGAATGGATAGGTAAGCCACAGACTAAGAGAAAATATTTACAAAAGACACATCTGATAAAGGACTATTATCCTAAATATACAAAGAACTCTTAAAATTCAACAACAACAAAAACTACAAAAATGGGCCAAAGACCTGAACAGACCCCTTACTGAAAAAGAGATACAGATGGCAACTAAGCACATGAAAAGATGCTTTCATTATGTCAGCAGAGAAATGCAAACTAAAACAACAGGGAGATACCACTGCACACATTTTAGAAGGGCCCAAATCCGGAACACTGACACCACCAAATGCTGGCAAGGATGTGGAGCAACAGGAACTCTCCTTCACTGCTGGTGGGAATGCAACATGGTGCGGCCACTCTGGAAGACAGTGTGGTGGTTTCTTCTAAAACTAAACAGGGGCGCCTGGGTGGCGCAGTCGGTTAAGCGTCCGACTTCAGCCAGGTCACGATCTCGCGGTCCGTGAGTTCGAGCCCCGCGTCAGGCTCTGGGCTGATGGCTCGGAGCCTGGAGCCTGTTTCCGATTCTGTGTCTCCCTCTCTCTCTGCCCCTCCCCCGTTCATGCTCTGTCTCTCTCTGTCCCAAAAATAAAAATAAACGTTGAAAAAAAAAATATTTAAAATAAAACTAAACATACTAAATAAACTCAACCATAGGATCTAGGAATCAGGCTCCTTGGTATTTACTCAAAGTGGTAGAAAACTTATGTGCACACAAACACACAAACTTACAGCAGCTTTATTCATCACTGCCAAAACGCGGAAGCAAGCAAGGTGTCCGTCAGTACATGAATGGATAAATAAACAGTGGTCCATCCAGATAAGGGACTATTATCTGGTACTGAAAACAAATGACCTGTTTCTTTCTGAAAAGACATGGACAACTTTAAATGCGTATTACTAAGGGAAAGAAACCAATCTGAAAAGGCTACATTTCAATGGTAGGACATTCTGGAAAAGGCAAAACTATGGAGACAATTAAAAAAAAAATCGGTGACTTCCAGGGTTAGGGAGTTGGAGAGGGACAAACAGGTGGAGAACAGAGGCTTTTTAGAGCAGTGAAAATACTCTATAGGATACCATCGTGATGGACACATGTCATTATACATTTGTCCATATTCATAAAATGTATGCCACCAAGGGTGAACCCTAATGTAAAGTATGGACTTTGGGTGACAATGCTGTGTCAGTGTTGTAACAAATGAACCACTCTGGTGGGAAATGTCCATAATGCAGGAGGCTGTGCAAATGTGGGGGTAGGGAATATATGGGAAATCTCTGTACCTTCCACTCAATTTTGCTGTGAACCTAAAACTGCTATAAAAATAAAGTCTCGGGGCACTTGGGTGGCTCAGTCAGTTAAGCATCCGACTTTGGCTAAGGTCATGATCTCACAGTTTGTGGGTTCGAGCCCCGCATCTGGCTCTGCCTTGGGCAGGGGCCTGCTTGGGAGTCTCTGTCTCTCCCCCTCTCTCACTATCCCTCCTCTGCTCACATGTGCAAGTTCTCTCTCAAAACAAATAAATTTTTTAAAAAAGAAGGGAGCACTGTGGTTTAAAAGATGTATGTGTCTTACCCTTGTCTGGAGGGAAAAATGGTACTTAGAAAAATTAAAACCTCATAAAAAAGCTGCATAATCTAGTGTTGAATAGTAGATGAAACACAGTTTGCCACTGATAATATTCCAAGTTGTGTGTCCGTGTCTCTAACCCCGCATGTCTGTATCTAACAACACCATGAGTGTTGTGGATGTGAATTCCAGAAATGTGACTGATACTTTTGTTGAAAAGAGCTGATACTGATGCCAAGCACTCAAGAGCCCGAGGCCCAGAAGAAGGCTCAAGCTCCCGCAGCACAGGTGTTGGGAGGTGCTGGAGTGTGATGCTGGGAAGCAGTTCTCTTGTCTGGTTAATTAAAAAAAAATAAAATAGAAAAAAAGTCTGTTAGGGCATAAAAGCTGACACTGCTTAGATACAGAATCGTGAGAAAATTGAGTCTATAGCGGGGATTGGCAAACTCTGGTGCCAGGGCCAGACCCCACCTATGCTATGTTTTCCCAGTTCTACTGGCACACAGCCACACCCGTTCCTTCATGTGCCGTTGATGGCTGCTTTCGTGACGCATCAGCAGAACTGAGTAGTTGACTGTTTTGCTTGCAAAGCCTCAAATACTTACCACCTAGCCTTTTATAGAAAAAGCTTGCTGACACCTTGTCTACAGTAAAGGACTTTCTAGAAGTTAAGAGTCTAGAGAGAGGATCTCAGACCAAAAAAAAAAAAAAAAAAAAAACCCTCTATAATGCATATATATAATACCATTATAATGGATATAATGGATGTACTGGAAATGTGACTGTCTAGCTGTCTTTGTCACTAATGACAATAAGATGATTTTAACAAATCCAGTTAGAGCCCTTGCTACTTATCAGGCCCTGATCTAAGGACTATACCTGCTTAAGCTCAATTTATTCTAAAACAACCGTATGCACGTAAACTTTGGTAATGATGATATGAAGTCATCAGAGAGTCTTCTCTGCAAAAAAAAATTATAAAACTGGACACAATTGTCAACAAAACCCAAAAAACAAAAAACAACTCAGGGTATGAGAAACTGACCAAAGGGAGACAACAAATTGAGAAATTGTTCATTCTTAAGAA
This sequence comes from Lynx canadensis, assembly GCF_007474595.2. Classification (NCBI taxonomy): domain Eukaryota; kingdom Metazoa; phylum Chordata; class Mammalia; order Carnivora; family Felidae; genus Lynx; species Lynx canadensis. Next base: position 4,247,135 of record NC_044319.2, on the reverse strand, counting down.
AAAAAAAATACAGCTAGAGCTTAGGGTTAGAAAAGAATCTAAGGCCTGCTTGCCTGGGGTTATGCCCACCCACCATCCTCCCCACACCCACGATGCACCCAGAAGAACAGACACGTGCTCTCCACATCATCTATAGCTGGGAAACTGCACACACCTAAGGGACATGCAAGAAAGCCTGGCAAAAAGTAGCAGCCAAGGGAGACAAGGACCAGCTATATCTTTGAATGCATACACTTGCCCACACACAGAGGAGCGGGGACCCTTTTAAGTTAAAGGTGTTTGAGCAACACCTGTGTCCACATCACTGGCTGACCCTAGACTATGTGGTCACAGAGGAGACCTCTAGGGAGCTAGGAAGAAAAAACAAAAAATTGAGCCAAGACCATGAACAAGGTCTACTGCCCGCTCCACAGTTTCTGTCCAGGCAAGTTACAAAACACTGCACGACAAAACCACCACCACCAGCCTTCAGGACAATAAAACAGAATGCTGAATGCGTCATCTTAAATGTTCGATTTTCAGTGAAAACATTTTTCCAGACTGGCTGTGGTAGGAAGCAAAATGGCCCCCAGATGAAGCTACTATCTAATCTCCACAGCTCTTGAATGTGTTACCTTCCACAGCAAAGCAAACTTTGCACATGTGATTAAGGTTATAAAAAATTTGCGAGGGGAGAATAGCCGAGGTTATCCAGGTGGGTCCAGTCTCATCTCACAAATGTGTAAAAGAGGAGACCCGTTCCCAGCTGTAGGCAGAGAAGGATGTGATGGCAAAAGCAGGGTCAAAGAGTTGGTACGTTGTTGGCTTTGAAGATTCAGAAAGGAAACCATGAATCCAGGAATGTGAGCAGCCTCCAAAAGCCAGACAAGGTAAGGAAACAGGTTTTCCCATAAAACCCCAGGAAGGAGCATAGCCCTGACGACCTCTTGATTTTAGCCCAGTGAGACCCGGGTCTGGCTTCTGACCGACAGAACTGTAAGATAATAAATTCGGGTTGTTATAAGCCACTGAGCTAGTAATAATTTGTGACAGCAGCAAAAGAAAACTTGTAATGTGCATGTAAAAGACAGGGAACCATACTTAGGAACACAGCTGTCAAAAGAAACAGACTCCAGGTGGGCTCAGATACTAGATTTAGAAAGAAAAATCATTAAAGCAACTATGACAAATATTTCCAAGGAATGAAATTATATTCAAAGAATTAAGGGAAAATAGTAAAACAAAAACAAAAACAAAGCAGTGGGAGAAGTTTTGATGGAAAAAAAAATGTAAAAAAGAGCCAACTATAAATTCTAGAGTTGAAATGAAAAGTTCACTAGAGGGACTCGATGGCGGAGCTGATATGAGAGAAGAAATAATCAGTAAACTAGATCAACAAAATATCAAATCTGCAGAACAGAGAGAAAAATAATTGAAAAAAGATAAAAAGAACACTCAACTATCTAGGAGAAAAAGTCAGGTATTTCAATGCGTGTGTAATGGGTATCCCAAAAACAGAAGAAAGAGAATGGGGCAGGAAAAATAGAAACAATTATGTTCAAAACCTTCCCAAATGTAATTAACACAAAATTTAATTAATACAAATTTAAAATTTAATTAATACAAAGTGTTAGCCTATAGATCCAAGAAGCTCAACTATCTCCAAGTAAAATAAATGCAAAGAAAATCTCATCTAAACATATCGCAATTAAACTTTTCAAAGTTAAAGAGAAAATACTCAAAGGAGCAAAAAACAGACAAAACAAAAACACCTCATCACATATAGGAAAACAGCTGACTTCTTATCACAAACAATGGATAGAAAATGCAAAAGAATAATGCTGAAAGAAATACAAAGTCAACCAAAACATCTATACTTCAAACTATCTTTCAAAAGCAAAGGTGAATGTAGTAAAGATGTTGATTCTCCTCAAACTGAGGAGAAGTAAAAATTATTCTCAATAAAAATTAGTGTAATAAAAAACTAGAGTTGTAATAAAAAATCCCAACATGATATTTGTAGATATAGACAAGCCGGTTCTGAAATGTACAAAAAAACTTAAAGACACCAGAATAGTCTAAATAACTCTGAAAAAGAATAAAATTGGGGGACTCACATAACCCAATTTTTAGATTTACTATAAAGCTACAGTAATTGAAAATGTGTGGTACTAACAAAGAGACACATAGATAAATGAAATACAACAGATATTTCAAAAATAGAATTACACACATATGGCCGATGTATTTTGGACAAAGACACAAAACGAAGTAGTAAGGATAGTGTTTTCAGTCATCCATCGGAAGAAAAATGAACCTGGACCTGAATTTCATACTTTTTACAAAGATCCTTTATGAGGGGCGCCTGGGTGGCGCAGTCGGTTAAGCGTCCGACTTCAGCCAGGTCACGATCTCGCGGTCCGTGAGTTCGAGCCCCGCATCGGGCTCTGGGCTGATGGCTCAGAGCCTGGAGCCTGTTTCCGATTCTGTGTCTCCCTCTCTCTCTGCCCCTCCCCCGTTCATGCTCTGTCTCTCTCTGTCCCAAAAATAAATAAACGTTGAAAAAAAAATTAAAAAAAAAACAACAACAAAGATCCTTTATGAGTCCATTAATTCAAAATGAATTATCAATCTAAATGTAAAATATACAATTATGGAACTAAAAACAAAGCAAAACAAAAAAGCCAGAAGAGAAAATCTTCATGATCTTGTGTTAGGCAAATATTTCTTATATATGACACTAAAACACGATCCAAATAAGTAAACACTGACAAACTGGATTTCATAAAAATTAAAAGTATGTCTTCTCTAAAAGATACAGAGAATAAAAATAAGCTACAGAGTGGGTGAAATTATTTGTGAATATAGGTCTAAGACCTCTAACCAACATATATGAAGAACTCTTACAACTCAGTAATAATAAGACCTAAACAAAAAAGGTGGAAAATGGGCAAAATATTTGATAGTATTTCATAAAGAAAATATGAATGGCAAGTCAGCACCTGAAGAGGTGCTCAAAATAGTCACCAGAGAAGTGTTTTACAGTACCACTATATACCCACTAGAATGGCTAGAACCAAAAGCAACTGACAAAATTATTTGGTGTGTGTGTGGGCAAGGATACAGAGGAACCAGAACTCCTGTATATTGTTAGGGGAATGTCAAATGGGACACACTCTTTGGAAAACACTTCGGTAACTCCTTAAAAAGCTACACAGGAGACAAATAACCTGATTGAAATGGACAAAGGATGTGAAGAGACATTTCTTCCAAGAAGATATATGAATGGCTAATAAACACTTGAAAAGATGTTCAAGATCATTAGTCATTAGACAAATGCACATCAAAACCATAGTGATTTATCCCTCACACATATGATTCTATTTATGTGAAATGTCTAGAAAAAGCAAAACTCTAGACACAAAGTAGTACTGTGGTGGCCTGGGGCTGGGTGTGGAGGTAGGAACCAACTGCAAACAGGTGCAAGGGAATCTCTGGAAATGACAGAAATTAAAAGAGAATTTTTAATGCTTAATTAGTTTTGAGAGAGAGAGAGAGGAAGAGAGAGAACATGAGCGGGGGAGGAGCAGAGAAAGAGAGAGGGAGACACAGAATCCGAAGCAGGCTCCAGGCTCTGAATTGTCAGCACAGAGCCTGACGCAGGGATCAAACCCACCAACTGTGGGATCATGACTTGAGCGGAATCAGATGCTTAACCGATGAGCTGCCCAGGTGCCCCTGGAGATGACAGAAATATTTAAAAATTGGACTGTGGTGCTCACTGCACAACTGCACAAAATTTCTAACACTCCTAGAGCTGTATACACTTAGAGTTGTTGAATTTATGGTATGAAAATCATGCGTCAAATAAAGCTGTTAAAAAATCAAACCACCTATGAGCCTGGAACTACTATCATGGTTTCACCACAGAGGACACTGCAGCAGAGAGATTAGGCAACTAGCTAGAAAACAGTGGCACTGTGAACTGATCCCAGGCAAAACTGCTGAGTCCTTACCCACAGATCAGATCTGCGTCATCTGCTAAGTACATGCGGTACTGGGGACATGCAGAAAAGTCCTGCCCCCCTCCCCATAGGCAGTCGTTTGACATGACACAGAGGAAACTATCACACGGGGAGCTTTACCCTATAAGCCTCACTTGGCGCAAGGAACCTTCCTTGCCTCCATGCTCTGGAATTAGCACAACGATCTGCCAGGTACTTGCTATTATCCTCTAGTGTACAAATTAGGAAAGTGGGCACAAAAATTTAAATAACTTGTTGAAGGTCACACAGCTAGTATGTCCTGTGAGTGGAATTTAAATCAGGGACTGACTCTAAAATCTTTGTACAATACCCCAGTTTCTCAAAAAAAATGGATTCCTCTTTTAAACATGTTATTTCCTCATGTGATAAACTATCTGGCCTTTTTACATTAAAATACATCATTTTTTAAAAAAGTAATGCACCAGTTTTTTTCAGGGTGCCTGGGTGGCTCAGTTGGTTGAATATCTGTCTTTGGTTCAGGTCATAATCTCACGGTTCATGAGTTCGAGCCCCGCACCGGGCTCTGTGCTGACAGCTCGGAGCCTGGAGCCTGCTTCAGATTCTGTTTCTCCCTCTCTCTGCCCCTCCCCCGCTCACACTCTCTCTCTCAAAAATAAACATTATAAAAAAATGTTTTTTAAAGTATTATGCAAAATTTTAATGTTTTCCCTGAATTCCACAGTGTCTGCAAGAGAAAATACATTTTCTGATACCTGTGTATGCAAAGCTTTCTTTGCTAACGGAGGGATCCTGTAAACAGTCACAGGAGGCTAATTCTCTACCCCTCCCTCTGAACCCAAATGTAGATCACTCCCTTTAAATTACAGAAATACACAGACATTTTATATACTTAACTATATTATCAAATCCCTACTTAAGAGGCCAAAATTACTTCAGTTCCTTTAATCTTGTTTCTAGATGAGCCACTGCAGCCATGACTAATCTTTTTTCATGCTTATCAACTTGTAAGAT